>NC_052540.1:8241818-8565227 GCF_016699485.2 Gallus gallus
AGTGTATCGTGTATACAAATTTATGCACAATCCATGAAGAAAAAACACCGTGTTTCAATTTATCTTCAGAAAAAGTATAAAGATCACTAAAAAGAATGCACTTGTCTGTATTGCATCCTTCCCTCTACAGACACAGCCATGACCTTTCAATCAGGTACTGTAATGCTATTAGACATTATCTAATAGAGCAATACATCCTGCATGCTGAATGCTAAGAACACTGTGGCAGGAAAACTTCAATATCCACTTTTCCATCTGCACTTCAGACTTCTGGCAAGCAGATGAGATCTACAGCAAAGTCTCTGTTTCAAATCTAAAGCCAACTACTTTTTTTCCCCGATCAGTTAATGAGCAAAAAAACCCAAAACCCCAAATTCCATTTCTCAGTTTCCTTCTCTGTAAGTCCTTTCATATCGATACGGACTGTGGACCTTGAGGTTAACTTGTAATCTTCAACACTTAATTCCAAGTTTGAGATTTCTTTCAGAAGGAAATTACACAAGATTCAAAAAGAAACTACAGATGAGCTATAAATGAAACATCAGGCTGTCTAATGCCTGCAGGGTCATTCTTCCAAAATAAAAGAATTGTTTTGAAGGTGTTTTGCATTTAATCTGGAGATGTTTTTTTTTTTTTTCCAGGATGTTTATTGCAATCTAGTAAACTCATGCTCTATCAAATGAGCTCAAAGTCATTCATATTGAGTTAAATGTGTTTAGCAGCATACAGCTCATGAAATCAGAAATTTCTGGTGGTAGGCGAGAGGTGAACTTACAGCTCAAACTGCTCTGGACAATTAGCAGGAATTCTATAGATTTAGGAGGCAGATGTCAATGGTCAGAAGGATGATTTCAAGGGTTTCTTAAGCTTTTTTTCTGCCAGAGGTTAGCAAAAAAGGCCAGAAATCTTGCAGTCAAAACATTTCTGCTACCATGGAGTGTCATCAGAAACAACACTGAAGATCAGGCACCCTCTGGGCCAGTACTTAATCTATAGCTAAAGCCACACTGCAGAGACATTCAGGTCTTAATGAGGGTCCTGGCTGAGACCTGCCTTAAAGGAAAGCACGCACCACCAGCAGGCAAGAGCAAGCAGTCATTTTTTTCCTTCTTATAAATGACTGAGCAATACCAACTCACAAGATCCAGGATGACCATTACTCTAAGCTAAGTAAATACTCCCTTAGTCACAACTAACTGCTCAGCTGAGAGTCAAGAAGCAGTAGCAGCTCCCTCATGGGTGTACCAGCGTGTTTGTAACTGCACAGAGCATGTCTCCTTCATGCTGATCATCATCTCAAGCACAGATGGCCCAGACTAGCATAAGAATATGTTGCAGACATTAGGCATTTCTAAACAGGATTCCTGTGCAAGTTCCAGTCTTAACAATTCCACAGTTCTGTCTCCTCAATGGCTTTCACCACACTTCCAGGCCACCTCTTAGGTCTTTCAAGCCAGTAGACTGACAGCCGCAGACTGACAGCAGCAGACATCATTGCCCTGCCATGTATTTAGTTTTATCCAGTCCTGCATCTATTTGAAAAAGAAATACCTCGTGGGCTACACAATGTAAACTGCCATTCCCTACAGAGGATCTTCAAGGAGCCTATTGAATCATCTAAATAATTTGAGACTCAGGATGTAGGATTAATTTTCCTTTTGTAACAATGAATGTTCTATAATCTGAGTCTCTTTAACACACGAGCATAGCCTTAGTAAGGATGAAGTAAAACATGGCAGCTAAGAAAGCAATTTCAGTGAAAATATATTTTTTTTAATGATATTTTGCTCATGCATGCCATCAGCAAAGAGTACATACTCATCTCCTATCACACTTCAGCTATATCTCTCTTGTATTCTGCCAGTCTGAGCATTTGCACCAATTTGAAGAGCAAAACAAATGGCATTTTCTTTCCACGCAACTGATAATGAGACCCATCCATGTATGTTCTTCTACATGCATCCAGTAATTCTTATTTATCTGACACCAAAACAATACAGTGAAATAAAATTAGACTTACCTGTATGACTCCCGTACAGGAATCCAAGAAAATACATCCCTTTGGCTCCTTAGATATTTTTTCATCTTTGTAGAAATTCATAATATATGAGTTATCTGACAACTGTGTCAGCTGGAAGTAGCGCTTTTTGAATGACTGAAGTGAAGAAAAAAAAAGACAGTTGTTGAGCTGCAAATTGTTTTCACTGATACCTGATTCACAGGGTTTAAATAAAAAGCAATTTCTACCCACATTTCAATTGCACTGCTCTGCAGACAATTGCAACATTACGTTAGGTAGGATCTGTGGAAGCAATGTAACCATTCCTAATCTGAGATATAAACAGATAAATGGTTATGGCAAACAAGCGTGCCTCTGTGGGAGATATAAATTGAAATAGAATAAAGAAAGAATAATGCAGTCCCCTTACCCGAACAGTGATGCTATTGTTTACAGTGCTGTTGAAATTCCCTTTATAAAGCCATCCAGACTTGAAAACTCCTGCTGCTAATCCTCCTCCTCCACCACCGCCACCTTTTGAAGATGAGTGGGACGTTGTATCCTAGATGAAAGATGTAATTAATAGTTTTCTTTTGTCAGTGCACTAATCCGTGAATACCTAGTTGACCACAAATAATCATCCTTACATTCCTTTTAATATAAGACTTTATTAATAAGCCTGCTGTATATATGTTGTTCCACCAACTTCAAAGTTATTTCAAATATCAAATGTTTAATAGGAGATAATGAGTCTCCGTTATCTTTTCTCAAGATATTAAAGTAATA
Organism: Gallus gallus; assembly: GCF_016699485.2. NCBI lineage: Eukaryota > Metazoa > Chordata > Aves > Galliformes > Phasianidae > Gallus > Gallus gallus. The sequence goes on from NC_052540.1 coordinate 8,244,604, forward strand.
AATAGTCTTCATTGGTGGAGGAAAAAAGAAAAAATCAGAATACATACTTCATCCTTATCTACATCTTCGTGATCGATTTCAAAGGAATGTGATGGCAGTTTCTCTGGTCTACAGTCATTTCTGGGAGAAAAGGAAAAAATTCTTTTATAGTATTAAGTAAATAAATCATTATAATGTACACCTACTTCAGGGAGGCAACTATGCTGCGTACCCATCAACAGAATACTTTCCTTTCTCTCTGATTCTATATTCCTTTGAAAATCAGTACGCTTACAAAATACTGCTTTTCTTTTTTTCTTAAGCTCCCTTCACCTTTTTTTCTCAGCAATGTGAAGCTGCATCTCCTCCACATAAAAGATAAAGTACTATTACTTATTCTGTTCCCTGCTCTTCCGCCACAACAGACAACAAAAACTAAACAATTCCCAAAGAGAGGTCCCATTAAAGGCTGTCAAATGAACCAGAATGAACTCTTCTGTAGCTTTTTCTAACCAACAAAACATTAGAACATTTGCTAAAAGCTTCTACATTTCTTTAATATTTTAAGATAGGTATTTTACTATTCAATATGATGAGCACAGGCTTCAGGTAATTTTTAAAAAGGCAGTCTGTGGCCTAAAACGTACGAACACTGGTTTTGAATTCTTGAAGATTGAGATCTCATCTTGAAAGTCTTTACTAATGATGTGAAAAAACTACAGAAGCTGTCATGATAAGAGCCACTGTTTGATAGGAAGACCAACCTTCACAGAATATATTTTCATCTACCCAGACTTGTAACACGAACAAAGAAATGCCATGCTGTCATACACGAGAGCAAACAGAAGTTCAGGAACCACGTGCTCATAAGCTAATTTCCTCTGTGATGTTAGCAAACATTAGCCCACACAAACACACAGTGTTACAGTTAAAAAAAGAGGAAAAGGAAAGGTAACTGGCCCTTTTTCATTTTCTGTTCATTCATACACAAGTTATAGATTAGGAAGATTAGAGTAAAAAGCAATACCTATCTCCTCTTTGCTTTCTCTGTTTCAAAAATCAGTTATATCACGCTTTCGGCATCCCATTGTACTCAGAAAAGCCAGGATAATGAAATGCACACAGAATACAAAAGGACACAAGACACTTCATTCTCTGTTGTAGCTCGTTCCTTTTTCAGTGTTTAACATAAGCAACTGATTAATATTGTGGAGAAAAGGAACCTCTGCAATCTATTGCTATCTTTGACATCTATAAAGTGTTAATACTCTGAATCCCATAGGTTGTTCATCACTCCAAGCCAAGGATGCGCTGCAGTGCTCACGGGGCATGCCTTTGTGGGACTGCCCACTGCCACCAGCCCATGCACTGGTGGGGAACACCACAGTTTTAGTTGAGGACCTGCACCAGCAGCAGCAGGGCAAGCCACTGAGCTACTGAGAAAAACAAAACAAAGCAAAGCAAAAGAAAAACTGCTGCTACAGAGGAAGGGAAGAAGGTGCAGGGAAGGAGGAGCTGGATTGCTGTGGTGTTGGATGCTCTGACTCTGCAACACTGCAGTTCTGCCTGGCTCTTGCCACCGCAGTGAGAAGGCAAGCCTGTCCCACTAAACCACAGTCCTCCTGCAAGCCTGTGCACATGGTGTGCTTCTGAGAAAAAAGGAAACCCTTCTGTCCTCCCAGAAGAGCTGTATGAGAGACAGAAAAGGACTGACAGCCGTTGCCGAGCAGAGCAGGCACACCACGGAAGCAAAGACAATGTCAGTGGTTTGGGACAGGCAGTGTGAAGGTTACATCAGTAGAAACAGGTTTTGAAAAAAAAGAAACAAATTATTATTAGTGTTTTTCTCTCTGTTTATACAAGGCTTCAGGTAAAGGCTCAGGGTCCATAATGTGCTACCCCTACAACTACCAGCAAAACCCAGCTGCAGGGACATTTCAGTCTGCAGTGAGAGCACACAATATCCTGCAGAAGTTTTCCCTCACTGACTGCACAGGAAACACTCACCCACTCAGACCTGTGTCATTGTCCAATTTTTCTTCCTTTTCTTATGTGGGACCCTATTCAGGTACACTGCTCACCTCTCCAGGGCAGGCAGATAAAACATGCCTGGGGATTCTCTCTTTTTCCACCTACTGCCTCTTCAAACTCATATAAAATGCAGGCTTCTAAGGCAGTGGAATTGAAATACCTACCAAACACTGGGGGTTTTCACTTTATAAACAACAGCAAAAAGTGTGCTAATGGCTATTTCTGTTTCCAGACATGCTGTTACCACCGTGCACACACTAAGCAAGTCCTGGTTTTCCTCCACCCCTCCATTTGCAAGAATACACAGAGCAAAGCATAAAAAATGGTGTAAAAAGAGGTAGTGAGAGCTCACAGAGAGGAATTTAAGGGGTAAGGAGATCTGAAAAAAATACCTCAGAGGAGGAACACACTCAGAGAAAAACTAAAGTAATACCTACAATTTTGTTTGTGTCATGCATGTGTTGTTCAGCTCTAACCCAGTGTCATAGCACTAATTTACTGAAACTGCATCATGACACACTGCACCTTCTCCAGGTGGTCTGCACTACACTGTGGCTACACTTTGTGAACAAAAAGGATCAGTGGTGGGAAAGGACTTTGGTATCTGACAAAAATCTGCTGCACTATGATGACATTAATTGACATCTTGTATGACTACCAAATATCACAGCACGTCCTCACACACACAAAAAACCTATGAATTCCTTTCAGCACTACTGAAAGGCTGCTGGGTCTCAATTTTTGTGTTTCTACATGCAAAACCCCACGAGAAGGCCCAGAGCACCCCTAGTGAAAGGGAGTCCTTTAGCCACAGCTGAATCTGGCATGACATCTCATGATACAAAACTAAAATGCTTATCGCTCATCCAACTTACTCTATCAGAACAATCTCCTATAAGAAGAATTGAGACAACAGTATTGAAGGGAAAGTAGCATCTTACACACCATAACACCCCTAGAGCATGAACTCAGACAAGTGACATTAATCACCATATTAAAATACCCTTCGCAGAAGAGGATGTCCATAAAGAGCTAAAAATGTACTTCCTTACAGAATAATGCAACCACGTCTGTCAAATGCATATTTCATAAGAATGAAAGTACTTAAGGTTAAATGCCCAGCAAACATTTTTCTTTAGCACTAAATGCATTAATTTTATAAAACAATCAGTGCACTAGATACATAAGAAAAGGCACACTTTTAACACCAATTAGCAAAACTGCTCTCACTGGCTCTTTGTACTTTCGTAATAACCAATGTACAAGAGAGAAGGAAGATCTGTGGGAAGGCTTACAGCACAAAACCCTTTGAAAAACACTGACAAGAGTCAGTTTATTGATTCCTTCCACGATAGAATCACAGAATTGGAGGAACTGGAAGGAACCTCCAGAGATCATCAAGTCCAACTCTCCTGCAAAGCACGCTCCCTACAGCAGGCTGCAGAGGTAGGCGTCCAGGTGGGTCACAAATATCTCCAGAAAAGGAAAATCCACAATCTCCCTGGGCAGATGCTGGCTTGTGGCCAACCTGTCATCCACTAGGACCCCCAGATCCTTCTCTGCAAAGCTCCTCTCCAGCAGGTCACATCCCAGCCTGTACTGATACTTGTGGTTATTCCTTTCCAGGTGCAAAACTCTACACTTGCTTTCATTAAACCTCCTCTGGTTTCTTATGCCCAGCTCTCCAGTCTGTCCATGTCTTGCTGGATGGCAGCACAGCCTTCAGGTGTGTCAGCCAAATCCTCCCAGCTCAGTATAATCATCTTATTGCTGAAGGTAAACACTATCCCCTCATTGAGGTTGTCAGTGAAGATACTGACCAAGACTGGACCCAGCACTGGCCCCTGGGTAACACCGCTAGTCACAGGTCTCCAACCAGACTCTGCACTGCTCAGTCGGTCAGTCAGTTCTCAACCCACCTCACCGTCCACTCATCTATCCCACACTTTCTCAGCTTAGTTACCAGGAAGTCATGGGAGACAGTATTAAAAGCCTTGCTGAAGTCAATGTAGATGACACCCACTGCTTTCCCCCCCATCTACCCAGCTGGTGATGCCATCATAGAAGGCTACAAGGTTGGTCAAGCATTCTTTTCCCTTGATGAATCCACACTGATTGTTCCTGATGACCTTCTTCTCTTTGAATTGCTTGGAGAGGGCATGTAGAACGAGCTGTTCCACAGGTTTAGTCAGGACCAGTCTGCATCCAAGCCAAGTCCAGAGCACTTGTTCCAGTGGTCGGCGTTATGTGTGCGTAACCACCTTTTTCATCCACTATCGTATTTTTGTGTCTCAAATTACAAGAAAGTAGGTGGTAATGCTGCTTGCTTGGGTATTCAGCGAGTTCATTCACTACTCTGTAAAACAGTCCTCAGGGTATGGGATACAAACCTCCCAGAAGTGGGAGTATGTGTAGGAATACATGCAAAAAGGAATGAGCACCAAATTCCTAATTTCTTTCCACTCCCATCAAGGAGATTGTTCCTCCCACTCCCTTTACACTGATTTTATGTACTACATCCAAGCACGGACAGGACGTTTGCTTACCCAGACAGCTGCACATTTCTGCAGCCCTGTCTCCCATGCATTGTACCAGTGCACGTACTCACTGCACACAGACCTTCTGCACTGTGCAGCTATAAACCCCTACGTGAAATCCTACTCCTCTGACACACAGGGTAACTAAAAGGAGAATTAATCTCAGTTAAAGGTGAATGACATTTATACATTATTAAGGAAAACAGAAGCTAGCTTTCTGTATCAACTGTGCTTTGAATATGCAAATATGCTCTTAAGGTTTGAATCAGCACTAACAGAGTTTGTTGATACTACTGAATTCTGCAGAGCCTTGAACTTTTTGCTAAAAGACCTTTTCTTCCCCTTTTTAAAAATGCAAGCCTCTATAAATACAGTAAAACAAGTACAGAATATGAGACAAAGGAAAGCACAAATAAGGACACAACTCAGCAAAGTGACACAAACCTAAGAGGAAAAATAAAGAAGAACTTATGTTAGATCTTACTGTGGTAAATGTCGAAAGTCTTCTGAATACTGTTCATATTTGTAGTTCACAACATGCCACTGGGAACTGTAATATTTACAAGCCTAAAGAGAAAACAACAATAACAAGAATTAATTAAATAAGAAACTGATATCCCTGAAAGAGAACTGGTCAGAGCCCTACAGTCCCTTGCATGTGGCAAACCAACACAGCGTGTTCTCACAAAAGAGCCCAAATCAAAAGGAATAGAAAATGGACATATATTTACAGTGAATGATCAGTTCACATCTAAACTACACAGAGTCAAGATTCAGACAGGTAAGTGGCTTTTTACATTGTCTTGTATCCAGAGTGCCTTAAAACATCAAATTCTTAATGATTAGTTAATGATTGTGGAGCCAGGAGTTGCACTCAATTATTCTTAAGGGTCTTCTCCAACTCGAGGTATTCTGTGACTCTAATTCTACTACAACTGTTTAGGCTCAGAAAAGGCTAAAGAAGAGATAAAGAGAAGAACCTATCCCTCTCTTTTATAGAAGAGTGCAGAGTTCTTGAAAGAAAGCGAGTGTCACGTTCCCACATTTTAAAGCACAATTTCTCTTTTAAGTCAAATAAGATGGAGTAGGGGGAGGCTGAAAACAACTTAGCATGCTTTCCTAGTTCTCACCACCTACTCTGTAGACATCATTAATTTATATCACCAGATCCTCAAGAGACACCACACAGTTTACGCATGACTTGCTCCACGGACATCACACATTTGTCTGTACCTGTTTCACTGTCTAAGTCTTCCATTTGTAAACGCATTTGCCTCACTCTTTTTATTCCCTGCTGTTGCAGCACAAGCCCTCTACTTCTTGTTTTATCCCTAGGGACCGATCTTCATTCTCTTAATGTTCAGGAATACATTAACAGGATTATTATTTATCACCAGGGTCTCATTTTCCCCACCACACTGGATTTGCTCAGTCATCTCATCATCTCCCTGCAGCTTTTATTTTCTAAGAAAATCTTTTAGCTGGTTTTGCATCTCATCTGAAACTGTTCTTAATATACAAATCTCCCTTAAATAAGGAAAGCAGACCTGCACAAAGACTACAGTGAAGAGTATTGCTATGCTGTCAAATAAATCAGATTAACTTCATGATTTACTCAATAGAGAACTTTTATCAGTGCAATTAAACACGACAGTTAGATGAAAGAAGATGCATGAAATACATGTTTATTGATAATGTACACATTGATAGCAAGAAAAATAACACCATGTCAGAATTTCCAGCAATCCTCACTACAGAATATAAAATGAAAATAGGTAACAGCACCACATGCTGAAGAATTTCCCCTAATATCATATTATTTTCTTCCTGCACTTCACTTGAACATTTGCATCAGCACATGTAAGATGAACAGGAAGGAAAAAAAAGGCCTAAAACCTAGCAGCAGAAACCACTGCTGAAGTTGACAGGGAAGAGACGAGTCAAGAATGAAAATGTGGGGATCTACAGTAGAGAAATAAGCAGCAACATAAAAGATAATTTAATCTCAGGTGAGAGCAGGAAAGAGTCTCACTAAAAGGCATGGGAAGGATGAGGATGCAGGAGGCAAAGAGTAGAATAAAGAATAGATCATAGACACTAGAACACAAAAAGCTAAGCAGAAAAAGTGGGAGAAGAGGCAATAAAGGGACAAGGTGGGTCACTCCAGCTGGGAGTATTCCCTCTCTTTCTCGCCAGTCTCTCCTGATGTTCCTATGGGAGTCACTGCTTGCACAGTGGTCTTGGCCCCAAAGGGACAGAGAGGGGATTGTGAGACTGCTACTGCACTCTGAGATGAGCTGAAATCCTAAAAGTTGTGGGTTTTTTTAATTACTCAGTGCTGGCTTGCCAAGTCTCCTTTTAAGTCCTGTGTAAAGCATACAGATATGTAGTCACAGATGAATTTAGGAAGTGATCTCAGGTGTGATCACAATCTTCTGCAGCATCTTTATTTGTTTTAGCATATGGAAAAGGAGGTGAAGAAGTGGATGCACAGCAGTAGGCAGTTCACTTGGCACTGAAATGGAACAGAATATTTCAATGCAGCCACATGCATTCCGCAGTAAAGGGATTCCATCTTAAACTAAGATCTCCTTGATCTGACAGAAGCCTTCATTTTCTTTCAGACATGAGATGCAGAATAAAATGTGGCCACTAAATAGTATAAAATAAAAAAAAAACAATTACAGATTATCCAACAATGAATGTACTATTCTGGTATTGTAACCAACTGACTGTGCACCTTACAGAGCAAAGCCTGCAGCCTACACATGACAATCATGTTCCTACACAGCTCAGGCTATAAATATTTAAAAAACTATTTTTTCTTATGACTCTCCAAGAAATGCCTTTGTCACTATTCTGCTTGCATGACCAAAGTTTTCATTTAAGCTATTTGCTATTCACCTGGGTTACAGGAATACTCTTGCAGGGGTAACACGCACTCTGCTACACAAGAGCCAATGAAAAACTCATTCATTGAGCCTTGTGAGGAGGAGCACAGACTCTTCAGCTCACACTTCACTCTCTTTCTGCTTGGTAAACGTGAAATAATCAAGCCTTCTATAGAAAGGGCGTCTTTTTCCCTGTGGTACTTTCAACACTAAGCATTCTACTAGGCAGATGCAATTAATGCCCACAGAGCATTCTCACCACAGTCTTTTACAGCAAGCATTACAGGCTGATGTGCTCAAAACATAGTTGGGAATACCATATAGAGCAGGTCACAGTGTTTTAGCTTACAACCATAAAGGTTTATTGTGCTTCTCCAAGAAAAAGCTAATCAAGATAAAAATCCAAGGAGACAAGAAACACATTCAAGTATCATTCAGGAAATTCACAGAAGGCAAGTCAACCCAGTGCAACAGCTACCAGGGTTCTGTAACTTGCTTGTTGTGGCTGGCCATTATAAAGTAGATACAGGTTTTAAAAAAAGAAATACACGAGATAACAGCATTTTCTATTCAGAATATCCCAACTGAAAAATCAAATTCTTCTGCAGACTGCGCTGACTTTTAAAGATTTTTTTTCTTACTGGAAATTACTGTAAATCTAATTTTAACAGTGAAGAAAAATACCTGTGAGGAGCAAGAAATACCCTTCTGGAGGCAGAGATTGCAGTGAGGATCCCACTGCTCTTGGCAGAGCTGGATCCCACTGCTCTTGACAAACAGCAGAGGCACCACTGTACAGCTGTTCAGCTCAAGGGGGCTGCGGGGGAGGAAAAATACAGGCAGAGAAATGGAAGCTTTGGGACGTGGGAGGGCTGGCACATGTCTGCATGTATTTTCCTATTCTGCTGTTGACCAGGCAGGCTGCACAGCCCGTTCCCAGGGAATCTATCCAATTCATTTCTTCTTTTCTATTGTTTTGGTTTTCTCCTTGCCCAGCTAGTCCAATTTTTCCTCACAGAGACTGACCACCCTGCAAATGTTTTTCACCTGCATCTTCTCAGCTCTGGTTCTGGTGATGACAACAGGATGGCTACCACAGTGAAAGAGCAGCTTAATAAAGACTCGTCCTGCAATGCCAATGAACATTTTGGAAAATAAAAGAAAAAGGGAAGTGAGAGAAATATGACTGAAGCAAGCATCTTTGTACTTTTGAAAGCAACTGGAGTTCATTTCCTCTGCAGCTTACATTCTCTCCAAGCTCTAGGTGTGCAGCCACATGTATGACAACAGCTGTTCGGGGAACAACTGCAGAGAAACTGCATGCTAAGTGCCCTTCTGCCTCCTCGCATGCTCTGCAAAGCAAAGCAAGAAGCAGGAGATGTTAAAGAGGAAGGGCTTGGAAACTGAAAGCAGAAAGTCTCCAGAGCTGGAAGCAGCCACAGGGCTGAAAGGGAAAGGGAAGCTGCAGGGCACGCTCCGCACCCTGTCCCGTGATCGGTGACACACAGCACTGCTCCCAACACTGTGCCCACTGCCCCTCCTGCAGTGACCTGAGGGACAGTGCTTTGTCCAGTGACAATAAAACTGTTTGTGACATTTACCAACAGGAGCTCCCATGTTTAATTTGGCTTTGAAACATATCAGCACAATGGGCACGAGACTGAATTAAAAGCCTGAGAAAACAACTGCACTGACACGCACCGCTTCTAGTAGGTATATGGAAGGCTGTGGCTCTTTTAACACTATGATTAAGAAACCTCATGTTTAATAATGACTTACAAATCCTGTGGAGAAAAACCACAAGAGCTGAAATAAAAAGAGCTGCCAGGTGAATGACAGGGGCACTAAAAAACTTCACACAGCTGAGAACTCCAACTTTCGTACCTAGAAAATCTACACAGGAAATGAAATTTCAGTATTATTACACTATTATTTCATTGTGATGCACTGCTTTGCTGCCAGCACTGTTCCCCTGCTCCAAGGATGAAGCACGAGGGCTACAATTACAACCACAGCTGAGAAGCAGCCAGTGCTGGGGTGCAGGAAAGCTCTTCTGATCCCCAGCAATTCACCGTGGAAGTTTGTTACCTCTGTCCTCATTGTTAGGAGTTATTTCCATAAGCCAAAACCCCACCAGCTGACATCAAAGTCACTAGTCACCTGTAGGTGGAAGAGCAGACAGCTGTCTGCCCTGCACGTCACCCAAGGTGTCCTCCCCAGCAGCCACTGCCGCCAGAGCAGACTGATGAAGCAAAAAAGGATGGGTCAGGCAGTACCTCACCTACTTGGGAGGGAGGGACTGACAGCTTCTTAACAGCCCCTCTGGGCTTGTTTTCCATAATTACAATGCACAAGGAGGAGAAGCTCCTTCACCAAGATGCTCCATTCCCCTCCTGCCCTGCAGAGCTCCCAGCACGCTCCTCCTCATCCACCTCTGCAAACATAATCCCCCAAAGCGACCAGTTTTGGAGGTAGCATCTCGCTCAAACTAGTTTGAGAAAAAACAGATGACAACTTTTATTTACTTTCTAGATAATTTCTATAATTTTACTCACACATATGCACACAGTTTGTGTGTGCATCTGTGTATATGCATGCACACTCTGTGCATGTTGCAAAACAATATTGGATTAAATACGCTGCAATTAAATAGCTTACATTGCTCAAACTAAATGCAACTTCGGACTGCAAAACTCACTGTCACCTTACATTTCTAAATGAAATATGGAGAAAAACAACAACTGATTGCCATTTGATCTGCATATTCAAGAAAACAAGAGTTTGGAAAGACTATACTAGGCATATTCTCATCATCTCAAAAAGAAATAATTATATTATTTCTCATGGAGTGAATGAAACTACAGACCATGCAGGTAATGCCTGCTGGCATGAATGCATGTAGCAGATTCTGTGAGGAGTGAGAAAATTCCAAATTCAGGAAGAAACAGAACGGCACAGTAAAGCATTCAGGGAAGTTAGGAATACTTAGAAAACAAGTACTGAAGACAATGTTATTCTGGCTTTAAGAACTCTGTAAACTTAACTTTTCCTGCAGCCTTAGTTACTCAAGCTCCTCTTGCCTACAAAAGGTGGAAAAAGCCCTAAGGAAAATATCCTAAGAGCATTTCAGCTACAGGAACAATAGATTCTTTAAGGATTTTTTTTTTTTAGAATATACGTAAGGAGTGTAAATAAATAAAGGTACCCAAATGTTCATCTATCAAAATGTAAAATATTTTCTTCGCATCCTACAGAAAATATTTAGTTCTCAAAAGACTGTTCAGATATTTGTCGGTTTTTTTTTAAATAATCTTCTTATTGCAGTTCCAGCAAAAAAGAATAACACAACTGATTTACAGTATATCCTTATGTCTCGCTCATTACAACACCTGAGCATTCCTGAAATCTGTTACAAGCTTTTTCTCTCCCCTGTGAGAATTGTACGTAGCAGGATACCTTGCTTTGGCATGGGCTTCCTTGGAGCTTGGTAAAATGGTGGGACAGACAAAATGTTTTAGCATTTTATGTGAACACCGACACCCCTAAATATGTTTATGTGCACCACTGTCAGCTAAAAAAGCATCAGCAGTGGGGGACTGTTGCCTAGCAGAAGGCAATGAAGCCATGGCAGCAGTCTTGGCTCTGAGGCACCGCTTGGGACGGTTCCCAAGGACCTTCTCACTTCTACACAGACCTGCAACATCTCCAGCATGCCAGATGCCTGAGGATCCACTGCCCCTAAAATGAAGCCCTACAGGAGGTCTGATGTACTTCTGCCTCTTTTCCAGATGAGATATGACAATATTGTTGTTAGTAACAGGAATTTTTAAAGCACTTCAAGTCCAAGTAAACTCAAATTGCTGCAGAATAACTAAAGTGACACAGCTGTGAATAACCAAAACAGTCATTATCACTCAAAATGGTTTACCACGCAAGAGTTTGTTGTTTGTTTTTTACTGAGGGATTTAAACCCAGGACTAAGAGCAATGAACTAACCAAACAGTGGCAAAACTTCCTGCTACAGATGGATAGCCCTTTAATTCCAGCTTCACGAGACCATAGGACATCTGAAGGAGGAGATACCTCCTTCACTAAGCAAAGCGTTGTCTCTTTCACAACTCTAAAAAGAGAAGTGAAGGTCACAAACTCCAGTCCTGCACAGCTACCCAGAGCTGCTGAGCACCAGGCAGAACAGACCATGCTGCTGGCTCAGTACAGACTGCTGCAGTCACTGAGGCAGACTACAATCATAGATCTTCATGGCACCCCATGCTCAATTTCACTTAATTTTGGACTGGAAGCCTGGAGCTTAATTTGTTTTATGTATTGTTTTTGACTTTGTGTCAAAGTGGAACATACACATTTCTACTTCAAAATAAGGTTCTACCCTGCTATTTTCCATGCAGTCTTAGCCCTTTAGTACTGTTTTTTCTGCTACTTGCCCTCAAGTTTGGCTTACTGACATTGCAGAGAAAGGCAACAGAGCTGCTCAGTATGTATTTTACCAGGCTGTCATTAATGTCTCCTTAGAGTACTCAGCTAATGATGCCCAGGTTCTGTGCAATAATGTTCCATTTTTAGATACACCACTTTCCCTGTAAAGCAATGAGGACAGTGCTGGACATGCTACTTGAAGAACCTTAAAATAAAAAGCAGACCCTAAAGTGTTGAAAAGGCAGAGATAATTCAGGAAAGATATATAATTCCATAAGCTGTGTTATCTTTTAACCCTCCTGTCATTACAAAAGATGGTGAGGTTTGGGCTATTTGAGCTGGCATTAAGTTGTTACTGCTCTTTCTAGACCTGCTGCTGGGGAGAAATAGAGCCTGTAAAATGTCATGTTGAATAGAATTCAACAGCTATATTTCTAATATTCTTTTTTTCTAACCCGCAGTGCTTCTCTCCTACTGACTTTTCCTCCACAAATTATCTTGCAAGCTATACTACATGTGAAATAGCCCATACTTATTCAAGGTAGAAAGCCAGGTACACAAAAACCCATCTGTGAAAAAAGGCAAAGAACACATATATTACTGGCTAATTATCAAGTGTTTGCAATTAAATTCTTTATAGAAGAAGGGCTGAAAATTTGACTCCATAAATCTGATCTACTAATGCAAAGGATGGGCTACACTTCACATCTATAGTGAAAGAAGGAGGTTCCGAGCAGTGGCTGAAGTCAATTCCTTTTTGAACAGCGCAACCAACATCTTCCATGTCCTTCGAAGAAACAAAATTAGTGACAATTCAAAATATCCCTGAGGTAGCAAGAGAGCAAGCAGAATATTTTCTTTTGATCTGAGCCAAGGTATGGAACCAACATAACCACATTTTTAAAAAAGTGATAGCAAGTAATCACACCTGGTTGGGTTCCAACTGCTGTGGAAGAAGTTTGCTTGAGTTTATACTAGAAAGGTAGAACAGCTTCTGTATACTGACAATAAATACAAGCTTTAGACACCCTTCACACTGCACACTTCCTCAGACAGTGACAATATACACCTCAAATGAGACACATACACCGTAAAAACTCTGTTTGAAATCATGTCAAATATTGATACCTTTCCAAAAATAAAAATATTTTCTAAGCTGTAACCATGCAGGGCACTGGTGGTAACATTAACGTGAAAATACCAACGCCAATGGACTAGCAGTGACAGGAAATGAAGCTGGAGAACAGTAGAATGAGGAGTGAATTCAGTTCCTTTGCAATTTTTCTACAGCTATCTCAGAACCAGCACCTACAGCCACGTTATTAATCTTTCCTCACCCAAAATTCAAACCTGCTTCAAATCACTTCAACAATATTAAAACAAAGAGGATGCACACTTCAGACATTTACCTCTTTAACAAACAGATTTTCTGCTTTTTGTTCTGCATCTTCAGGTACAGAAGGGTACAGCGTCCTGATTTCCAGTGAAATCGTGTCTATCTGACAATAAAAAAAAGAAAAACAAATTAGCCAGAATGACGAAAAACAGCAGTTTTGTCTCATGAAAGCAAAAGAAACAGGATCATTACTGCTTGCATTTCTTGGTTTTTCATGCAGCCAATACACACGCACAGGAACAACTGTAACCCAACTCATACGCTACTATCAGCTAAAGCATTAATTAGAAGCAAACGTACCATTCAATCATATTTCTGGGAACAAGCTTGTTCTAAGCAAACTTGCTTCAGTCTCTGAAATTTCTGATAGAAAAGGTCATAAATGGATAACATCCCAATTCTTCCTTACATCCCTTCCCCAAGACTATTCTCCAGCTTTCACTGCATTATGCCCTTCCTCCACTTCCCTTCTGCACCTCGTGCATTTTCAGCAAAGAGATGTGGAAATAGAACTAAAAGCTTTGATTCTGTTGGTAGGAGAAAAGAGGGAAGTCCTCACAACAAGTTACAAAAGGACAGGCCAGTGGGAAAGTGAGTGAGACCCTGAAACAGCCCTTCAGGTTGGCGCTTCCACTCTCAGGCACAGACACAGCAGAGTAGGTTCCATGTGGTGTGTCCAGCAATGCCCTCTCAGGTCACTGGACACTGCACCAATGAAGTTTTTTTTTAAATTATTATTATTATTTTTGAAAGAGCAGCTCCTGGCTGAGCTAGCTTGTCAGGACTGAGCAGGAAACTACAAAGAGAGGTGGGTCTCCAGAAGATCCCCAAAACAGGTTGACATCCCCAGTTTGCACCAGGCCAGCAAGAAGCCAGGCCCATCAGCAGTGCTCACTGCATGGCCAAGGCTCTCTGTGCAGAGCTCTGGCAAGTCAGCAAAAACCCACAAGAGGAGGTCTGGGGGTACTTGGAGTTAATCCCTCAGGTTAACTCAATTCTCTCTCCCTGGAGGTGTTGAAGGCCAGGTTAGATGGGGCCCTGAGCAGTCTGATTTAGCAGCCGGCAACCCTGTCTGCAGCAAGGGGTTGGGAACTAGATGGTCTTTGAGGTCCCTTCCAACTCAAGCCATTCTGTGATTCTAAGAGATCAGGCCCACTCATTTTCTCTGCGGAAAGCAAACCACCACCACCACGCTCCAGCAGACCACACTACTCTCAGTTGCAATGGAATAACTCAACTGAAGATAACCAAGGACTGACATAAAGAAAAACGCCATCTCACAACTTATTGTTTTTTCCCTTTCAGAATGGCACATGATTTCCACAGGAAGACCCACAGCACCTGAGCAGTTTATTACGACAAACCACTGCTTTCTTCAGTGATGAACCAGCCTGCAGCATCCACAGCTGGTAGCCCATGAGGATCCATTTCATACCCTCAGTCTCCAACAGTGAACTTTTTTCTCCACAAATTGAAGCACCCGGGCTGTATGTGACAATCAGCTGGCTATTATCAACTGCATTTTTCTTTACAGCCTACATACAACACACGCTGGTTCTCCCTATGACTTTTTATATATGAGCAATTCTAAAGGAAAGGCATGCACCACACAGGCAGATGCAAGCTAGATGGATTCCTGACTTTTTCCCCTGTCTCTTCTGGATAGTTTAGGATACAGCATGGTAAAAATACTTTGGCTCCAACAAATAAACTCTTTTGTGTTACCAAAGCCTACGTGCAGAGAAGATTTACACAGTCATTTAGTCTGTGAGTAAGAGAGACAACAGATGGAGAAATATGGATTTTCAGACCACATTTAGTAATAGTGAAAATGATTGAATCCTTGGTTGCTTAGGGACTTCCCAGCAATACTCAGAGTCTGGAAAACATTTCCTTAATTATTTCACACATACGTGACATTTTAAGCAATCCTGAGAGGATGCCATCCCTGAGCACAGCTGAAAACCCCCAGACATCACACTGCAGGAGCTCTTCATCAGGCTGGGGCCTGGTCGCCAGCAGCAGAAGCCACAAAACACGTAGGCTGCCCTTCCATGAGGTCACTGCTGCCAGAGACCAGATTTCCAGATGCAAGGCAGAGCAGAGGCACAGAAAGGATGTGTGATGCACTCTGCACCATGCGCTCACTCTGCCCAGGTGGTGACTTAGCTGCAGAGACCAACAGCCTCTTCTGCTTGACTACAACAACATTTATTTGCCCTGCAAACAAAAGACGTTTTTCGGTATTTAGTTAAAATGTATACTGATTAAATTTATACTTAATTCAACACCTTGTCAACAGATAGCAACGCACTGACTGAGACAGCTGAATATTTTCCCACTGGGGTTGGTATGCCTCCCTTCCCTCACAGAGTTTATGTGAGAAGCGACAAGACTGTGGCAGAGCAAGAAACGGAACTCCAACCCACTGCTGCACACGCAGCACTCACCCCCGCCTCTTCTCCTCACCAAGGCTGCACTTGAAACTACAAAACAGAGCTGTGCAAAACTGAGAAACTGGGTAACATGGGGCTGGTTGCATTTGTGGGCTTTGCCAAAGAATATCATAGGTTTATTTACATAGAACTGGGACATGACAAATCTTGTGTATTGTTATATTTAACCTTGGCTTTAAAAACTACAAAGCGCTTCCCTTCTGAGAATTAGCTATGATCAACCACTGCGCTGCGCAAGTCTGGCCACAAAAACGCTTCCTGTTCAGAGCTGATTACTTCCAAAGCTCAATGGCCTTTAAAGGTAGATCTGCCACAGCATTAGTTCAACCAGAACTTCTTTGCTTCAAAAAACAACTAAAGTTCAGTATCAAAACTGCAAAAAAACAACAACAACAAAAAAAAACTGCAGGCTGTCACTGGCAGAATGCAGCACATCGCTGTGCTTTGAGTGCAATCCAGTTTTCTGTTCAGGCACTTGTAGCAGCTGTGGGTTCACATCAAAGGTTAAAAGAGCATCTTCTGGATTGTGCACGCTGAGACTCTCAGAATCGAATAGCACAGATATTAACCTAGAACCTGGCATTCTACAAAGACTTCTGGATATCCACTTTAGATAAATACCTATATCCAACAGTGATTTCAGGCATTCAGGTAGCATCTCAGGCCCCAGGTGTCTGATTAGTTACAAGGTGAGATTTAGTTAATCTCCTTTTTGCTACATGCACTGAAGACTATTCCTACAGCAAAAGGCACAGGCTAAGGTGGCTCCTTTTCAGTGACCAATAAGGAATAATGTTTTCAGACAGCATCTACTTCCCACTGACATGGCAAGCGTAGGACTTGAAAATGGAGTTCAAACTCTGTTTGCTATTTCCAACATTCTCACCGACTCTATCCAAACAGCTCTTAGGCTGAAAGCATGCAGCCAGTGGTTACATTTTTAGACGGATGCACCTAAAAAGATGACATTTACTTCCGGAAAAGCCAGTCCTCCTAAGAGAGCAAACCACACACAGGCAGAAACGTTAGTGTGTGTTAATGCCAAGGTGAAACATATCCTTCTCAGTCTAGCTGCCCCTCGCCTTTCTGCTATTCCTAGCTGATGTGAACACACGTGAAAGATCTCACATCGTGTTAGTCATGAGTAGTGAACCAAACTTCAGTTCTTTGATGAGCAGATACTGCCTACCACATGGGAAATTGGATAAGCCATGTGCTACTGAAAACAACCTGATAATCCACCACAGTAACCCTTCTGATGTCAGAAATGATACTGGGGTTTACAGGGCTGTTTTCAAGGAGGCTCTCACTCCCCCATTTACAGCTACTCCTACAGCATGTGTTCACCATTTCACGCAAAGAGGCAGAGTTTAACATGATTTTTTACCATATCAAATCAAAGTACTTATTAAATACTTTCCTTTGCCTTTTTATGATAGTTAACATTTATAAATCAACATAAAAGGTAACACGTATTTTCATTAAACCTCAACACGAGCATGGTGTCAGCGTGATGCTGAGCCTGTTGTCACTAAGGGAGGGCACCACTGCAAGGGAGACAGATCTGAATGAAGCTGTCACACTTCTTTCATGATCACCTTTCCAGAAAACACATAGGAGGAAAGTCAGAAATTGGAATGCCAGACAACGGTCCAGTTGCAAAGGAAGAATGTGAACCAGTCTGGGAGAACATAAGGTGAAAGGAGCACTATAACCCAGATCAGAAGAGACTGCAAATCTACTAGCATCACTACGTACTTCTGTGATCACAACAAGGACGTAAACTCCCACTTACTATCAAGCACAACCCAAGCTCATGTTCCTGTGACAAGGAGCTCCTATGAAGCTGTGCCAATCCTTCCTTCACATAGTTGCTGCATTGCTGCAAATGCAAAGTTTAGAAGTAGAAATTTCCACTAACCGTCGCTTCCCAGCAGTGACAGAGAGACCACGTGTTCATGGGATTCAAGAGCAGATAATAGTGAAGTGAAGCTGTGTACTTTTTCTAAAGGGAAATAGGACTTTGGGCAGACAGGAGGAGAGTCAGCAAGCAAGGATCAGTGGTTATTATTATTTTTTTAAAAGAATTATTATGCAGAATCACAAAAAAGGGAAGCATCTTTTTCCTAGCTGGAGTTAAAACACGGAATGTATCTTTGTAACACATATGCCTTGTATTCCTCCTCTGTTGAAATGCAGGGAAACGGAAGAATATCGGGCTCAGATTAATATCAGGGATTCTTTACTGTCCTGTAGACTTATGGCAAGGCACTAGAGATGACCTAAAAAGGTCATGTGAGACAACGTGTCTTCTCTTACAAATGGCTTTCAAGGAGAGAAAGGAATTTGGAGATCAAAGAGAAGATCAGGCAGTACTGCAGCTATGTAGATAATTGGTCCACAGATGATGCACGCAGTGAATACTACAGATCTGGAAATGGCCAATCATCCTTAAAAACAGAATTTTCTTTTATGCTCACTTCCTCACCTAGCACACTGATTGACTTTCACACTGAAGAGGCTTTTGCCCATAGAGTGCTAACACAGGCCCTAAGTGGGGCTGCATCATGCCTGAGCCACAAAGTCTGAAGCAGCACTAATGGTTATTGTTTAACAGTAACACCCACAATTTCCTGAGGCATCATCATATTAAATAACAATCAGAGCCAGCCTGAGAGCATCTCCTAATTCAGTCAGACCTGGATCTCTTTCTACTCAAATGGCTGACCCAGACTGCTGTGCACAGGTGATATTTCAGCAGGAAGGAGCAGAGCTATAAATAGGTGCTCTGCGGTTGAAAAAACCCGGCTGCTAGGGAAGCTCTACAGCCCTGCCTGGTGACATAAGCTCTTGCTACTGCAGTTGACTTCAACAGAAGATAACAAAAAAAAAAAAAAAAGAAAGGGGGACATTTTTATTGCAAGGCTACAGACCCCACATGTCACTGCCTCTGCTCTTTTGTGAGTACGGGTCATCTCTAGTATGCCAGCAGTTCACAATGGGGTATCATTGCAAAGCAATACGGAGAAAACAAAATAGAAGTCGCTACTGACATCAGGCTGCAGCAGCTAAAAATGAAATGAAAATAAGGATATGAAAACATGGTTTGACAGGCAGAGGTCTTGAGCAGTGGGACACGACTCTCCTTTTGCTGAGAAAAATCAGCTTCTTTTGCTCCACTGATTTGGGCTCAGTTATTCTAAACCCAGGGGCTCAAGGGCCTTGTGGCAGCACACAAGCAAGTCTAGTCAGCTTTATAATGCTAATTTTCAATTTCATAAATTCACAAATGTGTAAAATGGATAAAGGAATTAACGGTGATGGCAAAATGTATTCTGTTTAGTTCTTCCTCAATCCCATGAGCACATTAACTCAGTTAATGCCACCAAGGAAATAGAGCCATTTAGGAAAACAAAGCAGTCTATTAGATTAACCCGGCCCCACAGGACAGAGGCAGTGCCGTGAGCTGATGGGAAAGGCTCTCACACAGCTGTTACAGTCAGTCGCAGATTGAAATGCATTTCCATTAGAGAACGCTTATTCATCAAAACCTAAATCTTTTACAGAGATTGGTTGATTTCGAAGAACTTGCTGTAAGGTGCAGGTAATCTGCCAGCTTACTTCCCTGGCAGGACGTCTCCCAAGCCACCTCTTGCAGGCAGCCCTTGCCCTCCCGAGCTGCTCCAGACTTCCAGACTCTTGAATTGTTTGCAGCTTGCCAGGCCCAACACTGGGAAACCACAAATGAGGTTGGGCAGCCCCATGGCAGTGGGCTCCAGTACCCACACAGCCTGTCAGCACACTACCACAGGGGCTGCCTTGGCAGTGGAGACTACATCCCCAGCACTTTAGGACAGCTTGCCAGATCTCCATCCACAATTGAGAAAGCTCCAAAACTAAACAAAATCAGGTCTGTTCAGATGTACTCTTCTTGTGCAAACTAATGCTGGTAAATGGCACAGCTTGGACGTATGTTACAGCTACCACCTAAAAAGTCTGACAGAGAAGAAAGCCAAGAGCCATGCTGGTCAAATACATCAAACAGAATAGGATCAGATAGGCTGTAAGCTACTGAAGTGTAATTATGTTGGATTATAACAGTGGGGAGAAATTTCAACACAGGCTAAACTACCACCACGTTGAGTGAAACAAGTATATGTTATGGAATAACCTGTGTTGAGTTCCTGAAATATAGTCCAGAAAACCAAAGCTTCACATTGCACTTATTACAGAACTTGAAGTTCACTTATATACCAATGTCAGAGGGAAAAAAAAAAAGAGTGAAATTTGGTGAGAGAGGAGTAAGGAGCTATGAATAAATTAAGAAAAGCCTTAGAGAGCCCTGGGAACACTTCTGTCTCTCCCATTAGCAGTGAGGAGAAAATGAATAAACTTAGGAGAAAGAACAACACACATTTGCTTTGTACTTACTGAAAAGTCATCATCAGGGAACAATATAAGATCTTTAAACAGGCTATCTCCAATATTTTTCTCAATCTCTGTAATAACAGCTTCGTAATCCAAAGGCTCCAAGAGTTTTGGTTTTTCCTGCTGTAGAGAAAGAAAAAAAGATCAGGTAGTATCTCTACTCAAATTCTCCTTTCTTCCCCCCCTCCATAAAATGATATAATCTCCATTTTTTACATGTCAGTATGAATGATTTCTCCCCTTACCTCCCTCCCACTTCCTAGCTTGCTGCAACAGAACTGATTAAGAGAAGTGGAAGTGAGGAATCCGGGCCAGTTGTGATAGTTATTCTCAACCTGCTAATTCAAAGGCAATTTGTCAGCTCACTAGAGACTAAACTGACCACATTAACTTGTCTGTCATCCTCAGAAACTCTCTCATTCTCTGTAAATATACGTGGACAAATAGATTGATGGGCACAATTTCAACTGAATATAGATACTGCTTCGATGCCATTACCATGAGCTAATTTCTCCATCCTCCTGCACAGACCCAGCCCCTTGAACTGCTGATAGTTTGTGTCATCACGCTGTTTTACTTGGTAATAACCCTAAGCTACTCTCTTGGAATAAATTAGCTGGCATCCATTCCCATGGTTTCTCTTGTCAGAACCTAGTTTAGTGTAATTACAATAGTGCAATTATTGGTGAAGACAGTGAAAGTAGGAAACTCCCCCAGGAACAGCAAAACAAAAGTAAGTTCATACAATCTTGAAATAGAGAGACCAAAAAAGGGAAGCCTATCACACATGCAAGAATCATAGTATCATGAATACATTAATGAGATGTATTAGGGTAACAACATTTGCTTAATTCAAGGATTCTACAGCATCAGAAAGAATAAATGAGAAAGAGCAAGAGAAGTGGTAAAAGGGATGGAAAAACAGGTAAGAGAGAAATAGAGGATCCCAGAGGAAAGCAAATGCAGAAACAATTCTACAGAATACTTTTTCCACCTGACACAATGACACTCATTAAAAAAAGCTGTATTTTACCTGCTGTTCTTGCACTGTGCTGAATAATTTAAAGTTTAGCATAATATAAAGTTCATAATAATATAGTTTCCCCTCCCCGTCTTACCTAGACCAAAACCATGGTGTATCAGACAAGAAAGCTTCCACATCTCCATAAAACCCATTTCTCCAATGGACAATCTGATGACTGTCCACCATATACTGTTATACAAAGTGTATACATGTGGACCATTATACCTGCAATTGTCCAAAGCTATCAGTCAGCTACCTCTTCTAGCTTTGTTCTTGAGAGTTCCTGTTTCTTCAGTAATTACAGTCATCTCAAGATTTCTTCCTAGCCCACGTATACACTGTTTACATACATTAAGTTCAAATCTTCCTTTGGTATCAAACGGATCCGTGAAAGCATCATCAATATGGCCACATGAAGTAGATTAAAACAGTGACCAGCTGCTCTGACCAGCTTGTGGATAGCCAAGGGCCTCCCAGCAGGCTGCCCAGGCCAGTCCTTGCTCAGAGCAGGGCAACTGGAATCAGGCTACTCGGGACCTTGTCTGGATGAGTCTTGAAAATCTCTAAGGATGGAGATGCAATTTAAAAAGTTGGAGCTGTTCATTCAACTCTTCATGTCTATTAACTCTCTTTTCAGTCTATTAACTAAGTCATGTTTGTCAGCTTAAAAGTTAATAAACTTCTAATAGTCAGCAGTACTTTGCATTTGGAGGCAAAAGGCAGTATCTACTGCTGTTGAGACATTAAAGACTTATGAAAGATACAAAAGATCCACACATAACAGTGATAAAAGAGAACTTTGAGAGCTCTTTCACAAGGAAACTGGCTCATGAATATTTCTTTAGGATGCGAGGAAGAGAGGAAAGAGAAACAATC
Organism: Gallus gallus; assembly: GCF_016699485.2. Taxonomy (NCBI): domain Eukaryota; kingdom Metazoa; phylum Chordata; class Aves; order Galliformes; family Phasianidae; genus Gallus; species Gallus gallus. Next base: position 8,266,656 of record NC_052540.1, read on the forward strand.
TTGGCCTAGCTTAAATATGGTGTAACTACCAACACCAGGAAGCCACTGTACGAGCTAACCATATGAGGATAAAGAAAAAAAGAGAGATTCCACCACCTTGATATAATGCTAGATTCCCCCCTGGATGAACCTGGAGGCAAGGCCAGTTCTGTCAGATTTATGAAAGGGGTGATTAATTAGAAATGAAACTTGGGATTGTTTTAAAGGGAAAAAGCCAGAAACACCTTATCTATAGGAAAAAAAAAGGAATTGTAAAACAAAAGGCCCTAAAGAGAAGAAACAGCTTGAAAATTTGATTTACATTCTGTGACAGGACTATACACCAGGGAGTGATGTTCAGGTAAGAAGAGGCAACTTAACAGAATGCTTGAGACTTCACATCAGTCCAGCCACATCACCTCAGACTGCCATGAGAAGTGGGTCCCGGACAGTAAGAGCCAACAGGTTAATGTTCAGCCCTGCTCAAGAAACTCCCAGGCTGAAGTACAAGCAGTACTCTTTAGCACACTGTTTCAGCATGCCATCTACCTAGAGCAGCTCCCACAGGAATACAATGGGCTCATCTAATCATTGCCCCACACAGCTCTCTCTCTCTTCCTTTCAAGAGAAGTCACTGACTGCAGTATCCTCTAGCCACAAGTTTTAGACTCTCCTCCATTAAATCTAGCTATATCTATATTTATTAAATATTGCAAAAGAGACCTAAGTATCAAGGAGTTAAACATGAAGAGAAAACACCACTGACAAATGCTGAGTGCGCCACTAATGATGCCCGGGTCTGGAAACTAAAGTTTATTCTGTCTACATTTTGAAGAAAGAAAATTTGTAGTAGAATCAGTGTTATCTTCAGTAGGAAGCATCAGAGCAACCACTTGCAAGGAAGCCCAAAGTAAAATGAAAAAAACACATGCGCTGACATTTTTGAGGTACAAGTGTTTCATGAAGGCGTGATCACTGCACAGTGGTTTCACTAAAACACATATATTTTCTGCAGAAAGTTCACAACATTAACTACGCCGAGAACCCACCATTCTAAAACCAGATTACCACAGTAGTAATGGCCCTGTAGCAATCTCAGGTCTTAGTAAGCCAGGCATGCCACTATAACCATGAACATCCACCCTCCAAAAACAGGTGTGATAAGACAGTATTAATCTAGGTCTTGCACTCTACAGATGCTTCATCAACAGTACCTTTCAAAGAGGTACTTTCAAAAACAAAACTGTATAAGTAGCTGCCTTCCTACTAAAGTTACAGACTCAGAAAGAGCTGGGAAATCCCACTGATTTTTGAGCTCTCTTCAAATATGGGGGGATTCCCATAAAAATGCACACAGCACTTGCAGGTTCTCTACACAGATGGGAACTACCCTTTTTGCTGGGGCTGAGGGAATGAAGAGGTATTTCTTCTTCCCCCTGGAAATCCCTGCAAGGCTGGGATGGGTACTGCTACATCTCCTGTGGACCCAGTGACACAGTGAGATGCAGGTGGGGGGGGGGGAGGGGGCAGGACAAGCCATGCTGCCTTGGCCCCTCTTTTCTCCTCTGAAACACATAGCACTCAGAAAGCTGTCCCTGATAGATGCCTGAAACTCTCCAGGGCCAAATGTCTCCTCGACAGTTGCAAGGTCATCTGTGCAAAGAAGAATGAAACTCAAGAAAACCCTGAGGCAGAAAAACAGAGCGTATAAACATCACTGTTCCCATAGTACTAATTCTCTTGCTCCCAGTGCTGCAAAACACACGAGCTGCTATCAACATTTTAACAGAAGTTAACATAGAAGCCCTATGAGAAATATTACACATTTAGAATGCAACTAAACGTAAGTAGATGTGACATTATCCAAATTAGTTCAAAACTTTTCAGTGAAGCACTTCAGCATTTGTGGTGATGCTGATGCAGTGACAAATGTCATTATTCCTTCCATGACTCTACAGAAAAATCCTGCATAAAGGGCAATACTGCGTTATTTCAAGTCTCATGAATCAGCGATGCAAGTAATAACCCAATCTGTTCAATACACTGACTGCAGGGATAACCTAGTCCATCCACCGCTGACACCAAGTACGATAATATCATAAACATGAGACCTCTCTGTAGAAGTTTCTACTCACTAAAATATCAGGAATCCTACATGTTCCTATAGTTCCTAACACTAAGCACTGTGCACACCCCGTCTTCTGCAGAGCCCATCCTTTGGCTTTGGCAGAGCCAGGCACTACAGCTCTCAGCATTGCACTTGTGATGGGAAGCAGCAGCTGTTCCAGTTAGCAGTTGCTCTCGAAGACATGGACTAACTGTTCAGTTTGCTTGTCACAGGCAGACTGAAGCAGTGATGTGGGGATTAGCAGATTTCTCCCTGAAAGTGCTAGCAGAGATTTGTAAACGAGTAGGGCTGATTTAAAGCTTTAATAACCAGAGCGCTGCCTCTCCTCAATTTAACTTGTCTGCTCTTTTTGGAAACAGACCAACCAAGCGATCTGTGTGCCAAGATCAAATTATGCTGGCTTGGATTTTTATAGTGCTTTTTATATTCTCTATCTCAAGCGAGTAATGAATTTTTTTTTTTTTGCTGTACTGAAATGGCTGTGTCTGCATGTAGCAAAAGGCACTCTCCAACTCCTCACCTGCTCCAATAGCCACAACAGAACCATCTCCTTTACACACCAACAGAGCTGTTGAGCATACCTCTGTGTGCTGCTGAGCCACCTTTTCTAAAATCCTTGAGAATGGTCATCTCTAACAAGCACCAGTTAAGCACCACTTCACTTTGCACAAGTGGAGCAGCCCAGAACTTCACCAGTGATGTGCTGTTTGATCAGCACCATACAAATCCACCTTCTTGAATGAGGCCCACATCATAATCTTCGGATCCAGATACAACAGAACTATTTTCTCATCAATAATGATCCAACATATCCATGTATTATTTTACATAAACAGATACAGCATGTGGCTTGCCTCCAGCTGCAAAGACATTACGTGCTGATGCTAGTGCACACCTTTTCATCATAATTATAGGATAGCATGACTTAAGTGTCATCCTCCTGATGATATTTCTGTGATATCATATTTCTGTGAACAGTCATTAAAGGAGGAAATGATACAGTTGAGACTAGCAGTCTATGGGTGGTCATCCCAAGCACTTCCCCATTCAAAAAATAAACTATACCAAATGCTAAGATTTTTCTAATGCTTTAAGATTTGATGTCTGCTTCCCAGACACCAAATTCTGAGTATCTAGAGGTGCTGAATTTATTACAGATGTCTAAATAAGTTTCTTCTGTTAAAGTCCTCACAAAAGAAAGAAGCAAATGAAAGACACAGCTAAAGAGAAGATAAAAATTTAAGCTGATGGGCTCTGGTTACCTGAACAGATACACCTTCATGACAGGAGGATCCTCTGTGTGTTCTTAAAAATTCAGAAGAACTGTGATGGTGAGATTGGCCAAGGTCAGGCAGGACCGATTTTGTATTTCACCCAAGTTACTGCTTGTCTAAAACCACAGTTCATTTCAGAATACCTTTGAGATACTGAAAAGGACAGTCCATGCACTGAAATAACAGCACTTTTTTTTTTTTTAATAGGCTTTTCAACAGTATTGTTAACCAAGCCCAATCCTACTAAAACTCAGAGCAGTAAGTCAAATTAATTTCTGAAATGGCATCAATGTAAACTGGTTCTCAGATTCTTAGTGCTTCCCTTCCTGTCCCCCAGTGATATGCCGTATCTGGCACTGAACACAACTCGAAATTTTTATGCAGCTGATATACATGCAGTTAATTTTATTCCACCAGGATGGGCCAATTTAAATTAAACATTTCTTGGCCAGGCTGTTAGAACCAAGCAAAATAAGAGCCAGGACTCCGTGACTTTTGGAGGAGGTGCAGATTGTGGGCTAGATTAAACCCTGTCTTCAGACTTGCTGACAATGCAGGCTGCAAAGAAGCTCTGATGAATGTGAGCCACAAATACCTGAATATTCACAGAGCTGCAGTTGAGGCTAGATGGCCATTCATGTTTTATGGAGTCACCAAAAATTGATTTTTGTTGGAGCCACGTTTGTACCAACTTGCCATTGGGAAGTACAGCAGTGACCCATGGGTGATGCACTGTGCACGCACTTCCCCACTGGATGGGCATCTCAGTGTAGGCTGTAGGCTGCTCAGCTGCAGGGACAGGCAGGTCCCACCAGCTTGACCTGCCCTCACTCTGCTCCCAGCTCATCCCACACCTTGCTGTGGAGTTATTAAACCTTTATGGAAAACAAGTACTGCATTTCAAGCACAGGAGAATAAATTCAGGGCATGCAAAAGGTAAGCAGGGAGATGCCAGGGAAGCACAGCCAGAACTGAGACAGACAGTCCTTCCTTTTATAGCAGATCTCACGATTTTTACGGTTGTTTGGCCCAGTATGAAACTACTTGCAGTCAGCAAATTCTCTGGTCATGTCACAAAGGCTACAACTGGCTCAGTATGTGATCCACAGTCAACAAATTTGTTAAGATCAGTTCTACAAAGACACATTTAAGTGACAACTCCTCCCTGCTACTCTCCAAGAAGTTCACTTGTCAGGTCCAAAATGTTTGATTTGCAATGCCTTTCACCAAAACTTGGAGAACTGTACTTGGAAGGAATCCAGTCAGCCTTTCAGAGCTGCACAGCATAACTGATATACTCTTCAGTGGCAGCGGTGAGGCTGACAAGCCAGTAAATTTCACTAAAGGGATTGCCAGTTCCCACACAATTCTGCTACAGAATAAACCACAAAGAAATACAAAGATCCAACTCCCCTAAATTCTTAGCGATTCAGAAGTTAGTTTCCAAAATGCTATAGTATCTACTAGCTTCAGTAACACAAAAGCAGGGAAACCTATAGAAGATGCTGGTAAGAAGAAAGAAAGTGAAAAGTGATTTTCTTTCACTGACTTCCCTTTATTCAAAGAAAATTCAAACTGACACCAATCAGGGATTTGCCTGACTCAATCTGACTTATCCTGTACAAGTACAGCTTCGGATGGGATGAATTCTAATCCCTTGCCTTAGAAATTATCATCACTGACGGATCAAAATCTATAAGGCTCGACTATGCTTACTGTCCAGCTATAAAAGGTACTGTAAGAGAATGCAGACTGCATTTGAAAAATAGAAGTTTCCCTGCTGAGAGCTAACCCTGGCCATGGCTGCTCTGACTGCTGCAGCCAGCTGTGGCCTCAGTGGCACACACACACACAACTGCTGTGACGAGCTGACCGGTGAGCCCTGCAGCAGAGGCACCCCAAACCACAGGGGCCCATTTCTCAGACACGTCAGTGACCAACTTCTTGCAACGCCTGTTACTTCTCAAATTACAATTAATTGTTGCTTTCATTATGAATTCTGAGAGCAGCAGGCCTACTAGAGCTACCATCCGAATGGTTAAAACCTGGAAGCCACACAGCACTGTTAGTGCAGCGAAGCATCTGTGGGGGCTGGGTCACTTCATGCTGTGCTCCACTTACTCATAAGCATTTCCTGAATTCTGTTTTTTAGCCACGAGTGCTTTCTTGCTGCAGTAATTTCTGAATCCAGGCAATACACACGTAGGCGCATCTTCAATGATTAGCACTTGAAAGGTTAAATAAAGCTACCAGGATAGTCTGCAGAATATTTAAGGTCACAAGAAAGAAGCCAACTTGCCTCCTGTCCTTGAGCAGCAGCTGAAAACCCTTTGTAGGAAGGAGAGTATCTCTACTATGCCACTAACAACATGGCCTCCAAACTAACTGCCCCATTTCTTAAAAATGTCAAAAATGACCATTTCTAAATAGAAAGTACTTCTAAAGCCCAGACCAAATATTTGTCCGCAGGTCATTTCAGGGGAAAAAACAAGAAACTTGTATAAAACACCTTAAAGTTGTTTTTACATTTAATTTATGCAGCCCTTTAACTTGGCACTACTCAGCCACTTCATTCCCCTTACCTGACCTTAGCCAGAAAAACAGCGCAGTTAGAGCAGCAAATGGTTTTCTTCAAAGCTGAATCTATTCTTAAAGAAAGACAAAGGCATCAGATGGGAAGGATGCTGAGCAAGGAGCTCAGGAAGGTGGGATGGGAGCTGGGGGGATGCAGGAGACCCCCCAGGAGCTGCAGCACATGGAATGGGGAAGGAGATGTGAGCTGTCCTGCTTGGGCAGCACAAAGGCGATACTTGCCAGTCATGTTTGCTTTTTCTAGTATGATTTCAGTTGAGCAGACTCATGATTGCCAAGAGGAACATAAACAAAAGCCTGCAGCCTGTACACAGTGGGTTTGTCCAGTGCTTCTCATCTTCCAGTGCAGTTTATGTAAACAATACTGCACACGTGCCGAGAAAGACACTCATACACCATAGTCTACAGAAAATGCACATGGAAAAAAGACACTCCCAATTTTTGCACTTAAGTGCCAACAAAATGACCCTCATGGTAAGCATGGAAAACCAGCTCTGACAGCCACAGCATGTTCACAGCAATAAGAGCACTGGTTACAGTAACAAAAAAAATCACACCACATCAGTTCCTTCCTTCAGTCTGAACTGGACAAGCGAGGGAGATGCAGTGATACACATGTAGCTGTCTGTGTATGGTTTCAGGGGAAGCTCAGGAAGGAAGATGCCAGCAATGATGATGCAAGGTTATCCTCCACCAGCCACATCTGGCACAGTCCTGATGCTAGAGCAGCTGTGCAATCTACAGAACACCGCACACAGCACTGAACTGCCTTTCAAAACCATTTTAATTTACTTCAAAAGTAAAGGTTTCTTTTTAGTTGACTTTTTAGAGTGTGTGTAAGACTTGTTCTTCTTGTTACCTTGGTTTGCAGTGTATATTTAGAACCCAAAAGAAGGCTCTAATGTCTGTTCATTAGAACATGCTCTGACACTAAAGTCTTTGATCTATGAACTGCACGACGAAATTGCAAGCCGGTGCACAATGGTCAACTACATTGGCCATTTTCACTTAAATACTAAAATTTAGACCTATGAAGTCCCAGACTTGGAGACTGAGCAAACAACACTTCTGAAGGGTGCACAAAGACTCCAGAAATCCCTCAGTCAAAAAAAAAAATCTTAAAAATGTTTGCTCTAAATAAACTTTTCAAAAATAGCATTTGATTTCTAGAGTGAACTTTGCAATAAGTCAACATCCTATATGACAGACCTCATATATACTGTCCTGCTTCATTATAGTTAGTAAATATCTCCCTTTGTCTAACTACACCATGGTTATTTATCTCTTCAGGAGCTATAGATATTTTCACGCTACCTATCTGCCCAAAGAATCATGTTTGTATTTCCACTGAGGATTCATCCATAAACAGCAGTATCATTCATGCACAATCACCATAAACTCAGCTCTCCCACTGACATGAATTTATAATCGTTTCACTGACATCAACCACCCTCCCAATCAATTAGCTACCAAGTCACTCATGTGCACAACGTACATGAGAACATAATCTGCTCAACCACATTAGGCTCCATCAACAATCTATAATCAAAACTAATCAGATTATAATTAGTCTTACAAAAGATTTTTTCCAGCAAATAATACAAGTCCACCTACAGAAAACACGTGTCTAGCTAAGCTGCAGGAAGAAATGCCGTCTTTGAACAAGGACCCCCATCCAGAGGCCATGGGTGTTAACAGCACTATGAGACCTGCAGCACCGCTGGTACAACCGCTGGTGAATACAGGAGAGAGAAGCTCCTGGCTTGGTAACAAGGAGTACCCATAGGCCAACAATTTAACATGCTCCAATTATGAAATATTGGGTAGAATGACACGGGTCACAAACCACAAGAGTAAAGCCAAGTGTGCTTGTGTTTCCCAGGGGCAAAACATGCTATTGAGAAATCCATCCACAGAATAACATGACACAGTGACCCCATCTCAGTCTATTTTCTGTTTGAAAAGAAATAAAAACAAACTGATTCCCCTGAAAACCCAACTTATATCCCATGTATTATAACAGACAGACACTTTGCAGAAGTGCAGTGCACTGCCTGCAGGCAGGCTACTGATTTATTGCTGCTATTTGGGCTTTGTTTTATTTTTAACCGTGCTTTTCTGCAAGCCTTCAACCACTTCTAGGGAGCACTAATCACATAAAATCAGGATCTGTACAATAACAACAAAACAACCAGGATTTATCAGTATAAGTCAAGTGGCAATGCCTATGTCCGAACAAGTCTTGTGAGTTGCCAGGGTCAGATGCTCTCACCAGCAGTATCAGCCTTCATTCTCAGGGATTGAGACTATGAAGTATAAACTTTTTGTTTAAAAACAAAACAAAACAAAAAAAACAGGTAAACTGGTAAAGACTAACTAATGAAAAACCTCATGATTTAACTGCATGTATCATGACAAAACCAAGTAATTACCATTATCAAGGGAAAACAAGCCTCCTTAAAAGTCTAGTCATGACACTTCCTAAAACATCAAATGCCTTCAAAGTACACAGAGATGTCTTTTTGCTGTTGTTAACTCTCAAGAATGTTATGTTTTTCAGGTATGTAACCCTGATTCTACCAAACTTTGGAGTCAGCTTCCAGGAAACAAGCAAACTCAGACACCTTGAAATTGTAAGGTAAGTTGCAATGTTTTCAGTCTAGAAGACTGAAACACTCAGCTCTTTGGAAAATCCCAACAGTTATCTGGGACTATCAAAGCTGGGAACTTCTGAAAATTTAGTGGTGTTTGAGAGTTAACTCCAAAACCCCTCTAGCCCTTGGTGTCTCCAGCTGTACAACAGCAGGAACTACACTGTAAAGCAGCTGTGTCTGAAAGATCCACTTCCATATAAAATACAAATCCAAAATGGCAGCTGGTCACAAGCAAAACACAAGTACTTTACTACTAGATGAATCACAGGCCATCCCAACTTATCTGTTACTAAATGCTACAACTGCATATATACTTCCCTTCCTAAGAAAGCTAATGAGAATGAACATCTTTTGCGTATTATCACTGATTCTTTGTTACATTAGCATGAAGAACAGCCTCTAAACCTTTGAAATCTAAAGTACTGTCCAAGTTAAGAGAATGTGCTTGCTTAAAACAGTGCTTGCTTAAGTTGTCTCACAGGAAGGTTCTCTGTGTTTTACTTAAATTTCCTGTAGTTTCACTTTGAGTAGAGAAAGTTTAGAAAGTTTAGGCACAGAATAACAAGCATGTGCCACACCTTGGGTTTCAGAAAGTGCAGTCCCAGCTCAGTGCCACTGTTTGCCTTGATGGGGCAGAACCTCGCTGCAGCTTTCCACCAAAGGCGCTGGAGCTTTCCTCTATTGCTCACTGCAGAAGGACAGTGGCTTTCTCCTGGTCTCCAAGGGCACAAATTACACAAAGCAGACTACAAAGCGCGAAATGACCCTGAAATCACACAGAAGAACTTTCTACTCCAGAGGCACCATTATGGATTTTCACAGAACTGCCAAGCGTTTGTTACCAGGCATAGAAACATCATCATATTATGCTGCTGTCAGCATCTGTCTGATCGACAACACATCGATCAGAGGTTGGAAAAGACCTCTAAGTCCAACAGTCCACCTACGGCCAGTATTGCCCACTAAACCATGTTCTTCAGTACCACATCTCCGTGGTTTTTGAGCACCCCCAGGGACGGTGACTGTGTCCCAACACACTTTCCAAGAAGAAAATCATGCTGCTGCTTTGTTTCCCTGATGTAAACTCCCTGAACTCTGCATGTTTCAGTCTTAGAAACAAGTAATCATTCTACCACGTACCTCATCCTACAGTCTGATGAGAATCAGTCACCCTCTATACACACCAAGGAATAAATCCTGCTCTCCCCTATTTGTATTTATCCTGGAATCTCATAACAATTTTGAGGTAGAGATGAAAGGATGGAGGAATACTCACGCAGCTCAGCCTCTGCATTTCTCCTCGATTCACTCTCTTAATGGTCTTTCTCTTCTTCCGCAGCTCGCTGTGCTCCCTTCTGAAAACCCGTCCTCGAAAGCTCATTGTACCAGTAGGAATTCAAGCGGCAAACAAATCGCTCTTAAACTGCGCCCCTGTAACCTCCTTGCTTCAGCAGCTTCAGTGCAACAAATGAAAGCTACTGATACCACTCAATGGGGAAGTATGGCTAAAACTTACATGCTGTATCCACAGAAACTGAACAGAAAGAAGAGAGCCTGCAATAACTCATTTCTTCCTGTGAATAATGTTCTAGTAAGGCAACAGTGTCTCATTAAACCATAAATACACCCCCACGTGCCCCCCCCCCCGGCTCTTTATGCAAATCAAAATAGGAAGTTGTAGGAAAAAAGCTTGCAACTGAATGTCTGCCTTTGCCTCAAAAACCATTACATCCTTTCTCCTCCCTGATTCGAAAGTTGAAATGGCCGCACTCTTCTTTCATGTGCATGTACGTCTCCAAGCAAAGAAGCTCCTCATTAAATGGCAATCTGTTGCAGCGCTGGTAAGCAGGCCTTGGACACAGGCCTGGCAGAGCACGTAGGTGCCGCTCAGGCCTGGGATCTGCCTTGCTTTGTATCAAGGTAACAGTTCCCCTTTCAAAGCAGTGCAAATATCACTAAGAGGAAGCACCCTGCAAACTTGCACATCCGCAGACAGCTGCATAATGAAAAAAAAAAATGGGCGAAGTTCAAAATACACTTTGACCTGTAAAAGCTGGCTTTGTAGTCACCTGCCGAAAGGACAGCGCACCATGCATCTGCCTGCTGGAACCAGCACCACAGTGCCCAGGAGCCATCAGTGCAGCTCCATCAGAGCAGCTCCGTGCCCCCTGTCCTGCATGGAACAGGGCAGCCTGCCTGCTGCTGAGGTGGGGGACGCCCAAGGTCAGCTGTCTGCAGGCTGACAGGGCATAAAGGTCTTACACAACCAAACAAACCTCCTCAGTGCCCACACACATGCACACGCACACACATCCCCTTCTATTCTCCTTTGTTCAGCAGAGGGCTCAGCCTGCTGGGGTAGCAGAGCTGCATTTCCCTCTGCAGACCATCTTTGTGGGATGTCCTTTAGTCTTATGTTCAGTTAATCTTAGTCTGCATAACCAAGAGAATAAACCATTTTTCTACTTTTTCATTCCAGATATTCCACATATTAAACTATAAGCATGTTTTTCTTTACTTATTTCAGGTAAGTATTCAGAAATCTGCAACACTGCCCTGAGTACTGTCTTTTGTTGTTGTTGTTATTTTTTTTTTTTTTTTTTTTTTCCCCCCTCTTTGAGCAAATAATTGGGAATTCCAGTAACACTTTCAGGCACTTTTCAGCATTAGTAACATTTGATCCATGGTAACAAACCTCTGCAAAATTTCCACATGGCTGTTCCACAGGCAGGATGCCAGGGGACCAGTGACACTGAGCACAGCATATATAACCTGAGCACTACATAAACGCATCTGTTCCATGATTGCTTTTGTCTTCTAGATTTGAAATACAATGCACAAATTCCATGAATTAAAAAACTATGCCAACAGTATCTTCATCTCTCAGCTTTGTGTTTGAGACTATCATCTCCTTGGAATTGAATTTCAGCAATCATACAGCAGGCTGGTAAAGACAGATTTCACTGCACTCCTACTTAGCAGTGAAAAGCATCCATGTCTGGCACTAGAAAACAGAAAAGACAGCAGAAGTCCTTTGCCAAGGTATGCAGACATTTCAAGTGGCTACCAATATAGAACCACAACACTAACCAAGTTGGAATCACCCTTGTTTTCTTTCCAACCACCACACTGTCTTTACCAAGTCCCAAGTGCCTCTCATCTAACATAGTGAATGCAGCTGCCAAGATAAAAGGTCCTTGCCAGAAGTTAAATTTAATGCTGGATCCATCAGCCCTGCTGACTTAACTTTAAGCAGATATCAGTTCCTCTCAGAGGCTCCGTAGCGTATCGACTCCTTTCTGTAACTTGAGCACAAACAGCAATCTCCAGCTCTCCTTCCCTCAGCCTCCTGCAGCATTGCCTGCACGAAGGACAACAGACACCACTTGGCAAGGGAACCTGGCAAAGACAGTCCCTTAAACCCAAACCATGCAGCACAGTGCCAGGCTGCCCAAATGGGAAGATGGTTCCCTGCTCAACCACCTCCTGCAGCCTGTGTAAGGCCTGCAAACTACTGCTGCTCTGTTCAGCTGAGGACAAAATTTACACGCATACTTCAGAAACCTTAACTGTGCTCTGCCACTGAACGGCTCTCTCCTGTGCTTCCTGCCTCCAGCACTGCTGAGGAGCTATTCCAGGGCATCTTTCCCCCAGATAAGTCATCACTGCTTTCCTAAACTTTGATGAACTTTAATTACTCCCAAATAATACAAAAGATGAACTTGGGTTCAAGTTTCCAGTTGGTCCTAATCCAGTTGACTTCACTATCTTTTGCCCAGCCGATTTTTCAGTCTCAGTGTTATTAGAACTCATTTACTGCCATTCCTGACAGCTAGTTTTTCAGACTCTATGCTGAAGGCTCTGAGCACTGTAATTTCTCAACACCATGGCATTTAAAGGTTGAAGCAATGAAATAACAAATAAGCAATCGTATTCACACAGCAATATAAACAGAATTAATAGTGAACAACTACAAGTAAAAGCACCACTTTCTTAGATGTGTTTTGAAAGCATACCCCTCTGCACTCGTAATGGGGAATAACATCACCAGCCATCCAATAATGCTCTATCCCGCAGCAGCAGTGCAAAGCAAATTTTAACAACATAGCCGTTAGCATTCAGTTTTTTTGATGGGGGTCACAAATTCTCTAAGAATTCTTTTCTTCTGCATTCCTACATTGCTTTTATATCTTCCGCCCTCTTTAATTTATTTCTCTTTTAAATCTCTGCACTGGCATGCTTCATTGACTTCAGTTTGAATCTGTGATACATAGTGATATGTAGAAATGTACTGCTGGACAAACTAATCCACTGCTACAGTATGCTATTCATGCTCTGGAAAACATATTTCACTGGAGCTTATCAAGCAGCCCAATAAACATACAAAGATTCAGTTCCAAAAGTACATATCTTCAACTAACATAGAAGACATTTCTAAAAAGGCAAAATGTTTGATTTGCTGAATATTCTACTTGCAACTACTGGATTCACAATACTGCCTTCCTAAGTAGTATAATCTCCTTCTCCCAGCAAGAAGGGTCAAAATAAAGCATCAGTTCATGCAAAGATCAAATTCATAGCAAGTTTCAGGGAATGAATAGTTCCCTTTGGCTCAAGGTTTCTGTCCAGGAGGAATGCTGACATGCACAAACACAGTGCAAGTCAAAAGCACAGTCTTGATTTATGCTCACGTATACATAAATAACTGTACACCCACAGTCACTTTCATGGTAGTACTGCAGACTCAGTTTTGTCAATACTACATTACATCACTAAAACAGGCACACGTGGAGAATCGAATCAGATGGGACAACCTCTAAGAAAGAAGCACAGGAGAGCTCAGAATGAGAAATCAAGAAAACAAATACAGAAGAGCAGCTACTAACCAAAAAGAGGTCATGCTTGAGCAGCCTCAGGCACTCTCGAGCATGCATCAAGGTCCATTATGGAGGGGAAAAGACTTCACCACCCTCACAGCAGCTATCAATAGGTACTCTATGCCTTGACTCTGCAAGCTCTCTGGTGTAAGCTTCAGAATAACAGAGAAATCTGTGTCAGCCTAAACTCTGCAGTCTCTGTAAAACAGTCTACAGAAATATGAGCAACATTTATTGCAAATAATTAACATCTGCTACAACAGCCTAAAGAATTATCTGTCATGCCCATTCACTTTTCACTTATTTTGCTAAAACCTCCTCATCCATCTTTCCAGAGTAGCACTGGGAGGCTAGCATTTGCAGGTGAAGCAGGGTCAAAGTTATTTAACAGATTGGAAAATTAACACTCCTCTTGTTGGAACATGCTGCATCCAAGCCTCAAACAGCACTGTGTAGTATGCCTACTCGGAAATCATATCCTGAAAGAAAGATAAGCCTCTTGTAACAGAACTAGATTCATTTATAGACTTCGGCCACTGCAGTGACACTGCCAACCAGGCAGTTTCCACAGTATAGACCTAATGAGACACTTGGCCTACCCAATGTTAACACTTGGTCGCTCAGCACAGTGCACATAAGGACCCTGCCCATCTCCACTGAATGGCTGTGGAAATCCCAGCATGTCAGGCATTCCCTGTAGAACCACAGGAGAAAATTCACTGAAGAAAAACCGAAGGATGACACTCAGCCCCCAGCAGGGAAACAAAATTTGGTGTCAATGACTGTATACTACACATTCATCTCATCCACATCTTCCAGAAGTCAAGGACACTACGCAGTCTGTACGTGTTTGAGAAGGCACGTAAAAATTGCACTTCCTAAAAGCTTCACATTGCACAGGTAAAGGAGATTACTGCAGTAGGATCAGAAGTAGGGTTTTTTTTGTTTGTTTGTGGTAGACTTTTCCCCCAAATTGGGAAATTCCCAAATTTATAATGGTAAAACTACACGTGAAGCAACCTTTTTGCAAGTCACTCTGGTAGTGAATCAGCTGGAAGAGAGTTACGTTGTTGTCTGAGAAATCTGACTCCAGGTACAGTCTAATAACAAGCTGAAACATCAACCTCTGCATATATAAAACACGTTTTGTGAAGTTGTTGAAGCAGCTGATACTTGTATTCTGCCTACACATCTACACAGATAGCTCTTAGCAGACAAAGGGCTGAGAAGCTATCATGGAAAAAATGACATAAGCACACAAGGTGAGCTCTCCAAGGCAGGGTGGCAACATCCCCTCATAAACATCCATGAGGAGAAGCCTCTTCTATTTGTCAGAGCTCTGCTAACAAACCTTTCCAGAAGACAGACCACGACGTCAGCAGCTGCACCTCCGTCAATCCATTTCTGCCCTTCCGGGCTGACAGAGCACTGATCTCAGCCATTCCTTTACACCCTTTACTTTCACCTCATGTCCTGGGTATCACTGCACCTCACACTGAACAGACCTGTGAGTTTGAGCTTCTGTATTTAGATAAAAAAAATCTCCAAAACCTGTGGCAATGCGTGTGCATATTTAGCCTTTCCTCTTTATGACAATGTTTCTACCATCCAACCCCCCCAAGAAGACATTTCCAACAGGAAAATGGTTTCAGCAGCTTTCCAGGCTGGAAAGCCTCCTGCACCTAGCAGAAAGCCAGGATCACAAATCTCATCCCTCCTGCCACTCTTTTCATGCCTGTTCCACACTCTTGAGACAACAGCTCTTGGCAAAGCCAGCAGAGCTATGTGCCACAGTGCTGCCAATTGCCCTTGTTGCAAGTTTGAGTCCCTGGAGCACAGCAAGCCACAGACTTGCATGTAGCACAGCTGAGAGCAGTAACCATGCACCTCTGCTTCAGGTATCTTTGCTCAGGTTGAATAGAAATTGGGCTATTCTTACTTTAGCAAACAAAATGCTTCTTTTTACCTCAGCAATCAGGCTGGAAGAATAAACCTTCCATTAGCAATGCTGTCCTGCTGATGCGTACAAAAACAAGATATGCAATTACTTTAATTTCTTCTTTAGCTTGATGCGTTGGGAAATTCCAAACAAGCATTACCCTTTTGTTTTCATCTACTTGGACTTCAATCAGCCCTTGATAACAAAACACATAGCGATGAAGGGCCATAAAAGGCCATTAAATAATTTAATCATCTAAATTTACTATCTCCAGGCATGTTGCTGCTGCTGTGTTTTTTGGCTTTCATTGCATGCTTTTCTGATTGTAACTCTAATATTTGCAACTCCAATATTTGCTATTTCTATCTATGCTACGTTGCAGAAATAAGTATTTTTTTTCAGTCTATTTACAAAGAAAAGCTCAGCTTCAACAACATCTGGTTTACAAAGAATCTACATTTTCACCCAATTTTCCAGCTGGAATAGCTGAAGCAAAAGGAGGTCAGGAAACTCATTTAATCAAGGTCAGAGTCACCATCTACAATGCCAAAACACACATGCATGTATACATACATACACACACTGACTGTATATAAAACAATAAAATATCCTTAGATTCTCTTCATTGTTTTCTCTAAGTACTAAAATGCTCTGCTTTGTGTATGTACGCAAACTGACAGTGCAACTATTATTGTATTTGATATTACATACTTGTAATATAAATTCAATATTATGAACTCTTGTATGCTATCCTATCTTCTAGTGGTATCTTAAGCAGCTCAGAAAACTTTATTTCATCACTTGGGTCCTACAGTTGAAAAGTAAGTAATGGCACTTTGGAAGAGAGAAAAAGTAGACAAATTTCAAAGAACAGATCAGCAAGATTATTTTACTTTGGGAAAAAAAAAAGAATGGAACAAAATCCTGCAAATCACATCTGCTCTGGTTTAGTTTGGCAGTGGGAAAGAGAAAGAGACATCCTGCGTCCTTTGACATTCCCTTTGTCTTACCCAATCTCTTGCAACACAAAGTAAAACAGTGAATTCTAACACTGCCAACGCTTGAGAAGGTATTTCTCACTTTGACACAACTTTCTGTACTTTCGGAAAAATGATTCACTTTTCCAGTCTCTGCTTCTAGCTTCTAAGCTAAGAACTGCTAATCCTAATGCATACTTGTAATAAACATGCAATCTTCTGCCCTACCAAAATAAGAAAATAAAAATTCTGGGAAAAAAAAACGAAGGGGCAGTGGTTGGGATCCCAGAACAAGCCTTGTGGTTTGTGAAAGCCTGTGTAATCAAAACTAAATATAGCCCCAACTTCAGCAAAAAGAAATATAATCCATTAAATTCTGCTCCCCCACTTAGCTCACCTTCACAGCAAGCAGCAGCCAGTGGATGTGCAAGGTACAGATGCATGGACACGCTGCCAGCATCACCTGGCTCAGAGGGGGAGGCCCACACATAGCAGCAAACTACAAGAACCCAAAACAATCCATTAAGTCTATACAGGCATTACTGGTGCTAAATGTTTTGTAGAAAGAAAAAACACAGCTCAAATAGTCATTCTGTGGAGCAAATGTCTACTAGTTTCAATTGATGACACTGAATTCCTGACAGGAGGAACTGCAAGTGAGGTTGACTTGTCTGACACCATTCCTGTTTTTCCCAATTTCCACCATATCACCTCAGTTTTTTTTCAGATCAGTTCAGGTCCAAACTACGTCTATGCACTCACAGTCTACCTTTGCTGACCCTCCTCTCCTCTCTGTAATTTTCCAGTTCTGGTCCGTGTGTTATGAATTGTGCATGGCATTAAGGCTCTCCCAAGAAGCTGATATCAAATTCCACTATCCAAGAACAGACCAAAAAGAAAAAAAAATAATTTATGATTTTTTGAGTGAGCAAAAAAGCAGAACGATATCATTGTTAACACAGTAAAGCTGCTCTAGGCTTTCGGATCCCAGCTGCTGCAAGGCAGAGTTGAATCACAGCAATTCCTCCTCTTTTGCCTTCTCGGAATGGTTTTCTCTAACGGGATGAATGTCTGCCAGTATTTCTTGTCTTATGTTTCTCCCCACTCCCACGCCTAGCTCTTTGTGTCCAACATGCAAGTCCTTAGACCTTCACTCTTGCCTAACCACCAGGGACCTCCATTGACCACTAACAACCTGACTCTGCACCAAGTCTGTGGGACTTTTTGTATTCTGGAAACTCTGGAAAGTCCAAATACTTCTCTCTTCCCATCAAAATATCTGGAAAACCCTGACTCCACGCACTGCTTGTACCAGATACAAAAGATATGGTCAGAAAATCAGAAGCTAAGAGGTTAACTTTGACTCCCTACAAATACACAGCTCAGCCAGGCATTATTAAGTGCCAGAAAAGGATGTGGATGGGAAATAAAGCAGAGTTTGCTGCCACTCTTCCTCACTTGGTTCCTTGTTCTGCTCGAAACACTGCAGACATGGTCTGACTCTAGGAGCATAGCCTTTGTGAAAGCATTTCCAAGAAATACAGTTGTCTTTTGAGTGCATTTTACAAAAAAGCAATATTCAGCCCACAATTCAGATTCCTCCTGCAGGCTCACAGGACTTAGAATTGCCCTTGATTTTGTTTTAAAAAGGAAAACTGACAAGCACTTTCCGCAAGCAAAAGCTTATGGCTGCTTAAAAACATTATGTATATTCTCGGTACTGATGCAAACTGGGAACTGGTACAAAGACTGATGTTTGGACAAGTCCTTCTAGGTGCGCTCTTCAAGAATGGCCTTTTTTACATACTGAAAACATTTTAGAACTCCATTTTGTTAAGCAGTATTCACCATTTCCATTAGGGTCAGAAAAGTAAGACAAATGTAGTGCACTAGGCATAGGCAGGATTCACTTCTACTTTTTCTAGAAAATTATGCATGTGCTCATAAACATTTCTGCTATTTACAAACAGTTCGTCAGCCTGACACTTCTAAACACACTATCTTACATTGACTCAGGTGTTGGGGAAGGAGCCCACTGCCTGTCAGCAGCATCTGATCAGCAGCCGGGGACAAACACACCTCAGTCACAGCTCCTCCTTCAGCTGATGTTTCTGCTGCACTGTCAGCAGAAACAAAACTCATGTTATATGAGGGGCAAATTGTGACCTGGGTGAACCAGCCACATCCCAAAGATATGAAAAGGCTCCTTGGGCACCTGAGACAATGGGTTGTGGACAGGGGAAAGCTAAGGCACTAGAAACAAAGAAATGGAAATCAGCTGCATGAACACCATTTCTGTTCTTTGCTTCCAAACCCCCAAGCACCCAAAAGCAAGAAAACAAGCCCAATTTCAGGCAATGCTTCTTCTAAGAAAAAGTCCTCCTTCATAAACCCATTAAGACCAGTTTTGCTACAGAAAGAGCTGTAGGTATGCATTTGCACAGTGCTTACTGATGGAAGGAGCCTCTCAAAAGGAGGAGGGGCATCAGGTTCCAGGAATTCACGATACAGTAACTCATCTCAGTAACTCATCTCTTTACTGTTACGGTTTCCCCTCTGAAAGAACTAATTTTGGCAGATAAATCACCACCTGTTGAAAATACCACCTTAGCACCAAAACCACGTTGAAATGCCAAAGGAAAGTTGTCAGCGATGACGCCAAGAAGTTTAACTCCCAACATGCTGATTTCATAGCTAATCACTCATTGACCCGGCAAGGCCACACACATTTTCCATTTCATGATTTC
Source organism: Gallus gallus (assembly GCF_016699485.2). Classification (NCBI taxonomy): domain Eukaryota; kingdom Metazoa; phylum Chordata; class Aves; order Galliformes; family Phasianidae; genus Gallus; species Gallus gallus. The sequence continues at coordinate 8,285,823 of NC_052540.1, forward strand.
TTCATAAAAAGAGGAACATGCAAGCAGTACAGTTATGCTTCTCGTCTGTTTTACTGCATTAAGTCAGAAATGTGTCCTGCTGGATTTACACATGTAAAACTGAGATGTGAATTTGGCTGTCTCATCTTCAAGCAAGTATCAGTAGTAATAAAAAGAAAATGAGCACAGCAGTTGACAGATGAGAAGAAAAAACAAACACCAAGACATGAAGTGTTCTATTCAATTGGTTCTATACACTGCATTCAGAGTGATGCCTCAGGCATAAAGACGTCTGACAAACATTACAGTGGCTATTTTTCATTGAAAACCACACACAGAGACTATTATGTTCTAAGCTAACCACAAATTGGCAATAATTATTAACAGACTGCAACTGTAAAAGCAAGATATTGCATGCAAATTCTTTCTGTTCAGACAGAACATAACATTTTGTTCTGAAGAGGCACAAAATTAACAGGAAGAAAAAGGCATTCTTCTTTTTTAAATAACACATACTTATTTATATAGGTTCCTGAGTCTAAAATAAGTGGCCTGCAGAAGAACGATGGAATTGATGTGCCAAGCTTCCTTCTGACTGAGGATGTGCCCACACACACAGTTACCTCAGTGGAGGAGGTGCTGGGCCACCATCTGAGCCAACTTACAGTGGACCAGATATGGAATAGTGCCCACAATGTCAGAGCCTTGCCCCTCAGAACATCCTCAAAGAGTAAATAGTGACGTGCCTTTCAATGCTGAATGCCAGTCCTTCCTGTCCAATGGCATATTTCACTCCACTCGATACTTCAGGCCATAAAGCTTGGTTATTCCAGGAAATGATTCAAAACCCAGAAGACAAGGAATAGTTCCTGCATTTCCTGGGCACTCTGCTTTCCTTAGCTTCAGACACTGCAATGACACTGTGATCATTTCTGTGCTCCTGAAACAGCAGCACTGCAGTGTGCAAGAATTCAGTTACCCGAGGAGCTTGGCAGAGCTAATTTCTCATTTCACACACTGACAAAAGCAGAGCTGCCAGGTAGTGCTAGCTGATAGGATCAAACGTGCTGAAAGGCTGCTTAGCCTTAGAAATGAAATCCTGTGTTCTGCTTTTACAGACCTTTCTTTGGTGAAGGCACCTTAAAACCACCTATGTTTGTTCACTTATTCAAGCTACTGGAGATACTGCAACCTGGAGCTCAATGGCACGCAGCCATGGACTAACAGTAGTTGCCTACCAGTCAAAAAGTGGCCATGCCTTTCATTAGAAGCTTGCGTGGTATGGGAAATGGAATCTAGAAGTCAGAATCTCTTGAGAGTTTTCAGGAATCAGGTGACAACTCTCCTGGGATGCAAAGCAAAAGATCACGGAGGCTATCTGCACGAGGTGTTACAGCACGTACAGTAAATCACACATCGTTTTAAAGCACGGATGTACTTGCAGTGCCTTGCTCAGTTTACCCTTCTGTTGCAGTCTGGGACTATAAGCAGCCACACAGGCTTGAAATGAGATGGTTCAGCAGTTGCTATTTGGGAAAGGAAGGTGCAATGGCTCCTATAGGACTGTGCTGCATCACCCTACCTTGCTGCTCAGAGGTTGCTGGAGAGGCTACAGAGTGACAGAAGTTATATGTATTAAAACAATTCTTACATATAGAAGACTATAAATCACAGAGACACTCATAGAGATATCCCCCGCCCTCTCAAGAGCGATGCAACTTTGCTTAAGGCAAGTATCTGCAAGTCCTGAACTGGAATTCTGGTTTATTCAAATTAGGTTTAGACCAAGTGCATTAAAATTATTGTTTCTAAAAAAGAAAATCTATAATAGTGAAAAATATCAAGAAGTGTTTTGTCACATGCTATTCAGATTTCCCATCTAACCAGGAGGTGAGTGGATAGCATTTATCCAGAAGTCAAAGCTGAAGACTTCTCCCACTTTGGGAAGGAAGTGCTGGGGGTGTAGAAGGGAGAGAGAATGAACATTGTTAGAAGGACTAATGCTTACTGCAGAGCAAAACCAAAACTCTTGGTAGCAACAAGCAGGGAGGAAAAAGGGCTGTGAGTTGGAATACTTTGCTACGTCAACATATCGCAGTAGTTATTTGCCCTCAGAAATCAAATCTTACCCAAGTTCAACAGCAGCATGCCAATTTCAGTTGCAGAGGAGCAGCATTTTCCACTTGGCTTCTCTCATCTCCAAGTCATTCTCCCTCACACACACCTTCTGCCATGGCAGCTTTCCCCACTACGTGCCTGTCCCTCAGCAGGGCCACCCTGCACCAGCCCTGTTCGCTCAGCACAGCTGCTCCCAGGTGGATCAATATCCCCACATTTGTAGCCAAAGGCCTGGAAACAGATGCTGGACAGCTATATGCATTTAGATCCAGATCAGCTGCACTCATGAGATTGTCTATACAATCGTGCAGAAATAAAGCCAAGGCAGCTCTCGGTGCCACAGTCATCAGTGGATTAATGTCATCGGGAGACATAGAGCAAGGATGGACACAGATATAGCTTTTGAAAGCAAGAGTTTAACCTATTTTTGAATCAACTGCAGCTTATCATACCCAGCTTACCAAAGCCGGCCCCAGGACAGTACTGCACAGAAAACAAAAGCCCCACTGCCCCATGCTGCTGCTCACCTCCAGGCCTCAGCCCCCCCAGCTGCAGATGCTCACAGATACCACCATGTAGCCCTGAGCCATGCTGGCTGTGTGCACGAAGCACCATGGGGCTATTGCCATGGCCTGCTGGCTTACAAGTGCCTTTGTGCTGCCCCAATCTGCCATACATGAGCCGGGACGGGTTCCTGTAACAGAGCTCGATCAGCAGGGGTGACACCACTTCTCAGCAGACACAGCAGTGGGCAGCTTTAGTGTTCCCAGTCCTTCTTTATACATTGTCACACTAAACCACCCACGGAGCCCAGCCAGCAGACAAACAAATGCAGGATTTCCACACAAGCCCGATTTGGTATATTCTCATACACCATTATAAACAGTTTAAGGTTTCTACAACCAGAGACCACCCAATTCCAGAATCCCGGGCCAGACAAGATCATTGGGATTTCCTTCTCAACTCCTCTGTTTTCCTTTGTAAAATGAGAATACTTCAACCAAAGAAAGAATGAAGGAGCAAAACAATCAAGGGAAACACGTAAAGCTGGTGTTTGATACAGCCCATCAGAACTGGAGCCAGGCAGAATGATATACAGCACCCTACAGACAGCACTGCAGCAGATGAAGAACATGCACACACAGATTTGCTTTTAAGTGTGCTTAACGTGCAAAGCAGTGCAGCTGCTGATGACCAAAGGCTGCAGGTTTGGTTTTTTTTTTTGTTTTTTTGTTTTTCTTTCTTCTCTTCTTTGTTCTCTTGGCTTTCGTCAAGTCAGCTTCCTGTAGGTAACCTTCTCTCCCACAAAGCATTCTGAGCACACATCTCAACTGCATAAAGCCACAAAGCCTTCATGAAGTACTCCCAATGAGTGCTACTGGCAGAGACTTTTCCGTATACCTTTAATTTATACCCTACTCTTTCTGGGAGGCATTGCTTATAAACAAATAGATTGCTTCTTTCACAAAAAGGGGGGAAAAAATAACCTCTTCTGTAAAAGCATGCTTTCATCACCTGCTTTATTATTTTGAATCCACAGACTTCATAAAGCTGCCGTAAGAACACAGTTAACAGATTCATATATAATTCCACATACTATAATGCTAAACACATCACTGCAACATTAATAAGAGGTGAAAGCAACATAAAATATCGTTCCTCAAGTCAGAGATCTAATCAGTATTGAAGTCAGATGGAGAAGAATTGCTCAATGGAAGAAGGTTGGTATTATGCCATCACTTTTCCAATTATATGGATACTTTAAATGTTACTGCATTGCTCTCAAGAATGAAAACAAACCCCCGTTTTGGGCTCATTCCTGTCTGTACTTAAGAAACAGTACCCAGAGCTGTATCTGCTGCTTAAACTGGTGAAAGCCAGAACCAAATGTAACCCCAGAAATACATGCGCAGAAATACACCATTTCTATAGCACTGAGCCCCACTGACTGCCACTGGAATACACCCACTGAAAGGGAGAGTTCATGGCTATGGACTTACCAGCAGGCCTGTAGAGCACTAGACACAAGAATGAAGTCACAAAGATCACAAGAACCATTGCAAAAACACATTTTTGAAGTAGAACTGCTTTTTGTGCATCACTTTATGCTATTCCTCTCCTTACATTCCAATGTTATTCAAGCACAGGTCTGTATTTGTTCCTACTGAGGGCAAGTGTCAAAGTGGAAGTTGTTTAAGGTAAAATAAAGACAAATATATTTTTAAACGACAATAAAATTACTTCATGTTGAATTCTGACTTGAGTTGGAAGGTAGAATTATTTTAATTATTTCTTTTCAACTTTCCAGCCCTGGATAATTTGGCTTTCCAATGATACTCTTTTTCTAAGGCATCAGAGTAAGAGAAGCCCTTCTCCTCACAGCGGTAAATCTAAGACCAACCTCTCCATTTGGGTGCACACAGCCCAACTCCTATAAAATCAATAAGCCATGAATGGGATCTCTAAGTGATTTATAGAGCTGCTGTCTATTGGTGGTATATGGCAGTAGGGTTATGGCACAACTCTCACTGTTAGGTGAGACGTTTGTCAAGAAAAAACTCAAAGCCATATTTTCATCTTTTCTACTTATAGTCTGCAAGACTAACCTTCCATTTACAAAGTGACATGAGAAGGAGCTCTGACAGCAAAGCTAACCTGCATTTGTGCAACAGGAGAAGTTCCTATGCTTTCACTACTGGAACAAAGACAGAAAATCTCTGCAGGTTGTCTCTCTTCAGAGATGAAAAATTGAATACAAAGAGTAGTATTGTCACCTTGCTGTTGCTGAATTCAAGCTAGCATGTCACTTCAAGTTACAACATCTTCAAAATGCAAAACATTTTACCATGTGTTTGTGTAGCTGGGTACCAAGGGAGGAGGGGGAAATTCGTGCTTTGCTCTTATCTTCCACACAAATCTCAGCTGCCAAACTTCATAATAAATCATGTGAAAAGAAAACAATAAATGACCTACTAAATAAAGCTCAACTTCTTTTCCAGTCACAAGTTCTAAATGCAAAGTGTCATCCTAAGTGTTAGTATTTGCAAACAGTACCACACAGCCCTAAGCACTGCATTTCCTCAGGCATCTTCCCTTTCCCTCCTCCTTTTCTTCCCCCCCCCCTCAGAAACAGTATATACAGTCATTTGCATTCAGTCTGCATAGGTTTTTAATATCTGAAGCCTCACTGCCTCGTGGACTTAATTTGAAAACTAGCTCTTAAAGACATATTCTTAATGGTACAGAAATAACAAGGTGGTCTGTTAAATGTAGAACATATCAAATCAACTTATATGTCTAGTTAGCAGCTGTTCGGATACTTATGTGTCTCTGGTAGCTCCCAGGATTCTGTCCAAGATGGCACACCACAGTCAGTGACAGAGGACTTCCAGTTATCTTAAATCTTTTTTTACATCTTTTCCCTGCTTTGTGGATTCAGACAGGCTTTAAAACAGTATCAACCCCTCTTGCCCAAGAAGAAATACCAGTTTTCTAAACTAACAAACTGCAAAAGAAAAAAATGTAAGTGTCAGTGGACAAAGACATCATTCATCCTTTTCAATAAGGACTGGAATGCTAGAAATACCTGCTGTGATGCCTGCAACTTTCATGCAGTGGTTACTGGGTGGTTGTTCAGCAATAGCTGAAAGCTGTATTGGGGTCTTCTCCTTTTGTCACCCATTGTAGCTCTGGTGCCATATACTTATTGCAAGTATTTTAACTTAAACTGCTGCTTTCTGTTCCTTGGGATCGCTTTTCCGTATCGAGGCAACATTTGGATTTTTCTTTTGTTTCACAGGGCATGCAAACTTATAAGAACATGCAGCAGAGCTGGGGACTTAAAAAATGCCATTCATAAATCGGACACAATTAATCAGCCAAAATTGAAACTACACACTAACACGCAGTAGGAGGCACACACCCAATGGCATACCAGCTACTAAGAGGCAGGCCATCTCATTTGAAGCCTGGAAAGGCAGAAGCGCCAGCTCCTCATATAATCAGAAGGAGCCCACAAGGACCACCAAGTCCAACTCCTGGCTCCATGGGGCCACCAGGAGCCCGCAGGGAGCTGTGTGCCTCAGGGCACCTCAGGCACTGCGCTCTGGGATCCTCTGCCTCTCTGGGCGCACTCACTGCCCTCAGACCTGCAAACTCTGTAATCTCATTAGGATCAGCTTAGCTTCTGGCATCTGCACAACGTGAATAATGATGTTTTGAACTAAATACTCTTCTGCTTGCCTACATAATTGTCTCGCTGTATTTTCCAGACATAAACTTCCACGATCTACAACAGACCAAGGGGAAAAATGGTTAGGAGTGTAACACGTGCTTTATTAAGATGCAGTATCCCCCAGTCATCTTTATCATGCTGCTCTTTCAAGTCACACGTGAATTTTAGTGGAAACGGGACTGCTTATTTCTACTGCAGAAGCGCTCTGAAGTCAGCAGCATTCCCCTGCCACACCTGCCCCAGGCAGCACCAGCCCCACAACCAGCCTGGGCTGCTCATCCTCCCCTTCTCCAGGTGAGCTGGGGGAGGAAAGGAGCCCACACAGACCTCCTGAGAAAGGGCAGAACTCGGGCAGGAGGAGCACCAATGCATTAGCAGTTGCTGCAGAAGCCCCCATTTCCTTGTGCCATTATTACAACAGGCAGGTGTATCTGTAACCAAAGGCAATAGGTGGCAGACCCTTGAGTATCCCCAGCCCCATGAACTGTGGGGAGCCCCTTCCCCTCACGGTGAGGGCTGGCTGCTCAGAGCCCCCCGCCCTCTCAGAACTTACACAGGAGCTCCTCAGGCTGCAAACAGCCCACATTCAGGTACTGGGGTGTTGCTTTCTGCCACAACCCCTTTTCTTACAAGAGCTGAAGCAAGTTACACAGATGATTCATACTCTGACATGCTGCAATTTCTTCCAGACCTTTCTGAACTCACTTTTCTTGAAATCACCACTGGGAGGGATGCAACTATTTGTTTAAATGTGGTTGAGGCTGGTTATTTCACTATTAAGTGGGGGAGTGGTAAAGTTTGTTTTATAGGTACTAGACTTTAAAACAGAGGACAGTTGAACATCAGCTTCACAACGATGAAACCTGCTGCCTCCCTCCATGTGACCAGTAGCTACAACCCTGCCACTGGGCAATACCCTCAACTGATAATTAAAACACACTTGGATCAGATCCTAGCTGCTATAGTTGCCATGACTGCAATACACACCTCCATGGGCAGCAAGACTCTACCCAAACCAGTGCCAGACCTCATGACAGCTATTAAGCTGTCTGATGTTACCATCACCCACTCAAGTTATTGCCCTGTGTAGTACAGCAAGGTGCCAGGGGATGTAATTTGGACTTCATCATAACATCCTTTACAGAAAAAAAAAACAAATCCAAACAATTTCAGAAGCTCAAATGGTACACGTGATTGCTCTGCTAAGCTGACAAACATCATTTGTGGTATCTTTGTAATATTTTCATCAAGTGAGAGCCATGCAGCACAAAACCACCGCCATGGCAGACCGCAGCCACTTCAGGGCCTGGCAATGCTCGTTACACCTGTGTTCAGCAAGGAGCAGTAACTGGGGTCAGTGCATTCTCCATTCTGAAACAATGACTTGTAACGACAACAACAACGTCACTTACTCCTAATAAAGCTATAGTACTTTTTATATTCCAGCCACAAAATAAAAACGAACCCGTTCAATCACAAGAGAAAACGACTCGCCAAGACAGCAAGTCTTTCAAGCCCCACTCCTTACTGAGTCGAGGGGACTTGCCCAGCCAGGAAGGGGTGAGCCTGCAAACATGATCCTGCTGCAAACAGTTTGCAGCAAAGAAATACGGGAGCTTATCTGCAAACAACTTGATATAAATTCCAGCCACATCCTGGGGGAAAGTAAAGTTTTCCCTGCCTATCTTCTGACTTGGTTTTTGTTTTTATGATGAGCAGACTTAGTAAATGTTTTCTAAGCTGTCTGTTGTTTGGAATTTCAAGTCTGAGATAAAACACAACCACACCACGGGCTCCAATGCTGCTGCTCTTACAAACAGCAACAGAATGCATCTGCAAACTAACCAGGCACAACCTTTACATACAGCTTAAGTGCAGCTCACAGCTTCAGTTTGAGATTAAAGTAAAAACTCAGCTGTGCTTGCGAACAGACAGCAAACCTACAGCAGAATGATCCACAGCTGCAAGTAGCCTGTCAAGCTCTCTCCAATTGCACAGTTAAAGAAAACAAATCACATAGCATCTGTAATAATAATAATTCCGCAAACTCTCTGCTGATTAAAGTATACTGTACCATGATGATGAGAGTCCTGGGTCTGCTCATTTCCTCATCACTGTCCAGTGGCAGGATTTCATGTGACAACTCCTCTCGCCGTCGTCGCCTACAAATATGTGGACAGTTCCTCTGTACCACAGAACGAAAGGCTTGAAGCAGAACAATGCTGGCAGCACAACCCATATCTGCATCCTGAAGCCTACAATATAACTTCTATGTTTACGCTATGTTTGAAAAACAGTGGCTCCTTGTCCCTGAAAACAGCCTACAGTGCAGCTGCAACCAGCTCGCTCTCCAATCGCTTCCTTGAGTTCTGATCATCTGATCACAACCAAATAGCTTGGATGCAGAGAGAGGAAAGATTTGATCCACTGAAACTGAAGCACACGCAGCATTACGATCCTTTCCTCCCTCTCCCTCCCCTCTCTGCTTCTGAATTCACACGAGAAAATGCGCTCCCTCTGTTGCACAGCGGAGCCTCCTCCTCCCATCCCACTTTCATGGAACTGAAAGTATTAAAATTCCGAGTTCAAACAAACCAGCTGTTTGCTGCACACACACCAACAACAACTGGTAGGATCCCTTTGCAAAGCTTTAAGAAAGAGTCACGTGTAGCACGATAACAGCAAACATCTGGAAAGTTATTAGCTCTCGTTATCAGCACGCTGTCTGTAAAATACGTGGTGTTTTGACACTGAAAATACTGAAGTTCATTGAGGGATTTGGACTGTAATCTTTTCACTTCTTGCAGTTTTCCGAAGCACAGTGAGCTCATTTGAGTTGTAAATGTAACAAGGGGAAAAAAAAAATCTGGACTGGCTCATCCAGTTCATGTTAAAATAGCCGTGGCTGTATGAGAGCCAGCAGTGTTGGGCTCCAAAATGCCTTTCAATAGCGTAGCTGTTGTGTGTTCCCACACATGCATTTGTTCTGCAGAGTAATACATTTTTACATCCACACAGGAGGCTTGTGTTGAGGGTCTCTGCTAACAGGATCTCACAGTGAATGAACCACCAGCGACCATACAGGAGCGCTGAGAGGAAAGTGTGTTTGTGCCCCATACGTGGGGATTTGGGCAGCTGCAGGCAGTCAGCAGGAGCAGCCCCTGATTGACAAGTCAGTCAGAAAGCAGCCAGGGATGCTTAGAAACCACGTGACCAACCTGGAAACAGCACAGGCTAATGGTGTGCAGTGTAAGGTAACAGCACTTGAGAGGAAGTTAACGCTAAATACATACACAGAAATGGATCTCTCCTACACGTTGTGAGAACTAAGAATTTCCTACAGGGCTTCCAGAGAGGCTGCTTTTAAAGCTCATATGTATAACCTGATTATACGCACATCCAAAAATGTATTTGCTGTACATTGAAAGGCTTTGACTCCTAATGAAGGTTTGTCATCAATTTCCATGCAGCCCTATAATGCTGCTGTTGTGCTCCCTGTAAGTAATGTTCCTTCTTACAACCTCAGGCAGGAACTGCACTGAAAGCACTCTGTGGAAGTATTTTCTTCTGGGTTTGATTAGAGTTTAATTGCTTAGCAATCTGGCAAAAGACATAATTGTAATTAAAGCATTTGCCAGAAAAACCAAATACGTCCTTTAAAAGTAATACACTCATCGCCATTATTTCTTGCCTGTCTTTAGAGTTAATGGCTTTGAGTGCATTAGGAGAACAGTTAGCAGCACAACCCACGCAGCTATCGGCTTGCCTGCCCTCAGACCTGCCCAGCTCAGCCCTCACACGCTCACTGATGTGCCCAACTCTACAGGCGGAGCACACAGAGCAGGCCGTGTGGCACGCCTGGTAGTTTGACTCTTCTAATGCGATTATACGAGCGCAATGGCACAGCTGTGCAAGTTCTGCACCAAACCAGCAGCCCTGCCAGCTGCTGTTGTTTACAGTGCCATCAGTCCCCTGCTACTCCAGAACTGAGCCTGACACCTTGGCCACACAGAAGATGCACTTGGCAGCTGGGAGAGCTAAATTCCTGCCCTAATTCCAGTGGCATCAATACAGGCTTGGATAACTTCCTGCATAATGTCTGCTGCTGGCTGTTATGGCAACTGCTCTGCTACCTTGGGGCTGTCGCACATCTCACATCCGCCTGTGTGACGTCTTTACTCCCCAGTGCTCAGCTGGGAGGGCTGGCAGGGATTTCTGCGACATTGGGTTTCCATAGCACAAATGACACGCACATGGGATAGCACCCTGGGGCTTGACCCAAAGCTTTGCATCGCTCTCGGTGAAGAATCCCATTCATTTCAGTTGTCTTTGGTTGAAATTCTTCTCTGACAGCGGTCTAAGTGACTTCCTTACAATTATTTGTGGATTAAGATATTATTAGATACAAGTAGGAATGACATAATCTTGGCATGGCATCTCATACCAAATTAAAACAAGGCTTAGTACAAAACCAAGTGAACTGCACAAGCCCAAGGCAGCTAAAACTGGCTTTCCAGGCCTGATCAAAACTCATGAACTGAAAAAACAGCTACAGCACACAGGAGAAAAACAACAACAAACAAAACCCCACCAGCCTCTGAGGAACCAAAGAAACGAAAAACCAAACACTTTTGAAGGAAATCTAACAGAAACATGAGCTATTTTTGGAAAGGAAACTTCCCAGCCTGTGAAAAATGCCTGAAGCTCACCTCACCTCCCACATAGACTTATTTCTTAGATGTAGGAGTCTCATTAACATACATTATGTTTACACACCATTAATGGTGTTAGTTACTCTTACAGTGAAACATCAAGCACAGTTTTGTGATAATTAACACTCGAATCCAGAAGCTAAATTCACTGAAACCCTCTGGGAAGCAAAATCCTCCTTTATGCAAGCAGTGCCTCTGTTCCCCATGCTGAAAACTCTGACAACAGGGCTGGTTCAGGCAAACCTCCATTCAAAGCCACCTACTGCCCATTCTCCCTCCACTCTTCACCACCACTCATTTTGGCAATACTCAAGCAGCAGTAACCCCTCCACGACAGCCCACAGAACAGGCTGGGAAATGGACCACTAAAGGTATTGCCATTTGAAAAAGAAATAGCTGAAACACGGAGAGGCAAGATAGCTCTTTTTTAACCCAGATGATTTCAGTGACCCAGTCCTCAGCAGCTCCAAGGGCTGGGTCTGTGCAGCAGCAAAGCTGTGCAATGGCAGAAGTGGGTCACACTTGCCACGTCTTGTAAAGACTGTGATAAGAAAGCAGAGTCCAAAGGCATCTGGATTCTTGAGCTAACAGCCATCTGTCATCCAGCCTCAGCTTCCACATGGAAGAGATGTCAGCTCTACAAATGGGAAGCCAAGGAGCAAGCAGGTACACTGACTTCGGCAGGAGTCCTGCAGCAAGGTGTAAACCCCTCGCCTTCGAAGCTGTGGCTTCTTTTTCTTCTGCAGCACTCCTGCAGGCTGAGAGGCTTTCTAAAGATAATATCAAATATTTCCTTACAGTCCTATTACAGACCTCTTTAGCACCCCACATTTATTTCCTTCCCACAAACTTTTTAATTTTTTTTTTTTCCTCCTCTTTGTGTAATTTGAATTTGTGTCACTGGAATGAAAAGGAGATAGCCTATCAGTATGATGGCCATCAGCTGAGAGCTTTCATCAGAAGACACCTCATGGAGGAGATCCTCCCCCAAGGAAACACTGACCCCTCCTCCCAGCCCACCACAAGACTGGTCCCTCTACAGCAAAGAGAGCCCTCTGCCTGTAGCTGATCGGCCACGAAGATGGCATGCATATTTTAGTTATTTAATTTGTCCGAAAAACAACAGCCCCTCCACGATCTGCATTGAGAAGTTCTGCAGAAGCCTTTGAAGCTCGAAGATCCCTACACAGCAGTGTCAGGTGAACGCCTCTGTTGTGCTCATAGCAGTCCGCTCAGGCTGGCTCCCCAAAGTCCCAAGCCATTAAGAGGAACTAAAGACAGCAGAGACCCACTTACAGCAAAACCACAGGAAAGGCCTCGTTCATAGCAGGAGCAGGCAAGCATTTCAAGCAAGTTACAACAGCAAAAGTACAATCTCGGTACCTTGATGAAGACGAAGGTCACTGAAATTTTGGTAATCCACTGTCACCTCTCAGCACCTTACAATTTATCACCCACCTCATGCTTCCAAAACAAAAGAGCTGACACATTATCTTTTAGCAAAGGGAATTTTCCTCAGACACATCAAAGGTCCTTGTCTGCAGTCAGTATTTGTTTTCTTAGAGGCTTGGAGGCATTAGCAAGGAAAATAGAGGGAAAATATGTACACAGCTCTGAAAGCCTCTCTTCATGCTTGGCTGCTTCAAAACAACCACGGAATCCTCACCAGCTCCCAAGGAATCAGCACCCAGGCATGCACCAAGATGCAGTCTTTGTGGCAGCCTGCTCAATGAAATGAACTCATCATCAACACGTCTCCTTTCCAATCAGGTTTTATGCCTGAGGAACTGTATGAACTGAAAGCTTTCAAGGAGCTTTTTGCAGTGGCCATGTCTCTAAAGCACGCAGCAGGACACAGCAGACAGTGCCACGAGGTTCTGCTGCAGCATGGTGTCTATTTCCAGTACCGTTTCCCTACCCCCATCTGCTGCCAGGCTGCAAGAGGAGGATGGGCCCTGCATGGATCCCTCCTCAGGAACTGCCCTGTCCTCTCCTCCACCACCACCACATCCCAGCACTTTCCCCAGCCCAGCCAGCATGCTGTGTGGTGCTGGTCTGAAGCCCTGCAAACACACATACTGATGGAAAAGAGCTTCAGTGCACGCATGGGGATCGCACTCTCATTTCAGAGAAAGGATATGAGCTGTTGACTGCTAAAGCCATGAATAACCTCAGTGCCTTCTCTTCCTCACACACTCTACCTGAGGGCTTACAGTCATTTAAAAACACTGTATTTCAAAGTGTTGCTTCAAGACAGCTAAATGCCAGAAGCACTCTGACAGTTTCTGAATGACATACAACTTCATCTCAAAACCACACTTCCTCCTGCTGAAGCTACCTCTGACTGACACAAGCAGCTCTCAGCGCAGCGTGCAGAGCAGGCACGGCGTCCCATTGAGCAGTGTATGTCTGTGGCTACAGGAGAGGCATACCCCATTCAGCCACCCCGCTACTCCTGGTGTCAGCAGGTGCTGGCAGCACACCTGGCAGGGCTGCACACTTCCTGGCTGCAGAGCGCTGGCTGCACAGCGCGGGACGATGGCACCCTCTAGGGAGGAGCACACGAAAGACAGATTCACCACCAGACCCTTCGCTCTCTGGCTGGATAATGAGAGCAAGGCAGATGAAGTAAATGACCGTGTGTGTAAAACCTTGTCGACCACTGATGAGCATCAGGCATTTCTCATCACAGCTGGGGGGACAGAGGCCCGCTGACCACAGGAATGCTGCCTGGCACTTCACATGTTAGTGCCTCAATACTGGTTTCTTTTATCCTCTTTCACACTGGTGTCTGCTGAAAAGTATAATACAGAAGCTCAGCAGTGTCTGACAGCACTACAAATAAACATGCATGGAGAGAAACTCTGGAAAGAACTTCTGATAGAAGTACCAACTAAGGCTGGGCTCAAGCACAGGATGTGAGTATTGGACAAAGAAGCCACAGCAAAATGGCCAGGAGATGAGCTGCACCACACGGAAGCCATGACAAGGGGAGGCCCAGGGGTGCACAATAGGAATGCCTCCCCACAAGGTGGCCAAGTGCCACCACAGGCACTACAGGCCCATGGGCTCCCCATCCTCACAGACTCGGCACTTGTCCTGCCAAGAGCCCGGCAGCCTGGTGTAGCTGGACAGGCTGTGAGCTGGACTGGATCCTCTCCAGAAGTTCCTTCCAAACTGCATTATTCCAGGACTGCCAGAACGTGGCTCATTCAGCCCTGCAAAACTGAGCCCAGATTTGTGCCCCGACAGCGAAGCGGAAGAGCTGCTCAAGCCAATGCCCGACACAAAGGCATGAACAAGTGGCTGGAAACTGACCATTCAGAGCACACAATTTCACTTTGCAGAGGGCTGTTTCCAGCCTCACACGGGAAGGAGCAAAAGCTCCCAGTCAGGCTTCTTTCAGCTCAACGTCAGCTGTACAATCCTTGCTTATTATTTCAAGGCAATTTCACTTTGAGACAGTCTCCATACGCAAACAGTTCAGCCAGGAGCAACATGAACCAAAATGAACATTCTCATTCAATTTCTGAGCATGACCTTTCACAGCTGGTAAATGAGGCACAAAATGCAGATAAAGGAAGAAAGGGGAATGCAAAGTAAAATTTGTACATGCAGGGCCCAGCAAAAGCGGTGTTGTCTCAGGTGCTGATGCCCCATCATCTCACAGCCCCAAACAGAGCAGCTGCAGACGTGTCATTTGTTCTGACAGCAAAGATCCCACAAGAATACAAATTACTTCCACTAGCAGTGGCATCAAATCCTTTGTACCTTAAATCCCAAAACCCAATGGTAGTTTTCCCCACCCGGAAACAAAGAGATTGAGAACCATAAGACTCTGGAATTTCTGCAGGATGTAAGTATTAAGGAAGAATTATATATTTATTTATTTAACACTGCTTTAAAAGCCCCAGACCTGGTGGGTCCAGGCAGGGCAAACCAAGCAACCCTTCCCCTATTCATCATGCCCCGTTTGTCCCAGCCGTGACGTGTCTAGGGCTCAAGACGTGGGGCAAATGATGAATTGCTTCCCAGAAATCCACACTTGCACAGACAGCAGTCTCCAGGGATGGCAGCTGTAGATACATAGTGCTCACTACTACCATACAACAGGAGTCATCCTTTTCCTTACAGTGAGCACCAATCAGCCCCGGGATCTCTGCTAGTGGACCTGGAGCCTCGGGGAGGCTTGCACTCCCCTCCCATTACCCCAGACAGAAAAACAGCCCCAACAGAAAACATTCTGCACTTTTCAGAAGTGATCTTGCTTTGCTCTTTCATGGCACAAGACTGTGCTCACAATATCAAATGGAGTAACAGTTATTTTAGCATCTAATGAGCTGCACTGTGGTGCTCCGTACCCTGGACAGCTTTTCTGTACAACATGTGTTTTTCATTTCATGACTCCTGACAGGGTTTCACTCCCTTTCTTTTACTTGAACTCTAGAAGAGAATAAAATCACACAAAAACCAAAGCTAATGAACCTGTGTTGCTGGTATCAATTAACATTCACATCCACAAGGCTCTTCATTCAACTACATACAAAATTAGCAAAACCAACCCAAATGTAAGTTGTTTGGTCTATATTTGTTAGGCTGTAACACATTCTCTAAAAACATATGTCTCCTGGTGGGTATTTCAGGCAAAAATCCTTAGAAGAGTAATATTTTGATTAGTAACATGTGTGTTTTGAAAGATTAATATTGAACTCTAAAGGAGATAAAAATATGAATAGAAATTACAAGCTAACTATACATATGTGCAAGCACTTTTCCTTCTTACTGAATCAAAAGTCTGGTTGCAAATCACTTCCTATTATTATTATTATTAAAGTTTTAATCATATCTGTTGTTAGTATTGTTTATTAACTCGTATTTACAAAAAAGAAATCCTGTCCTCCCAGAAATCTCCCAGAACATTACAAAAAAAGACAACAATTTAGCATAGAAGTGATGTCATTCTCTATTTCGTTATGACACATCTCAAACTAACCTCCAAGGGATCCTTCATTATTTTAGGTAGTACCCAAAAATTGACTCCTTCTCTGTTCAGTCTTCCAAGACTTCCCCACCCAAATAGAAAACAAAGAACAAAACCAACCCAATGCTGCTTTTCAAGAAGTCTTAATTATTTATGCTACCAAACATATTGATTTGTTTTAGAGAAGCGACCAGTTCTCTAACTGTGCTGAACATGCAATTATGCTTTAAAATAGATGACCAGCTTCCTGGACCAGCCACTCTTTCTGTCAGCAGCCAGGCATTCCATAGAGCCTTATGCTCTTAAGTACCTCCAGCTGGGAAAGTGCAACTGCATTTGTAAATAATTTAAATGCTACAGACTACATGCTGGAGCTTTAACCCTAACATTTTTGGGGGTTATTTTTTAAGGAAGTAAACTCTTTTGTTGTCTATGCTGCCAAAGCTTTCCCTAGAACTGGTGACATCCAAGTAAATGTATGGAAAAACAGATCTCCTTCAGACATATCCCTTTTTGCAGACTCTGGGAAACTTCAGACTCACTTAAAACTGCGGCAGAAATTAAGGTGCAGGGATAGCAATTGTTCATTTCTGCCAAAACTTACCCCAACATATAATTACAACTCTACTTAGATTCTAGTCAGATGTTAATTATCATTTATCACTCTGTATGTAACGTGACGATGACTTGAAGGCAACACAGAGCGGCAGCCAACACAACAGCTCTCACCTTGCTGTCATTTCTGCTTTTGTCACAGCAGCTGAGTAAGTTGGGAACAGCTATGCCTAAATAAAGGAACGCACGCACAGCTGAAGACAGGCTGCCAGGCAGAAGGTCAGGGTTGATGACAGTTGCTCAGTCTTGCCACAGACATAGCAATGCTAAACGCAAAGAGATCATAAAAGATGAGATTTAAGGAGAAGAGCGCCAGGGCAGGCTTTCTGCAGTGTTCAGAAGCTCCAGGAAAGGGAAGCCGCAGCACCCTGTGGGAAACCCTTGGTGAGAGCCCTCCCACCCTGCACAGCAGCACCTCTGCCTTTCAGACCTCACACATCAGCATCTGATCTGAAGGGGAAACGCAAATCTCAGATATCATCACTAGAAGCGTGCTGCACCCTGACAGAAGGTACTGCCCTAAGCATCCTGCAGAGCCAGCGTTCACATGACAGCAAGCCACAGGAAGCAGGCACGGTGAGAGGTGAAGGCTTACAGCAGAGTTTCACCTCTGCCTTGCTAATGCTGCTGCCCCTGGGCTGTTGGCAGCACTTGCAGGGGCTTTCAGGAGATGAAAGTATAAATCACTCAAGAAAATAATGGAGAAAATGGATCCAGCATCCCTTTCCACATGGGAATTTAGCTGGGGATGCAGAAAGAACATCATCAAACCACACAATATCACTGGACTGGGGAGTGCAGAAAAACCTAACATCCACGTACAGACAGGAGTACTGGAAGCTCTAACCTGATCCAGAAGAGCATCAGTGTGAGCCCGTACTTTACGGATAAAGCCAATCCCACTTTCCAACCCAACTATGCAGCTAGAAATCTGAAGACACTCCTGTGCAACCAAAGAATTAATAGGAAATTCTGTGCTTTTTTTCAACCAGAATGCACTTGATATATCTAAAGCATCAGAAGATATTTAAATTTGGCCACTACTGACATTGACTTTTGTTACTGTTATCGTCATCACCACCCCACTGTAGCAACAGACACTGATGCCCCAGCTGAGTTAATATTTATGAGAAAGTCAACAGAACATCAAACAGAACAGGAAGAAGTAAACGCTTCCTGCCAAGCTGTCTAAAAATAGTCGTACTGTCAGCACTCACCCTTCACTAGTTTTCATTACAGTTATCTTACAGATACAAGAAAGGAAAAATACCTGTTAAGCTAAGGCCACGATAGTAGCAACTGGAAAGCACTACACCTCACTAGTCATGGTTCACTTGGCTATTTTTGCATCCTCAAGACATGGGAAAGCATTTCAGAAAAGTACTCTGTAGTTACAGGCAGCAGGGCACATTCAGCACACCAGTCACAGGGAGAAACCAGGCGCCCATCACCACTTGGCCACCTTCTTTTTGCAGCCAGTTAAACACAGCAGTAAGCTGCCTGGTGCTTCTGTGTATTTTTCTTCAAGGAACACATCTCCAAGAGTGGGGGGGAGGACGGTGCACAAACCGGTCAGGTTTCCAGCAGATCTCAGCTTGGGACCTCACAGGCACAGCCATGCAGAGCACCACATTGTTAAACAAAACCTGGCATTTAACTAGGCAAAAAATACAGAAGGCTAAGTTTGGTGGCAGTTCCTTGCACATTCCCCTCTCTTAGGAGGAGGTGCACGGAGTCCAAAATACAGTAAATGCACCCTCACCCTCTCCCAAAGAACAGGGAGAGAAGCACAGGCATAGAGGCACATTTTCAGGCAGCTCCAGATACTGGTGAGCAGAAGGCTCACCCTGAGCAGCCACAACTACAAGACAAGAGATGACCTTCTTCACCCTACATGCTGCCATTTGGCATAGGCTACCTAAATACTGCAGCATTACATGAAAATGCCTGAAGCTCCACTGTTTTTCCACTTCCATTAAGCCTCCAAGCAAAGAGAAGGGAAGGAGGAGGGAGAAAAAAAAGAAGAGGGAAGGAAACAGATGAGGGGGAAGATCTGAAGTTCTTTTAATTTCTTCGGTTTTAATTCCTGTAATTCTCGTACCACACACATAAGGACTTCTTGTTTTCAAATTTCACCCTTTTATCTACCAACGGTCTGCTGATACGTGACCCTTTGTGCAGCTGCAGCTGTTTGATCAGGCAAACCCCAGTGCTGCGCTTTTCCTTGGAAACCATCTTGCAGCCCCCCTCCCTCTGCAGGCAGCACACGCACAGCTTATCAGAAGCGATGCTGCCAGCACGAGGAAGACCAGAGAGGGGCTGACCGCCACCAGCACGCTCCAAGAACAGCAGGGCCTACACGCCCACACACAGCCCACTTCCCATTCCTGCAGCCACAGCAGTAAGAGCCACTGCATCCAAAAGCGGCCCAGAGGTTGTGTTGCTCAGCTTTTCCAACTCCAGCTGCAGCAGTCCTTCGCCGCCTCCCATCCCCTATTACATGGACTTCCCAAACACTACAGAAACCCACATTTTTCAATCTGGATCCCTGGCCAGATCCTTTAGCATCTGGAGTTGGGGTCTTCTGAAAAACACACTGGGAAATAGTGGTAGAAAAGAGAAACCCCACAAGTGTCAGAGCTCCAGGAACATGCACAGCAGGCCTGTTCTAGCACACTGCAGTATCCAATGGCACAGATATCTCTGCTCATACACCCTAAATCCTTGCATATCACGTCACTCCATGGAAACAGAAGGCAGCCACGGCAGCTACTTATTTACTTAATTAGTTTAAACATTTTAAAAATAGGCTTGATACAGATGTGTTGAGACATTGCATTGTATGCCACTACATATGTAAACATCTGTATACGCTGTGTGTGCACTGAACAGGGAGCCACTGATACAGAAACATGTTAAGTGAGCAGACATGGCAGAGGTATTCTTCTTGAAAGAGGAATCACTACCTATTATTTGAATCATCTTTTATCTAAGGAACAGCCATTCAAATAGCAATTATCTACACAAAGGCATTTGTTTAATGTAAAGCCTTATACTAAAGCTGGGAGGGAGGTGTGTTTCCAAACCCAAAGACTTTACGTTGACAGTATGGGGGTGAGGGAGTATTGCTGACACATAACAGAGCTGCACCGAGAGGAGAGGAACAGGGAGATGGCTGCACTGGAGCCAGCAAGAAGAGTTCCTGCAAGCAGCAGGTTTTGAGATGGTGTGGGTAGTGAGCACAGATAGGTGCCCGCTGGACAAGGACACACTGTGCCCTGCATACAGAAGGGCATACATGCAGGCACAGAGACAAGTGGGAGAAAGGCACAAAGAGCAGTGAGCGCCGAGGGCTGGAAAGCACAAGGGCAGAGAAACAGGGAGTGGGAAGCCGCAAGAATGGGGAAATCAAGAGAGAGGCAGTGACTGAGTACAATACAACAGGCCGGGGTAGCATTCCTACATAAAAAACAACCCATCTTTTTCCTGTTCCAAAGCAAACAGGCTTGAAACATGGAATTGGAGCTTGTAAAATGCAATACATGATTTTCAAAGCCTACAGAAACACCTGAACAGTTGGGCACACGCCATCTCATGACACGGTATCAACAGAACAGAACCACCACACAATGACATAGCTCAAACAGAAAAACAGATGTTACTCGTGTAATACTGTAATGCTATAATGCGATGGGAAGTACAGCAATAGCAAGGTGGCAAAGTCTTTGGCTGCAGCAAAAAAGAACAAGCACAAATGCAGCAGCAATGGACACAGAAATAAAGGAAGAAAATTTGCTTACCTCTGGAATGCCTCAGGTGGGCAGGGATCTCCAGCAAGATCCCCTTGTCTCCATTGCCAGCCCTTCAGTGAGGTGTGGGAATGGGTGAATCCTGGCTCCACCTATTCCAGTCACTCAGGTACATTGCATGCACCTGAGCTCTGCTGGCTTGGCCCTGCCTTCCCACCAGGTGCTCAATCACTGCTTCAAGCTGTGACTTCACATTTCCACTACACTCATGTAAAAGGCAACCAATGCCTAAGGTGAGTTGTGAGCTTTGAAACAGGTGGATGCATTTTAGTAACTTATTTTCAAATAACAACTGTGTTTGATGTTTCACTTTGCTTTCTTATCTCAATTGCTGGTGGAAGTGCACATGAATGGAAGAAAAAAGTGTTCCTATATACTGACAACTGACAAAGCTCAGCACATTTTAGTATGCACTGCAAGTATGCGAATACAAAAGATACAGACCACATGATATTCTGGAACAAATATCAAAGTCTGCCCATTACTGGCTTTAATACTTACTCATAACTGCCTTTCTCCCTGCACGTGGAATCACCAGGCTGAGGGTGGGACCCAGGACTGTTTTCCCAAGGTCTCTGCCTGTCAACGTGGCTCTGCTCTGTGGCACCATCTGCTCAGCACAGCTTAGAATTTTGAAGGCAAGAAACAGCTTCTTCCTAAGGATGGCCCAACTCCTTTCCCTAAACCCCTTTTAAGACCTGAGACTACTCTGAGGCTCTTGTAAATAAGAACAGATAAAAAAAGACACACGCACACAAAGAGAAACAAAGCCAGGAGAAAGACTGTACAAACATAAAGATATTGCTACAAACACCACGTGTTATGGATGGCCTGTGAAACAGAACGGAGGCATTCCTAACAGAAGTCACCAAGGCTGACACATGCAGCAGTACTCGCACAGCAGTGTGGAAAGCTTTCCCCCAGGACAGACCCAAGGGACAAGCTGTGACACAGATCAGCATGCTCCAGGCTGAGTTCAGCCCATCCCTTTCACCCTGAAAGACTCAAATTGGGAATACTTCCTCCTGTGCCTGCTCAGAGCACACAGAGGAGTGCTGCGTTTGCCTGCAAAGAGCAGAGAAGTGGGACATGGGAGACTGTCCCCCTGCGCTCCCTTAACCTCTTCCTACGCTCCACACAGTGCCTGGGTACAAGCAGTGCAGGATTTGTGCCCAGCACATACAGGACAGCAGCCCACTAACCCAGATTAGGGGATAGCCTACATGCTAGCAAACAAAAACCACAGAAGTAAAGCTCACCGAGGACCTTGCATAAAAGCAGACATTTCACACACAGTGAAAGGGCTTTGGGTATCACTTAGGGAAAACAAACAAAGAAATGTCCCACCTCTGCAGTGCCACTGTGCTCACCACATGGTGAGCCTTTAACTCAGACTTAGTAAGAGCAGAGCTGTGCTTTCTGAAACACCTGAGCGGCCAGAGCTTCGCTCTTGCCTATACATCACAAGCATTCATCCGTCAGTGGACAGACATCAGCCTACTCACAGCAGCAAAAGCAGGTTCATCCAGCAGAAAATGCACATGGGTAAGCAGTGCATTTAAATGTCAATTAAAAAGAAAAGAAAAGAAAAGAAAAGAAAAGAAAAGAAAAGAAAAGAAAAGAAAAGAAAAGAAAAGAAAAGAAAAGAAAAGAAAAGAAAAGAAAAACTGAACAAATTATATCAACCTGAACTGAAAATAACATTATATTTCTTCCTGTGCTAAACATATCTAGTCATTCCAGCTTCAGAGACAGACTCTGAAGTCTACTCTTGTTCATAGTAACGCTTACAAAAGGAAGGGCTTTTTCTCTCCACTGGTGTACACAGCCCCATTGTACCCATTAAATTTCATTCTATCTAGAGCATTTAATTTAGGTCAACATGTCAACGTAACCGAGAATCACGTTTGCTTTATGTTGGCTGAAGTTACTCTCAAAGCCAAAGAGCAAACAAGCCAATTTCAGAGTCAGCAATGGATCTCCTTGTTCTTCCTCCACACAACATGAGTGCAGAAGCAGAGAGCTATGCTTGGAATTAAGAAACTCACTGTCACATTGACAGCTCACTAAGTTTCTGTACTACACATAAACCAACTGCACAACAGCCCCAGTGGGAAGGAAATGAGTAAAGCACTCATTAACGGTGAATGAAACGGTAATTCAACATGCAGTAGTAGTGTCCTTTTTCCTTCCCAATTTCTGAGCCCTTCTGCAGAGAGATGACTCACGCCAGCTTGTATCTTAAGCAGAGAAATAAATAAACAAAGGTGTCAGAGGTAACTAGCAGCCTACTAAAGTGCACTTAAGCGATGTGTTTAGGTTGTCATTATGTATCAGCAACAGAGGGGGGAAAGTAACCTTGTGTTGCGAGCCCAATATAAAATACAAAAGAGAGCCGAGGGGTGAAAACAAACAGCCCAAAGCTGGGTAGGAGGCAGGCTCTGAGGGCCTCACTGGCACACGTCGCCATTCAGCACTCCTATGGCAGTGCTGCTCTCTGCTCCCAGAGGAACACACACACAAAGGGAGGCAGCTCTTGGCTTCCTACCAGTTAGAGGAGAGGGAAAGCTGCCCCTACAGCACTAAGAGCAGAGGGCAGGCTGTGGAGCAGCCCTTGGCTGGGCAGCCCACCACGAGAATGGGTGTCGGGACAGCTGTGCTGAGGCTCACTGTGCATTTACCGTGTGAGCTCGGGCACTTATCTCTGTGTTTTGTTTCCCTTATTGACAAGACAGGGATGAAGTCAGCACCCACTAACATAAGAAGACACAGTTGGTATAAAACAGATCAAAAAAACTCATCTTGTTTCAGAAACATACTGCTAAGCTTTGTGAAACTGGCAATGCTAAAGTGGAAAGCATTACAGACGGTTAGTAAGCCTTTGTTGTTTGTGTAATAACCACATGCCACTACTTCAGAGCCTTCTGACCTTGTGCTAGGAAAGCCACAAACATGTTTTGACTTCTGGGAGTGACACAGGCGCTGCTGAATGGCGGCTGGAAGTCACAGCCCCAAACACGGCCGCTCTCCCCCAAGGCAGAGCCAGGCTTTGTTCCCCAGGGTCTCCTCCTCCTTCCTACTGCCATCCCTCTCCAAACCCCTTATCTGACCTCGTAAGTGGAGGAAAGAAGCTAATGCGGCTTCTATACACTGAGATCACTTAGAGTTACTCAAGCTGACTCACTTCCCATGAATCTAAAATGCGTTAGTCAAGTGACGGCTTCAAGACAACAGTGCAACACGTAGGTTTAGACCGCAGTGCCCAGGTCTTGCTACCTTCTGATGACTGCCCGAGGATCCCATGATCAGGGTTTATTTGCACAAGTTATTCACCAACCTTATGGATCTTTCTCGCAGCTCTCTTCGTTTCTTTCCTCCGTTTGATTGTCTTCTTCAGCCTCTCCTTCCCTACAAAGTCTTTTCTCTTTTCCCCCATTTTTTTCCAGTGAGAAGAACACTTGATAACTCTTTCTAGATGACTTTCTTCATTCTTCTCTCTCCACCCTCTCCGAGGCTTTCTTCCCTTATCTCCCTTTCCTCATTTCTGCATCAACTTGATCCCCACTGCAAGCCTCAGATGCAGTTCCTAGAATTATCCAGGAGAAGAATCAGACCGCTTTGTCTGCCTGCAGAGGAGGGAGCCCAGCAGCTGCAGAATGTGCAAACAGCGCATTCTTGTTTGTGCCCTTTGCTCGGCTCGCTCTTACATCTGGGCTCCAGAGCCGGCTGAAAAGGATCAGATCCCTGTCAGCTCCACACCGCTCCGAGTGTCCTTGGGACACCCCAGCTGGAGAGCAGCTACAAAATTAGTCACCGGCTGCTCCAGAACTGGAAAAAAAAATACGCTAGTAAAGGACACTACTGATAAGTAACGTTGCGGTTTGTCTTTGAAGAAGTAAGGGATGCTGCAAATGATATTAAAGAGAAATTTTGGGATACAGATGTGTAAGCAAGTTTCACAGGTAAAACACAAACGTACACAAGTTGGTTAAAACTTCAGTGATGAGCTGCATTCATAGAAGGCTGCAAACATTCTGAATACAGCTGATAAGCTGCCCACACTGAGCAGACCATGACATCTCAAGTGCAAAGAAACCTAAAAGCAAAACCTTCACCGGAGCGAGATTGCAAATAACACTTCCTTACACCCGTGAGATGAATAAGCCCTCTCCTCAAGCACCAAAACAGGCAGGAGACTCTCACTCTATGCAGGCGCTTCCAGGATTATTCTACGAGGCTATCATCTCAGCATTAACCAAAGAAAAAGGGAAAATACAGCAAGTTAATACATTAAGAAGTCTACAGAGAAATAGATCAATAGATGGCCTGTGAGGACTGGGCATGTACATGTATGTACAAACACACACGGCCTATTTTATCTGCAACAACACGGTACATTCACTGCCTGTATAAATGCCTTACTTCAGTTTGTGCTGGACAAACAGTAGACATCAGCCTATCCTCAGAAGAAAGGGCCCTTTCACAGCCCAGTTTCCAAAGTACTTCTGTCCTTGGAACAGCTCAGTTAACACTGTACCTTCTAAACAAATCATGATCTTACTGTGAGGGCTATTTCATGTGTTGGCCTGATTCTGAGCATGGAAGTCTGACCCAACCCGGCTGCATAACAAGCAAAGGCTGCACAACCAGACCCAACAGTACACGTGGCCAGGTGCACCCTCAGCCCCTGTTCCCACGTTCTGTATTTCAGGGCACTGAAGAAGTTCCTCTCTTACCACAACACCAAGTGATAAAGGCATCTTCACTCCTCCCACCTCCTTCCCCTGATTGCTTGGACGCTTCTTCCTATCTACAAACAGAATTCTGAGCTGAACGTTTGCAACTGTTTTTTACACATCAAGCAAATAAATATGAACAAAAGGGAAGGAAGGCACGCAGAAGAAAAAGCAATACTTTTGAAGACAGTAAAGAGCTAGAAGATGTAACTCACAGCTTCCCCCTGAGATGGTGTGTGCAGCAGGCATTTGAGCTCTCACCAGATTGCTGGGACCCACCTGGCCCCTGATGCAAACACTGCTAGCAAAGGCCTGGCTGCCATTCCCTACAGGATATGCACGGGGGCCATGCCAGAAGGCCTCATGCCCCCATCTTCTCACTTTCCCCCACGTCCCAGCAGCCACTTATTTGCACACCCTGCCTCCAGCCATCGGGATGCTCCAAGCCAGGTTCAGAGTGCACGAGATGCTGATGCACCCTGAGCAAGAAGCAGGGGGCACCAACATGCCTTGTGCAATGCACCAGGCTTTTCTTTACTAGGAGTAGTACTTCTGGTGTAAGAATTCAGTATAAGTTCAGCCAGAACACCCAAGGCCTCTGAAGCTTTGCTCCAACAGCCACACGGCAACCACTGCTGTGGCAGCTGTCCCAGCATCCCCATGCCAGCACTGTCAGGGAGGTTCGGCGGCCAACTCTGCTGGTCCTGAGTGAGTTCAAGCAGCTAGAAGGGACTTATCCTTGAAGATAACAGCTTTGTACCCTGGTATGAATTCTTAGCATGAGGAATTATATAAAAGTTACTGGTAGCTCCAGAAAGTATAGTAAGAAGGTGGTAACTTCAAGTTTCAAAGAGACACACACAGCCAGTGCAGCAAACAACAGACCCAGGGCCACTATGCCTGCTGCTGGATGACAGGTGGCATTGGCAGATCCTGAAAGCCCCCCCAAAGATAAACACCAAATCAAACCAACAAACACACCAATGAACCCAAACCAATCCTCTCCTCGAGGGACTCATACCATTGCACTCAGTTCTGCTTCACTCATCTCATCCTTTATTTTTCTCGTATCCTTGCAGCAGAGATGTGGCAGAACAAAAAGTACTCCTAACAGAACTTCATCCCAAATCCCTCAAGCTGCAACCAGACAACTCAGCAGTTCAGCTGGAACATGGATTCAAATACACACTCCAGGGCTGACAACTCAGCACAGTGCCTGGGCAGAGCCCAGCCCTACTGGGATGGTTACTCCACAAAGCTTTATCAGCGCTGGGTGTTCTGTTTGACCACGGGCCAAATCCTAATCCCGGGGTGCCCACACAGCCAACCAAGCACAGCTGGCAGCCCTACGGCTGCACAGACACCTTGGGATACTGACATGAGTTAACAGCACAGTGAACCACATCAGAGAGCAGTAAGCCCCTACCAAGTTTTCACAAGTCTGAAGCATGGAAATGCTTTACAAGGACCCTCGGAGATGCCTGCAAAAGCACTGCAGGCTCAGTGACATAAAGAAAACAACTTGGACTTGGTGTACGGACATGCAGGACACACAACTTTAGCAAAGTTCTGTAGGAGCAGTGGGCAATATCCGATGCAATACCCACTGAGTGACAGGAGCAGGGAATCAGCTCTCACTTTCTGCAGAGGGAGATAGAAAGCTTTGTGTTTCGGCACTGCGTGCCACGAACTTTGAGGAGTGATGACATTTCACCTACAACCTTCTCTCTTACCACTTTTTTAGGCTACTTAACGAGCTGTCTGGCCTGA
This sequence comes from Gallus gallus, assembly GCF_016699485.2. Classification (NCBI taxonomy): domain Eukaryota; kingdom Metazoa; phylum Chordata; class Aves; order Galliformes; family Phasianidae; genus Gallus; species Gallus gallus. The sequence continues at coordinate 8,312,777 of NC_052540.1, forward strand.
AAAATTAGAAAAGGAAAATATTTGAGTTACGCAAATCACAGACATCGTGATGTGCTTAATCATCTGGGAAGGGGTCATTCATCTCTCAGAACACGTTTCTTTAAGAAAGTCCAAAGGGACCTTAACACAAGAACGGCTGACAAACGCCTAACAAACGGCTGATAACTCACAAAGGCCGAGCGCGCGTGCCTGCGAACCCGAGCGATTGACCATCCATCCAGCCGGGCTCCCAGAGCCGACACCGGACAACCGCAGCGGCCGCCGGTGCCGCTCCGCCGGTGGAGCCGCAGCCTCGCGCAGAGAGGGGCGGCCGCACGAGGACGGGCACTGCGCAGCACCGTGTGCCACACGGAGCCCCGCGCACCTCCGCTCGGCGGCCGTGCCGCGGCGCGGGCTGCAAGTCCCCAGAAGCCACGCGAGCGACAGACAGCAGCTTGCTGGGAGCGCTCGCTCTCCTTATCTCCGCTGCACGCGAGGCTCACTTTGGCAGCGAGATTTTCGCGTTTCGCTGCCAGTACCCGTGCAAAGCTCATTCAAAAGAGAAGAGCGCGCAAGCGAGCGGCGGGCTGCAGGCTGGGGCTGCAGGCTGAGCAGCGCTGCCCGCGAGGGCTTCGGCGGGGCCGTGCCGGGACCCATCCCGGCGCTTTCCAGGCCCCCTCCCCATCCCGCCGGGGTTGCCCCGCTCTGCCTCCCGGCCGCGCCCCTCGCACCTGGCCACCGCCCGCCGCCCCTCCCCGTCGCCCGCGCTCACCCGCTGCTGAAGGCGGCCGCTGGCGGTGGCGGCGGCCGTAGCCGCGCTGTGCCGCAGCTCCGCCGCCTGTCCCGGCCGCAGCAGGCTCCGCGTGAAGCGCCGCGTTCGCTCGCCGGCCATGGGCGCCGGCACCCCGCGCTGCTGCCGCCGCTCCCCGCCCGGGCCGAGGCGCCGTCAGGAAGCGGAACTGGGGTGCCCCGCTCCCTCCCGAGCCCTCCTCCCCGCTCGCCCGCTCGAGGCGCGCTCCCCCCGAGCGCCGCGGGGCGGCCTCCCCCGGCCCTCCCCGGGCCATGTGCTCCGCGCGAGCGGCCCCGCACGGCCCCCGGGAGCGGCGAGGGGCGGCGGCGGCTCCCGGAGCCGCAGCCGAGATGACTGACCTCGACACGCAGCTGCGGTGCCGAGAGCCCCGCTGAAATTCCTTCGCATGGGGTGCCTCAACTTTCCTCGTGATGCAGAATTATTGGATAGAGAGGGCAAGGATGCGCTGGGGAGTGACCACCCCGTCGGGGGTCCAGCAGTCCGCACTGGACCAGTCTGACGCAGACCCTGAGTAAACCCCGCTATAATCCCTGAATAGGCACTGATGGTGCTCAGGTGGGAGCAGGGCTGTGGCTGCACACCGCTGCTAGCACCGGGTCTCCCGTCGGCACACAGCCCTGCAGCACGGGACTTGTGTCTTCGCTTGGTGACAAACCTTTCTTCCCGTTGTTACAACACCGAGTTTTGAAAGACTAAGAATTTACTCATCCTCTCTTCAAAACAGTGCAAAAGCAAACAAGAACTGCATTGCTTTTTTCCACTCTCCATATCTGACCTAGCTGACATGAAGCCAAGAGAAGCGTGCTGCCCATCGGCCACCCTGTCTCACCCCCATGTCCTGAAGCCACCCGGCACAGTAGGGACGGCACTATGGCACTCACAGCTGAGGTCACGGCTTCCCCAGCAAGGGGAATCGTCTGAAGTGCAGTAAGTGCCCCCGTAATGGCTTACAGCAAGCAAAGCTGCCAGTCTAGATGTTCCTACCATTGGCGTCGCCTTCAAATATTTTAGAGATGATCCCTGTTTGAAAGCTGAAGTTCAGCTCAGTAAGGAAGCAGTCTTGTTCTACTGACAAACATTTGTCACAAAAAGTGACACGAAGATGAAGAAAGGAGACTCATTCACTTTGCAAATGGTCCAGGTCAGGCTCAGTACAGGAAGCTGTAGCCTGATGTTTGCAAAGAAAAAGAAGAGCAGCCCAAGTGACCCTAAGGAAGCATTCTGCCTCAATACTTTGCAACACACTTCACTGCAATTTGTTGCAGTGGAAACACACATTGCATTTGTGAAAAAAGAATCATGATGAAAGTTAATGATTTCAAGATGAGAGCAGAGGCTCAGGGGCCTGCAGCTGTCCTGGCTTTGGGCAGAGCACTTTGCTGCTGCTCAGCTGTGGTCAGCCCGGCCATCAGGTAGCCTCAGCCTCCGCCCCACTACTTCCCTGCACGGCTGTACACAGCACGAAGGGGAGAGTGAGCACAGAGACAGTTGGGGAGCAGCTGGCTGCTCATGTCTACAAAGGGAAACCAAGGAATAAGAGAGAGCTGTTCCTGCACTGCAAATATTTTCCAGCCTGCAGGAAAGTGAGAAATATCCCCAAATACTGAATGTGCAAAAAGACAGTTGGATTAAAAACAACATATATCTTTGATTATCATCCCCTTAAACATTCTGTGATAGTCTGGAGCTTTGTCACAGATGAGCTGAGTCTGCCTCTGAAGCTGTCCTGCACAGCACAGAGCACAGGTACGCAGGATTTTGCATGAATTTAACTGTTCACCAAATGATTTATTGTGCCAGATGGATTCTTCTGCTTTGTCCCAAAGTTCCCCTGCAATTCAGAAGTTTTTTTAATTCTCAGGTTTCGGTTAGTTATTACACAGGAGCCTTTCCACTTGATTTCAGGCATCCTCCAGCATGGTGCTGGCGGGGCCATCAGCCCTGGTTGCTTAAGGATGAATATGCACAGGATCACGAGAATGAGGCAACTACCAGAAATGTACAAACAAGCAACTAAGAAAAAGCCACAGCAGTATATATTGCACATCCTGTTAGTCATCCCCCTTGAAAAACCTGTCAGCTCCTAAACATGATATTAGCAATTTTAAAGTAGAAACAAGGGCAGAGTCGCAGCTCTGACTGAGCAGCAAGTCTTGTGCTGAAGATCTGGAGCTATAGAAACAATGTGTTCTTAAAAAAACAAGTTGGAGCCAACTCCTACAACTGCTTACGACCAACCCTAAGAGTTGAATGACTGCAATTGTATCCTTGATGGAGAACAATTTCAGCATTACGCATAATGGCTGGCTGTACTTTTTTTGGATTGAGTTTCCCCACTTAGAACCACTTTGGGTCTTGAACATTTCCTCAATGATGATGAATGTTTGGAACAATTTTATTTCAAAACCATTACTAATACCACACAAAGTCCTCAATGAGCCGTTGCGTTAAGCAGTAACACTATTGAAGTCTTGCCTCTTTTTTAGCAACAGCACAAAACCAATTTTCCCTCACAGCTGTGTGTTAGCTAAAATGGAACAATAGTTCCACTTTCTCACAAGTACAACCATCACCTCCCCCTGTGCTCATTTCCCATGGGCACAGAGCAAAACAAAAAGCACAGTAAAACTCTCCCTAGGTCTGCCTGATGTACACAGGCGCCAATACAGACATTTTCTCCATTGACAGAACACCTTCCTCCAGCTCCCACCTCCCCCATCACTGTTTACAGCCTTGGTGCTGCCCCGTGATCAGCACATGCTGACTGCAGAGCTGGCTGGATCTGGCTGCTGTAGATTTTACTATCAGAGCTGCAAAGAAGCCATCGTACTATATAATCCACATTGCCTTTCGTCTGGTCTTACAATTTCTTCCTGTCCATGTGTGGTGAAATGGATTCTCCTGTTCAGTGGCATCCTGGAGCCATTAATTCATTAATTCTAAGAAGTCTCTTACTGCTGATGCGGCTGTTTGCTAAATTCCACGTTTTGCAATCTCCATTACTATTGCTAGCACAAGAAAGTTAATGCTTTTAATATGATTTTCAACTCAAGTGCCTTTTAAATTGGTCCAGCAATTCAGAAACTTTTAAGACCTCACTGTACACTTCCCATCTAGTTAAAGCCACTCCATCCAACTTACTGCAAATGACAGCTTTGCAGTAACCCTCAAACCCCAGGCAAACATGCATCCTTTTTATAAAGACTTATTACTAGCAATAACACTGCTTGTAGAACACACCTTGCATGCTTGTTTTAGAAGCTCACTAAGGTCAGAACATTTTCCCTTGATTATGGAATACCAGATCTGCCCTCTTACTTAATTACATTGATGTGTTATAATCATTGTACCTTTGTAGCATTGAATAGAAGAGGTTCAGAAGAACAGAAAAATAAATCTGCTTCATTGAAAGGATGCCACAGTAGTCAAGTACAGAATATCTTCATTGAGAACAAAGATGCCTACGTGTTTATGGCATCTCTGATAAGAATGTGCCATCAGATCAGTGGTCTGAAAGTGAGAATGCCACAGGGATCTGATCTCATCTGCACTTCTGTACCCTAGAGATACAAATACCCTCACTCCAAACCCAATTTTGTTCTTGAAGAAATATTGATTCATCCAAACCTGTTGCTTTTGGGTAAGTTGGCTTTGCATTGTGAATGGAATGAGGCATAAATTGTACACAAAAATCAGGAGAAAAGATCTCTCCATTGGATAAAGAGCAGCAATCTGCCTGGGAGCAGAAGGAATTATTCTACTAAGGACTGCACAAACTTGAAATAATACAGCAAGCAAAATCACTTGCTACTTGAAGCTGAAAGCTTGAAGCTTGAAAGACAGACATAATACGTCAACTGCGCCAAGTCTATCTATAAGCACTTTATGGGGCAGATGGAACTATTTTAAAAGATAAAACTTACTACTGTGGGAGACAAACAAGGAAAGCATAAAGAAATCTTTCCATTTACTTATGTTATTCCCAATTACACCTGGTGTACAAGATGTAAAATATGAGAAGCTTTACCCATGTCCTGTAAGCACTCTGGCACCCACAGGGCTACAGGCATCTTCAGATACAGAATGTTGCTCATAAGTGTGCAGAAAACATAGGACTGTTGGTTACGCATTTTGCTCTGTGAGGCTCCTACCAGTTGTGTGGCATGGCAGCAGTGGGCGGTATGGCCCTCAGAGTTTCACTCTTCGCATCCTTCCCCCACTGTGTGCTGAAGATCATTTTAGAAAGTCTCAAAATTCTAACATGGAAGCTGCAAGGAAAATCATGGGAAATCAATTTCAAGTCTGTCTCGTTTGGTGGATGACTGACGTGTTCTCAGTTTTAAAATATTTCTCCACTGTCATCATTTCTACTAAACACATTCAGCTGAAATGCTCCAGTTGGTGTGATAAAAATTAATTCATGATTTAATTGCGTCAGTCGTCACTTGTCACGATAAGTGCATAGACATGTCATATTTAGCATGACTGAAACTGCATGTATTTACAAACACGAGGCCATAGATGAAACAGGCTTCACCCTTTAAGGCAGGAGTTACACCTGCTCCACACAGCACTTGAGATGCGCACATCATTACAGCTATCCCTGTAATTATAAAAACAGGCAGGAAAGTTAAACTAACAGAGGTCTAAGGTAATTCCGTGTGATCAGTCTTCATTCAGAACACCTGGAGAATCACAGGAAGAGCTCCACCTGCATACTTTTCACTGTACTGACACAGAATAATAAAAGCAAGATTAATTGTCTTCATGGCTATTTACTCCCACTTGCGTGTCCCATACCTCCGTGGCATACATTCTTCTTTCCCAGTCAGCATATTTTACCATTTGTGGAAGTCAACCAGGTCAAGATCCTGACCTTTCCATTTTTAAATGCTGTTTTTCCATGGTACTCTATACAAAGTGTACTTGGCATTGAGGACTGCATTCCAGGAGGCTTCTTCTTTTTCTTTTCTAAACACAGCCTGCTCGATTTTTCTTCTGCCTGAAATGATTTGTAGGATGTGCCTCACGACCTCTACATTTTATTCTGGAGTGCATTTAGCCTGCTACCTTGCAGGTACAAAATCTCAAGAATCAGAAGCTGTAGTGGAAGTGAAGTGGGGACACCACAAGTCAATGGGTAATCCTCCTTAGGTGAACACTGGATGCTTTCCCACTTTTTCCTTTTTACAAGCAGATACTGCACAAATTTATTTTCCTTAACGAAAATACAGAGAAAAGGCCACAAGTTCTACAGTATAAAAATAAAAAGCAAAACCAGCCCAGGCTCTCTCCCCAAATCTCCATTTGTGGAGGAAAGTGAATGGGGAACCCATCCCACCAGCTTGGTCAGCCTTAAGTACAGCGCAGAACTGCAGCAAGCAGCCTTTCCCTTTACCACCACTTCCTTCCCACTCCCTCATTGGAAAATCCCATGCAGCTAGAGGAACTGTCATTAGGATGAGCAAAGACCTCTCCTCTGCTCCCCCGAGAGGACTTCCTCATAGTGCCCTGTTGTAGCTGCAGCACATTGCACCAGCCCACGTTCCGTGGCTGAGCTGCAGCACACACCTTTGTGTTCCATGCACAGCCCAGTCCAAGCCAAGCTGCGGGCTCATGAATCTGACTCCTCAGAGTGGAAATATGGCCACACGGTATGGTTTGGGGAGTAAATTTGGTTCTCTCTTTCTCCTCCTGCTTCTCACACCAGGAATCCAAAACTGCTGTTAGTTTCTCTGTGTGCGTAACACCAACCACCAGCTGGGTGACCAACGCTCCCCTCTCTTCACCACCGAAACCAAAGGGTTTCAGGTGTCACCCTCAGGCCTTGGGGAAACCAAACTGGGTGCTGTGAGAACAGCACCACCCAAGAGGACTGGTTTGTGGCAAAGCCTCAGGATGGTTGTGGAGAGCAAATGGATGTAAGCTGGCCCTACATAAAGCATCCAGAGATCTGGCTTTTCCTGGCTGATCAAATCTCACTGAGGAACTCTGGAGCCCACCCCATTTCCCATAAGGAACCTCAACAGCTCTCAAGAATGCATTTGCAGGAGAAAGAGGGGAAATGATCCTCACTAAACATTGACATGCCATCACTACAGCAAGCACAGATCGCTCCCCTGAAACCCTGCTGTATGGGAATAACTGCAGTGAACCAAGACAGCTTGTACTGAGTGGTCACAAAGGAACTATAACTCTGCCTAGCAGCTGACTATTGCTGATTGACGCAAGTAAAATCTGGAGTCTAGTGTAATTTTTGTCAGTTTAGAGCCTGTCTCTGTGTCACATTTGCTCGGATCATATAAATATTTTAAGTTTGTACATTTTTGAACAAGCACTTGCCATTTACAAGCAGCAGCCCTAGAAAGGCAATATGATTTTTGTTTTAAATTTAGATAAATTAAAAATGAGATGGAATTATTGTATTTTAAACAAAAATCTTTTTAATCTATCCAGCAACAAAGCCAATTTGAGGTCAAACTCAGGGTATTAACTAATATGATAGAAATGGGAGAGTAAGATATCTTCTTTCTGATGGATTTCTTGAATCTTTGGGGAGTCCATGATAGTATCTCCATATAGAAGTACTAATATAGTAACAGTATGAAACGTACCGATAATGCTAAGAAATTATTGGTTATAAAAAGAAGGCATAGACAACCACGAAGCTGCATACCTTCTAACAGAGAAAGCAATCCAAAGAGACCAACTAAAAGCTGAAATTTAACTTCTGCCAACATCAGTCAATGTACAACAGTTCTATCCCACAGACTGCGATAACAGCAGATGCCAGCATCTCACTCCTTTTCCTCTACTCATAAATAAAGACATTCAAGAAGATGGAATAAGAAATACCATGCTGAGAGTAACTCTATCTGTTCAGCGATACTAGATAGGAGTGTTAAAAAATTATCTTGCAACAGTACTCTGGAGCTGTCATCAGATTCTTAGGGAGTTGCTGATTTGAGTCGATAATAATGATGCATCACATTATTGAGACTGATCAAATCTTATTAAAGTTAATGGGACTAAATCCACTGTTTCCATTGCGCTTTGGCATTCTCTGCATAAGCAAAAAGACTCAAATTGAAGATGTTTCTAATCTGAGGGACAAACTTTTTCCCAAGACATACACGTGTATTCTCATTCGTGTCCTACAGAAGTTAAATTAATGTGTGTGGAAGATGCAGTCATACCATTTAAGAGAAGCTTTTTCTAATAATCACCAATTCCTTCAGCCTATGGAAGTGCTCTACAGCAATTACCAACTCCTTTACTCTATATGCTACCTTTTAATTTACCATCTGTTCAGCGGAGAACACAGCCCCTCTCTCATTTCCCCAAGTGCAGAAAAACAAAGGCAGCTTTCCCTATTGCTTCCTACAGAAAAAAACAGTCATGCAGAACGATTTTGGCCCAGCTTTTCCCCTCAGCACCCATGATAATAAGCTGCCTATTTTTTTTCTCCATATTCTTAATACATCTTTTACAACAAGCAGCAATGGATGCTCCCAGCAGGTTAAATCCCTGTAGCATCCAGATTCATAGGAGTTTCCATTACAGCACTCTTTTCTCTCAGTGCTTTGTATGGCAGCAATCAGCTGGGAATGACACAGGGGTGGGGATTGTAGACATGGAAATAGAAATCAGACGCTTCCCTTCTACCCAAATCTGGAGGGGTGGTGGGACTAGGAAACTGAAAGTGTTTCAGAAATGCAATCAGCAGGTAGAGCTCACCTAAGTGTAAAAGCAGACCTAGATACTGAGATGGTGCCATTTTCATAAACACTTCTTCATAAAAGGCAACTACAGTTGGAAAGCTGTGACACATCAAAGGTGCAACACTAAAAACATACTGAAAGTGTCTAAAAGCACGCATATTACAGGCTGTGTTACTGTATTTCTGGGATTGGACACTGCACAAACATACAAGGATATACTGTATGTATTTCTCCTGCACCCCTGGGCTGGGTAACAGATACAAAGCTCTCAAAAGCACCCTCTCTAGCACCAGCACCTTCCTGCATGGTAAGCCTCCCACGTGGCCCCAGCTGCGCCCTGGGCCAATCTCAGTGTGCCTGCTGCTCTGCTTTTCAGCTGCTCTGTCTTTCTTAAGGCTATTTCTTCAAGTTGTCTTTGGAAAGTAAGGTATTTTCTCCTCACCCAATTATAAGACAACATAGATCTGTGACACATAATAGCTTCTTAGAGATATGCTAGCAAAGGCATTGGAGGCTAATATCAAGATTACTCTTAGTGACTGAACAATTGTTCATCACTGATGGCATAGTCATAATTATAGTTCTCTCAATTCCTAGTCTAACATGCAGGGAGTCCTTGACTATACCTGTAAATGTTATTTGTATGTGGACCCCAACAGCTTAAAGCTTCTAGGCCCAACTTCTCATTATGTTATACTTACACAAAAGTAGAATGATGCATGCAAATCAGGCACAACAGATGCCATAAACAAAAGCATGGATATTATCAGTCTCTGCCTTCTCTGTGTGCTCACTCTGTAAAGTCCCTCTTCAAAGCTCTATTCCTACCCAGATTTCACTTGGGGTGGTGGCACTTAATTTTTTTCCAGCTGATTACTCACAGGTGGGAGATGAGCTCTGTTCCCATAAGTGGTCTCCCACCTATAGTGTTAAGCTACAATTAGATGATTAAAAGAGAAAGAATATTAATAATTCATTAATACTAAAAATCCAATTCAGTTGTCATTATTTATTCCATTTCTCTCTTTCAAGTGAAACTTCAGATAATTTCTTAAATTTCTGAATATTATCTTCTGCATCAAAGCAATTGCAACCCTTCACAGCACAGTGCCATCTACAAACGTTAATACATAGGAGTAAAACAAAGACTGTGTCACTAGTGAAAATATTAATGACAATTAGACCAGAGACAACCCTCTTTACATTTCCTCCTGTTGTAGCAGACCAATCCATACTCGAGATTTGGGCAGTTTCCTACCAGTCATGGACTCAGCTAGTGGTGACTTTGCACTCCATGCTGCCTAGGTCTGTTCATGAGAATGTCACACGGTAGCATGTTAGGGACACGACTCACAGTGGTTATGCATGGCCCTGCTCTGGGAGGACAGAAAGCCTGTCACAGAAGAAAATTCCTTTGTCTGAATGCAAATATTATTTGACAAATCTACACTTGCTTATGCAATCTGGGCTACACAGTAAGCCAAGAGAAGAAACAAGATGCTTAAAAAACCCCACATCAGATATATATGCCTCCCAGCACAGTGCAGGTAAAGGTTCAGAGTGGAAGCAGAGGTCTGGAGGGGAACGAGAGATAGACACAGGCTCCAGTCAGTGACGTTACTATCCCTAGTAGTAATGAAGGAGGTACAGCAATAGTCAAAACAATTCTTGTAGAACTGTTTTAAGGAGTAGCACCAAGAAACAAACAATACAGGTTTGTTATTCTTTTGTTAAGGTCAAAGTCTTTCTGTTTCACAGTGGAAATCTGAGCATGTCTCCTTCCAAGAGCACTGCATACCCTTTCTCACAGCCAACTGGTAGCTCACAATGCAGTGAGTGGGAATGCACAGAAGGGCTGACAGCAGCCAGACACCGATCCTAATGGTGCTTCCACGTATCAGGGGCTCGGGGAGCAGAGATACCAGGCTTCTATGCCTGAAAACAGAGGAATTAAAAAAAGGAGTTCTGTTAAGGGATGATGGCAATAGGTTAACAAAAGATCTGGATTGAGCCAACTTCTATTAACAATGGAGAATTCTGAATCATGTTGAAAAGATACCAAATACAAAACTCCCAAATGCTTAAAAGCAGGAGTGATCTTGTACTTTGCCACCATGAGAATATGTTCTGTTGGACAGAGATTTTCCACCTAAGGTTTTTATACCTGTGCAGTTACCCTACCAGAGAGCTCCATCCGGTGTGCAGTGGCATAGCAGATGCCAGAGCTTATACATGTTACAGTACTGCAATATTTAGCTATTCCTTTATATGAGTTCTGAAAAACAATGAATTTTAAATCACAGCAGAAAAATATACCCCTTTCACAGACACTCTTTATGTACATACAGGATGTTAACATTCAAGTGTTGTACATCTCTTGTCTACAAGCAACACAAACGTTGGAGAGTAATGTAATATATAGTAAGCCAGAGATAAACAGAAGCTTAAGTGCTCTTCCCTTTTAATGCTTTACAAACAAAAATATCATATAATTTAAAATTCCACCTTACTACTTTCATGAGAGAAAAAGTCAGACTGGTTACAGTTTGGAACATTCTGCAATTCTTTATTTCACATTAAATTCAGCATATCATGGGGTACATCAGCCCTGTTGATAATATCTCACTGACGGCAATGTAACCTGTTCAGTAACTTGTTTTCTCAGGTTTACACTCAATGCATTATTTTCAAACAGTGGTACGGCTTCACCAGGGGACTGGGGAGCTCCTGCTGTGTGCAGCATAGCCCAAGGAATGGGAAATGTGGGTCTGAAATCTCTCTGGATGGGGGAAAACTTCTGACCTACTCATTTCTACGCAAGCAATGCAATTGCAAAATACCAAAAGGCAGAACGGTTGAAGGAGAACATTTTAGGACAAGGAATTCTCAGTGTGCAGTGCGTGAGCTCTGAGAAACAGAGGCATCATCAAGTAAAACAGGGGTGTCTGCAGGGATTAGATGCCAGAAGATCGGAAAGGTTTTCAGGATCACAGCTTTCCACTTCAGTCACCTGAAGGCCATCAGCTTGCATTCAGAGTAGCAAATCCCTCTTTGGGAACTAGCTTTAAAATCCTGCTGCGATCAGACCTGGCTGGTGGCTATCAGCTCATTGAGGAAGTTGGGTAAACATAAAGCCTGGGTTTTATGATGATTCCAGTTCCTGTTATCTCTTATTAATGCCCAAACTTCTAGAGACTTTAAATCCCTTGCACACCATTTTCAAGAGAAAAGAGAGGAAGGTCTCTTTTCTGTAAAGGAAGGAAGGGCTACTATACAGTCTGTAATACCATGACTACCCTTTTCAGGAACATTTATCTAGAGTCAGTGGCCTAGAAAAACGCATCCATCTTCTGTGCCAGATTTGCTGCACATCCCTACAGAAGGTGTAAGCCATTACCAAACAGCTTATCCACAAGCTTTGCCTCCTACATACCATTTCCAGATAGTCTTTTCATACACAGACTAAAATTTCTACCCATACCCAAACTTAAATTCTCTTAGCTCTTCAGTAGAAGTAAAATAACATATAATTTTGCCAGCAAATAGTGCTGGTTGGGCAATCTGGGTTGCATGCAGGGCTGCCACAGAGGAGCAGAAGTTCTACTGCCTTCAGAGCCCCCTGTGACCATGACCCGGCCCTGTCCCACACCTGATTGTTACTAGGACATTCCCAGAGGCACTGTGATTTTATAAGGAAGCGTAGAAAGGAAGAAAAGAATAAGTAAAAGAAGAAAACATTAATTTTAAGCTCTCCTCAGCTTCAAAATTTCCAGGCTTCACAGAGTACATTTCTTACTTCAAATTCCATGGTTTGATCCAGTGATTTTCCTCCTTCACAGTCTTAAAAATGCTTTCCATATGTTCTACATTCCTCTAATATATTTTCCATCTACATAATATGTTGTCTATCCCATTTCCATTCAGCCATTTTGTCTAATCAGCAGGAGTCTCTGATCCAATAACTGATTTGTTAACATCAGACTCAAAGTCCCCTGTTATCTACGAGTGCTCCTGTTACTGAGTAATTTGCTAATATACTAGAGGTAGCACTGCAGATGCTGGTGCCTTTACTTTTGCAATATTAATTAGTAAGAATCATATTCCAGAATGCTCTAGGTTACAGCTGCCCCAAAACACATGCTTATAATTTCCTCCTGGGTTGAAACTTCTCCAGCATAAATTATCTTCTTGTGATCCCAATCTATGTAAGTGTTCTGGTGCCGAGGACAGTCTGAAGTATATTGGATTGCATTTGTTTCAGTTTAGCAGTCCCTGTTGATTAATAGCTCTTAACTCACCTTCTCACACAATTTCCTCCAAGTATTCAGATAATTCATCTTCCACTGCCAGCATTAAATAAAAGCATCATCTTCCCTTCAGAGAGTATCATGGAAGAGTTCCCATATCCCAGAACTAATACAGTATTTCATATTTCTGTCTCCTAGCTGTCCTTACCCAAACCATCCACAGCCTAATGAACTTCTGCTCCCAGATAATTGCTCTTCAGGGGCTTTTCATTCTCTAAACTATTTTGTGTAGAACGGATGCTTAGAAGTTCTAACAGGAAAATAGCCTCCTTACTCTGTTTTCATTATTGGTACAAAGCTAATACACAACATCTTGAGGTTGGATATGGAAGCAAGCAGCAGGGTGCAGACTTTCTAAGCCTGTCCTGCCCTGGGCAGCCACAGCAATTCTACCATCACACCAGGTTTCCCCTTGGAGTACATGGTCCACAAACCACCTCCTTCATGTTACTTTACAACTTACTGCCAGAAAAAAAACAACTTCTTAACACAACTCAGCCAGGTACAGGTGCTGGCTTGAGTTACTTGAAGAAGTAAGGTTACATGATGCGTCTTCAGTGGGGTTGGTGTATGGGTTGAACCAAACACAAATTAGTAGCAAACCTATCTAAGGGTGTGAACAGTGGGTTTTGAGATGATGAGCTGGGCCTGCATGAAGTGCTGAACACCTTCCTCTGATGGACAAAACAATCAGAGGACAGTAGTGCAGATAAGGAGCAGGGGAGGGCAGTACCTCTCCATTCTCTCCAGCACAGAGGCAGACTGCTGAAGCCTCTTTTCAGGCTAAATCTCAAAATGTTTCTCCACTGTTTCTTTTTTGATGTCTATTATAAAATGTATGGAAGCACATTCTTATTTTCCAACTAATGCTGAATGTGTAGGAACATAAATCAGCTCCAGATATGGCTCTAGTATTCCAAAGGCCTTCACACAAAGTAAGGCATTACCCAATAGTGCCATGATGGATATGACATGTAAAACAGACACGGGACAAAGTCTCATAGCTTAGGTTACTGAAGTGCCCCCGCAATGAGGGATTTTTTTTAGTTCAAAGGCAAACGGTAAAATAAATCACTAAAGTACTTCTGAGCTCCCTCTGGAGGTCGGATTGTTCCCTAAGCTTTAACCTGGAGGTTGCTTGGAGGGCTGCTGAAGTCAGAGCGCTGCCATGGGAGCACCACATCCCCACTCAGGGTTCTCAGCCCCTGCTCAGGTACGTGGAACTGGAAAGCACAGTCCCCTCTGGAACACGTTTATTAATTTGCTATGGGAACTGAGTCTATTTGGTTTGTTTTAAAACTTAAAAATCCCAAAGGAGTACACTAGGAAAACTTATGGGAGACTCTGAACCTCTTCATATCCTTTGAGTAATAACAATCTCATTTTGAGTATTAACTGATGTGCTAGGCTGATCCTGGGAATACATGACTGCTCTAATAGCAGTGAAGATGAGGACCAGCTTGGTGACTTGCAGACTGACATCTAAAGAGACTTTCAGAAACACAGGACGTGAGTTACTGCCATGCCTTGCCTCTGCCACAGGACCCAGTTGAACAACCACCACTTCAGAGTTCACCTTCTCATCCGCTGCTTCCACCCCCATGAGTGAAAGGCCTTGATTCAGAGGTGCACTCCAACCAGGGACCATGTGCAGACAGTATGTAGGAAGGTGTACAGGACTGTTTGCCTGGTCGTTCAAAAGCACACCATCAAGTACAACTGCCTGCAGGCACAGGTCCAGACTGCCAAGCCCACAGTTCTCTTTTTCATGTATATAGTCATCCTCCTATGCATTTTCCTTCTGGAAACAGCATATACTCAATCTCTACTCATTACATAGACCTATCAGCACAGATAGCATACTACCCCATCTACCTACCACATTTGCACAGGCAATTTGTATAGATCTTGGCAAGTCTTTATGGATCACAGACATCTTGCCTGATCCCAAAATCTACCAGTTGTTTTCTCAGCACCCATCTTTTCAGATGTACCCCAGATCAGTTTTTGTCGTCTTGTCTCTCAGGCCAGCTTAGCAGTGGGTCCCCAGTCTTTTCTAAAATTAATAAGACAAATTTGATACTGAAGAGACACTGCTAGCAGGGACACACAGCAATTGACATTCCAGAAAAAGTGAAGTTCTCAGCACTGGTATTGAGGCTTCCTAGTACAGAACTGCTACCTTCTGCACATGCTGATTTCCTCAGTAGCTTAACAGAGCAAAACGTGCCTGAACTTTGACTGCTTAGTAAGTGTTATCAAAGCTGATTTCATTAATCATTCTGCATAAATCCCGAGGACTTCCTGAACATCTGAAAAGAATATAACATTGAAAGAAAAAATTGGTCATGTTAGTGACTGCAATCTGTTCATCTTGCTGTGCTCATCAAGCTTGTCTGCCATTTTCAGAGCCCGCAACTCATTCTGAGCCTGCATTACAGGAAACTTACAAATATAGAAATGCCAAAATAGAAGAGTAGTCCCCACTAAACAATGATTGCACAAGTGCTGAGAAGGGAGAGTTTAAATTCTTTCAAACCTCGTGCTTGGGCGGGGCTGAAGAGGGAAGAAGTTTGGTAGGAGATTGCCTAGGATGTAGTTCTTCAGAGCATCAGTAGGTTGCAGCAGAGCGTCAAATACAACCTGAACTGCGGGTGCTAAAGGACATGAGCACCACAGGATAATGCTGTGACACAATGCCCAGGAAGTCAACGTGACGATGCATAGGTATCTGGAAGAATTTTGCAGAACAGATCTGAACAGTAAGAACGTGGTCTCAAAAAATTAACGTACACAGAGCATGTTTTTCCTCAGGAAGAGATAAAGGGCACCAATAACAGTCTAAGAGTCTCTTCCCCAGCCAGTACCACAATGGAATGCCATCAGTAATTTGGTAAAATGACGTTTCCTTTAATTTCTATGGTACCAGCTCTGCTGGTGGCATCTACCTTTGACTAAGGAAGGGGATGCTGGGCTCTGATTTGTTCCTCCTTAGAGTGCCACAGTGGAATCCAACAATTTACAAGAGAAAGAAAACCAGAAAAATGGAAGCAATAGACTAATCTGAGACAGTAGTTGTGTAAAATGGTGAACAACAGAGATAAAAGTAAATTTTGGCAATGGAGAAACAACATAATCTCACACTCCAATAACACAGCCAACATATGGAATTGTTTCTCTCTTGATGACACATTTGGATATAAAAAAGAAACAGTTCTTCAATGAAAGCTCCCAGCAGTTATTAGTGGGGTCTCTGTTTCCTTCGATTGTTCTCCTTGTCTAATGTGATTGTAAATAACAACTCCACAGCTGTGTCTTCTGTAACCAATTGCGTCTGTGTAGGTTCCTATATTTAGACAGCATACAAGCATGTGCAAGAAGTAACAAAGAATACTGCTTAGCCTTTAGCAAAATCATACAAAAGAGCTAATGAAGCTCACTCTAATAAGCTTTGCTGAATGACCAGCTGTAAACCTTCATTTGTATTCTACAATGGGAATACCCAGTGCTGAGGAGAATGTTACCCTTCTTCTAAAGGTATCGCATTACTCCCTTCCTGAAGTCTAATGCTTCAATGGGCAGCGCAGATTCCTTGCAGACTGAAAGCAACTGCATTGCAAGAAATGATGCAGTGTAACTGCTCCAAGACAGACACTTCTTCATGCAAAGAAATTTCAGTTGATAACAGTTTTAATGATCTTTCTAGACTGAGTCAAGCAGGAGACTACCTAAACAAACAAACAAAAAAAACCCCACAAGCATGTTGCCAACTTCATCCTGGACTGCATCAGAAGAGGGGTGGCAGCTGATTGTCCCCATCTGCACTGCCCTTGTGAAGCCTCATCTGGAGTTCTGCATCCAGGCTTGGGGCCCCCAGAACAAGAACGATGTGGAGCTGTTGGAGCAGGTCCAGAGGAGGGCCACAAAGATGCCCAGAGGGCTGGAGCACCTCTGCTATGAAGACAGGCTGAGGGAGCTGGGCTTGTTCAACCTGGAGAACAGAAGGCTTTGGGGGACATCACTACATCTTTCCAGTACTTAAAGGGAGCTTATAAACAGGAGGGAAAACACTTTTTACATGGGTACATAGTGATAGGATGAAGTGGTACAGTTTTAAACTACAAGAGAAGAGATTTAGATCAGAAGACAGCAGGCACATCCCCTGGCACAATAAAAAGTATTATCTGGAGCAGCTGCACTATACAAGAGTTTATACAACAGTGCTACAGTACAGACACCTGCCTAGAAGTCAGACAAACACAGAAAAATCAGGCACAAGTGAATTACAACTGTCCATTACCAGCATTTTTATTCCCAATAGAGCATGGGAACAGAGAGTGCTACAGGGACAAAGAGCTGACAGCTGAACTTCCTTCTTCCAGCAACTCCAGGGAACAGCTGTCAGATAAAGGACATCTGTTGCTAACAACTATATGACAATATTAGGGCACGTCTACTTTGCAGAATAGAGAGTAGACATCTCACAGTTCGCTAGACTGGTTACCTGCAGCTGGCTAATTAAAGGTAGCTGTCTGTGCTGATAAACACTTTGGTAAAATGAACCAAGTTTTGTGGAGGGCCACTAAAACAATTAGAGAGCTGTGTATTTTCTTTCTGTGTTTTCTGAGGCTGGATACGGACCATCATGAGGAACAACAAGAGGGCCAGATTTCTGCGTGGATATTTGGGATATTTGCCCAGACTAACATAAATTGCTTAGGCTGGATTCTTGAGTGGAGAAGTTAAGATGTAAAACTTGTGTGTTTCCTATATCAGTAATGCTTGTTGCAAAGGACAGTGCTGGCCAAGAGCCTGCCCTGGGCCTATTAAAGGCTGAGGCAATGTGGGGAACTTGACAAACTCCTTAAATAAGCTTAAACTGTAGGAGTTGGATATGCTATCCTCCACTTAAGAGTTTTTCCAATAGTACATAATGGGAGTTGGAAAAGGGCCTCAATAGACAAAACAGAGAATATAAAAAACTAAAAACATACTTCCCTGTGAAGATCAACAGTTTTATAGAAAAAAGTTGAACCCCAAAGAGGCTTGCATCAGCAGCTGATTTGAAAGCACGAGTAAAAATATAAAACTACTAATGAAAATTACCTACCAAACAAATAAATCTTCAGGGAAATGTCTAGTTACCCTCTTTTAAACCCAGAGAATACTTTCATTAGGCATTTCATGCTAACTGCTAAGAGAAATAATATGGAATATCTGATGGAACACTTTCCTCTAGAAAACGCCAGCTCTCCAAAACTAGAATTTTCCTCTTAAATAATAGCCTGGTGGAGAGAACAACCACACTGAAAAAGAAAGGTTCAGACTCTCTCTGGATCATATCTTGCACACAGAATCACAGAATATCCCAAGTCAGAAGGGGCCCACAAGTATCCTCAAGTCCAACTCCATGGCTCCACAAAGGACCACCCAAACCAAATCCCTGAGAGTGGATTGAAATCCTGTGGAATTCCACTAGTGGCAAACAGGGAAATTCTCAGGCCATAGCCTCCCCTCACCCAACACAGGCATGTTTTGGCTGTCATGGGATATCCTTAGGGTCAAACTACCATGGCTTTATGATGCCATGAGCCACCTCTCTGCTGACCGCTATAAATACAGGGACTCTGACAACAGAACTCCAGTCACTAACTGACTTGCACCTTGGTGGCAGACTGCTGGCACTAGGAGCATTTTAGATAGAGCCTTCCTACTCAGTGTGGGAGGCTTTGTGGAGGAGGATGGATCCTCTTCCAACCAAGAAGCTTTGGCTTCAGGGGAGCAGCAGTGAACCTGAGCTGATGGAGGTTGATACACAAGACAGCAGTGTGGAGCCTATGGAGGTGGATGAATAAGAAACGAAGGAGGCAGATCCACCTCCACCAGAGCAGGGAAGGCACTGCGATATCATGCTTACCTGGATACATTTCCACATCCATTGGTGGCACAACAGGGACTCTCAATTTCAATCTTGGCATTGAGCAGTTACCATCCACCAGAGTGTCCCTGTGCCAGCTGCTGCTCCCTGTCACCCTTTCTTCCCCATTCGTTATTCTCATCCTAAGACCTCTCACCTCTTCTTTCCTGATCTTTGAGGAAAAGGGAA
The DNA here is from genome assembly GCF_016699485.2 of Gallus gallus. Taxonomy (NCBI): domain Eukaryota; kingdom Metazoa; phylum Chordata; class Aves; order Galliformes; family Phasianidae; genus Gallus; species Gallus gallus. Next base: position 8,331,701 of record NC_052540.1, read on the forward strand.
GAAAAGGGACTGGTGTTCTCTGAGCTGTTGTGTGGACAGCCCTGAGCTCCCTGCAGCCTCCAGGCGCTGTCAGAGAAGGTATAGAGAGACAGCTGGGTAAGGCCCAGCCCATGCCTCAGGACTGCGGAGAGACCCATGCACATGGCAGGCTGCAGGCACAGCCTCTTCTCAACACTGGGCACAGAAGGCTGAGGAGGGATGGAGGGCAGCAGAGGTGCCCTCTCCTCTCACTGCAGGGTGACACCAAGGGATGGGAGAGGCCTCAGCAGCCCCTGGCACGTGGTGCAGAGAGTGCTGTCTGCTGCTCCCATGGTGGCTGCAAACACTCATAAGGAGCTCCCATCACAGCCTCTGCCTGGCACAGAGCCATGGGCTGGCCTGAGGTAGTTCAGAACCCAGCATTTGCTCTGCAGCTCACACAATTTTCCATACCAGGTGGAGGCTCTTGTGTCTATGACATGGCAGCATAACATCATTAAGATCAAGGACAGATAAGATGATCCATTTCCATACAGAAATAGGATTAAAACCCGCTCTCCTCTGCGGGAGGACTGCAGCTGGTGAAAGGCAGCAGGGAACAAGGTATGGGGAACTGGCAGATGGGGAAATACCACACCATTGGTATTTGACCCTGTGATCAAGCACACTTTGATACCAGAATGTAACCAAAATGCGTTTTAGTAAAAGGAAGCTATAATGCTAACTGTGAGCTTTATAGAGTCTTTCTCTCCTGCTGGAACTGTTTCATTTTGGATAGATAATAAAATAGTCACTGAGCCAAAGAGAGCTGTAAAAAAAAAAGACTGTGAAGAGGCGGAAAGCCAGGGAAGAAGAACTCTTTTCAAAGAACACATTAAAGGAGTCTGTTTTAGTCTCATGCAAAATCATGACAACATTTTAAAAACCCAGTTTGCTGTAAGGCCCTCACCTGGAATCATCCTGTATTTGAACTTCAGCAGCCACAGATCAAGTAGAGAAGGAAGAGGACAAGTATATCTTAATGTTGGTAAAGTACTCACTTCTTGTTGCCACAGCAATATCTGTGTTATTTCTCTAGATTTAAAGTAGACAGAAAGATCAGCTTGCCCCCCTTTAAGTTTTTATAGATTCATAATAAAGCTACACTTATTAACATAATTTCACTTTGGATGTTTTCTAAACTATATTTTCAACTAGGAATAATGTTGTCCCCAGTCAGTAGAGTAAATTAAACGCAATGTAAAGCTGAAAAGCACTCCCTTTCATTATGAAGTGCAAAAATAGGAATATTAAAAAAGTGACTACAAAAGATGAAAGAGTCTTATTCCGTCTCTTTCAAAAATAAATGATTTACTCAAGATGTGCGTATTTTCAAGTTGCGTGGTTTCCCTTGATGAATATTGCAGTATGTTTCTCAAAGTCTTACTTTAGTGAGTATGACAAGATGTTCACGCACTTTGTATGGTGAGGAAGAATGCCAAGACTATAGCTGGAGAGACCAGATTTGTAATATGGTAGGAACAGCCTGGGAATTCCTAACTTCTCTCTTATTTGTTGGCAGCCAATACCAGATTTCCAACAGAAAAGACCTTCTATCCAGAATTAAAACAACTCTACCATAGCTTCAAACTGAAAACATATCTGTGGTCAATAGAGGCGGTAGTAACTCTTAAAAGTCTCCTTGGTACCCACAGACACCTTTCAGGAACATGAGCTCATTAACGTTTAATAAATAACATAACAAGGAATACGACCACAAAGTTTGGGGACCTGTGCTGGCCCCAAGCCTCTCAGGAAAGAGACACGGCTGTAGGTGAAGAAGAAACCCTGCACACAGGCAGGCAGGGAAATGAAAACGTAGAGTCATATCCAGAACAGCACAGCTCAGAAAGGAGGCCCCAGAAACATGAAACAGATATTTGCCATTAAAATATCAGACAAGAAAAAGAGCATGAACACAGTGGATTAACAGCAAAACTGAGCTTCAGAAACACCTTTTGGTGACAGCAATCTACCCTCTAGCACTTTGCCCCCAACAACAGCAATACCAGAATCAGCAGAAGGGTTTAAATACTACATTACAGAGTTTGGACTGTGGAACACAGAAATAAATCATAAATGCCTGTAAGCAAAAATTATTCAAAGAAGATGCTACAGTCTTGTAGCTACAGACAGCTTTTCCCCTATACCAGCACAAAGTTTCTCACAATGAGGTCCTCACTGCAATGAGACCTTCAGACAGATGCAAAATAAGTAACAAGCAACAGGTCAGATACTGCTTCATACACAATCAAAAAGCCTCTATAAAGATGTATGGGGAAATACGTTATGAACAACAGAATTACAAACCTTTTGGTATTGCAGAAAGTGCTGAATTCCCTCTTACTAATTGCAGATTTCAATTAAAGTTGATTCAATTAAAATTAAACCAAATCGGACCACATTCATACAAAATCCATTGGAGTATCTGATTCAGAACCGTACGGGGTAAATGCCTGCTTGTTAGAGAGCTGTTCTGTTGAGTGCTCTAGGGATACGTGCTGACAGGGTGACTGATAAAGTGATTTAGGAGGTTGTAGGAGATGACTTTCCAACTGCTCTTCCAATTCCCACCGATGTCATCGCCCCACCACCTGGCTGGGAAACAGGCTCTTAAACGCTTTAGAGGTAGGAATGGAAAAGGGAAGAGGTGCAAAAAAGAGGCATGGGGATACTGATTCAGTTCAAAAGGAGAAGAATGCTATGGATGCTAAATGCCTGTGTGGATCTAAGGAGAAGCAGGATGGGTTCATTTTGCTTTGGCCCCATGTATCTGTTCTTCTGCCCACTTTAATAAATATCAAGATAACATAATTCATTTCAGCCATTTTTTTTCCTGACTAAAAGATGTCTGCCACTTTCCAGCTTTTGTTTTTAACTACCTGCTTGCTATATTGTCCCATTTTTTTCTAGTTCTTCACCTTCCTCTACAGCCTCATTAATGTTAAAAAAAACAAACAGAGAGCAGTGCAGTGAGTGACCGTGCTGTGTTGGTTTCCAAAAGGTGAGCAAACAATAAAACAAGAAGAATGAGCTGCACGGGGAAAGGATGCCAAAGGTAGAACAGAGCAATATTAAGCCTGAAGCAGAAGGAAAGAAAAGAGGGGGAGAACATGAAAACAGCCAACTTCATGCTACATTACATTAGATCATAAAGGATGAAAACTGAAGAGAGAAAGGTATTTGGTCAGCAAGAGCCGAAGTGCAGCAACGTTCCGCTATCATAGGAGCTGCCTCTCCTGCTCTCACCCTCCCAGCAGCTCTGCCTGGCCTGGCCAGAGGGGCCTGAGAAGTTGCTGCTACCAGCATTTCTCTATGGAGTTACACATTTCTGATCCCTTTGAAGGTTCTTGCTCAACTATAGCAACGAAACTAGCCTCTGCAACTGCAACTGAGAAAGCATCAGCAAGAGAGGCTTGCTGAGCCCACCTACATTGGCACTGCACGTAATGCCACCTAATGGGGACACCATGCTGCCCTCCCACCTCCTGCCCCTACCCAGAAAGGATTTGTCTCCATTCCAAAGCACTTTTCAGACCCTCTCCCTAGCAGGGAGAAGAAAATGTCCCTAAGTAAAGCATCAACCAAAGATTACCTTGTCTCAAATCCCATCTTTCAGACTCTTCATCAGCTTTGGACAGTTTCAGTTAAGCATCTTCGTAACAGCTATATCATTGGAATAGTTTGTTTTATTTTAGCACGTATTTTGAATTAGGGATGCTGATCACACCAGGACTTTTTCTGAAGAAAGCTAATGTTAGGAGTAACAGACAGCACAGCCATTTGCTCCACAGGACAGGGCTGCAGCAAGCATAAAGGTCAAATGTAACAAGAAAAATGAGGAAGGGAAATGCATTTTTCTTTCTGCCTCATTCTCACTCTGTCTTTCCAACAGCAAAGAGTCTATGGCTATTTCACACACCTGGAGTCTATGGCTGTCTCATACACCTGTTCTATGAGAGAACAATTCATCCATAGGTAGCTGAAAGAAAAATATAATCTGATTTAAAAATGTATTTGATATTAAACATTTTAGATGTTCTCAATAAAATGAAAAGGTAAAACAGTTTGACTCAAAATTATGTCCTCCTTCTGAATGTAGAGCCTCATTAACCTGCTGATAATACTTAGATCACATTTCACACAACATCTCAAATGTTGAAAACAAATTCTGCATCAGCTGCAGAACGTCAAGAAAAGAGTCTAAAATCTCAAAATTTTCACTTCATTTTTGCAAAGAAAATATTTGCAAAATTTGACCTATACAGTTTTGGATTCCCAGGTTTTTGTTGTTGTTGTTGTTTTTGTTTTTCACCCAGGAATAAATATTTGAAAGCTACACAGTTCTGCACCGGTTATGGCAACACAAACAGCCTGTCCCCAGCCACATCGTACCACCTGAAAGGAAATAACTGCAAGGAGACAGAACAAGGAGTTAAAATTTACTCGTGATCTATTTCAATCTTTGAACTTTGCTGCCCCCAGACCATAAGGCAGCAAAGATATGAAGAGCAGCTACACACTCACCTGAAGATGGTAAAGCTGGTGCAGAGACCGCAGACATTTTGTCTGTAAATCTCAGCAACCACTTTAGAAAACATGAGAAATTTTAAGCAGGTAATGAAACTTGACAGGGAAGATGGTTTCAGAGTAGATACTGCCTGTAAACCACAGGGAACCTTTTTCTGAACATGGCTTTGGCTTCAAGTTGACAAGACAAATCAGAAGCTAGTTAAAATTCAGGTGAATTAAGTTGAGAGAAAGATAGCAATTCTCCCTGATCTAAAGTAAAAAATGAAATCTTCCTTCTTGCTCAGGACAATTCAGATATTCTGTCAATAAATTTAATTCTATCAAATAATTAAAACAATATAATATTATCCAGAACAGAAAAAAACCTAACATAAGAATATCTGGTGAAGCCCCATCTGTTCGACAGGAGAATGCTAATGAAGACTGAAAAAGGCAATTACAGTTGTATTTTGTTTTTAAGTTGCTCTTTTCATCTATTCATAAATTGCAAATGAGAAAATTGGAACAAACTGCCAGCATATTATGCTCATGCCTAAGTTTCCTCCAGCCAAGTGTCCTGCTTCTCTCTGCAGATCCTTCCAGCTTTCAGGAGAACGTTCTCATTATCATTCCCACACAAGCACACCAAGACTTTGCAGTTTGGCTTCTGTCTCTCATCCTTGTCTCTCAAGTGTCTTTGCAGGTCAAACCTCAAAGAGAGCGCACTGTAAAGCACTAATTAGAGTTGGACTGTGGCAATATAAAACTTGCATCCCCTCTTGAAACACTCCTATTCCCCAGTAACTATTTGTTTGGTTCTGTTTGTAATGTGCAGATTTTGGTGGCACTTCAGGAACGAGGCCTTGGCTGGGATGGGGGTTCAGCCCAGTGTCATTGGGCAGTGCTCCCAGAAGGCTCCGCTGCACATAGGTTTGGTGATAGCTCCAGAGTGGCTCTGGCTGAGAGTTTTCTCTTCTGCTCATCAAAAGCACTGCTTACTCCCAATTCACCTCCAGATTTTTAAGTTCTATTGCACCAGAAATAACAAGGGAAGCATCAGTACAGTCACAGCACAGGGAAGAAATCTGTTGCATAAAGACAGAAAAAGGAAGCTGACAAAGCAACACATCTACACTGACGGATGCTCACTTAAACTTTTCACATCACTAGTGTTCGAGTGCAACAAAATAAAGGCACGTAAACAACCTGTAGTTATGATGCTGCTAAGGCTCAGTCAAGAAGGCAGGCACCCAGCTGCCGTGGGGCTGGTACACAGCATGCTGCCTGCCTCACATCAATGGCTCAAACATGTGCTGAGACCAGGAGCGGGGCTGGTAGCAGTGCCTGCCTCTGTCCTTCATACTCTTCATTTCATTGGCACTGCCTACTTCAACTGCTGTGTGTGTGTGGCAGACACTCTTTTTACAGGAAGCTCAAGTCCAGCATGCTGCATTTCAGTCTTGGGTAAAATTTGCTGGAGCTCCATACGCTTCACACAACAATGATAATATGCTACTTTTGCAAGAGTTTATGTTAATAAAATGGGGGGGGGGGGGGGGGGGGGAAAATGAGCCTCTCTTGGATTTAGCCCATGGCTTTGCCTCAAGCTAAAATGCATGTTAAGTGAGCTGGAAGTAATCATGTCATCTCTGTGATTGCTAATGATTTAATTAAATGACTATAGTTACATTCAAATAAATATCTGAATCTCATTTTATGCAGTACAAAAAAACTGTTTTAATTAAACCTGATTACTGAAGTCATACTAAGGAAGTATTCTCTTTAGTACTTCAGAAGTGAAATGGAACCCATTTAATCACTTGATCTTCACATTTGAAATACTATAGAAGTGCCTGTAAAATGAATTGTTGTCACGTTCCATACAAATAGTGGCAGAAAACCTCATCTTTGGAGAAAATTAGAGAAATGAAACACTCTTGAGGCTCAAAAATCAGTAATGCTGGTCCTTCAGAAACATGCAACTCCCCCTGTGCATGTGTAACTGCTCAGACTTTCACAGACAACAGCAGACTTTTCAGTTTTAAAGGAAAATATAAGTATATCGTCCACAGTTGCTGTGGGAACCATCACTTTAGATTTCTTCACAGCTATGTTTATATCCTCAACTAAACACATTCACATTGTTGTCTTGTTTTTAAATAAACTGGAAAAAAACAACAACACAGTATATTTCCATGACAGCACAACCTTATATTTAAACAAGCACGCTACTCAACCCTGACAACTGCAAGTTTTCTCACTGCCAACAGGTCTTCAGCAGAAATAATTGCAACCTAAAATCATTTAATCTCTTTGACACGTTGACCTAAATGGGCTTATTTCAGAGAGCTGAGTTTTCTATCTGGACTGACATGCCGCACTGTATTAGAGTTACTAGAAAAACAGAAGGCATATGTGCTGGAACAGTATGACTCTGCAGGGGTTGCTTGCTTGTTTTCACTGCCATTCAGAGAGTTAGTGGAAAACAAGGTTTTGTAAGATTTTAACGCTAAACCCTTCCAAACTGGAACAGCATAAAGCTTCAGCTTCCATACAGTTGCCCTCTTCCAGGATAATTAATGAAACCAAAGGGCTAGGAAGTTGGGTACAAAAGCAGCTATCAGATGAAAGAATCTTTTATTCAAGAATATACACTGGGTTATTCCTGAGCATCTTGACCACAGGTCCTTGGGTACAGACTGATGCAGCCATCATCCAGGTATGCATTGAGCAGAACTTGGATGATCGCATCACCTTATAGTTTCTATTACTCTATTTCCTCCTTTCCTAAATCTTCAGTTTTCTTTCTGTGCTAGATACGATATGGTTTTGGAAGTGGAATTCTCATTTCCCTCATCTAACAAAACACATTTTCTTAAATTCAGCTAAAGCTTATTACGTCCATAGACGTGGACCATTGCTGGATGCTAGGTAATTATACTACATTCTAAATGAGTGTCTCTGAAGAGACAGCCACCTATAAACTCTTTTCTTTTTAAATAGTAGTAAAAGCAGTCCCCATCCCAGAGAAGCTGAGCTTCCTGCAGAAATAATCAGCAAAACTTATCTCAGAAAAAAAGAATTGGAATTTTTCTGACATGCTGTAAAATAAAATGTGAAGTTTCAAACCTGAGGGATAAGATTTCAGCTGGTATAAATTTATTCTGCACATGATAATCTAGACAATTCAATTCAGGCTACCTACAATTCCAACCCCTCTCTAAAAGCTATCAGATGAAGTCTTACAGAAGGACTAATCGATACATTCCCTACCATTCTCCCCTTGTGTTTTTTATCTGCCATTTACAATCCACATTGGCATATTTTCTTCAATAGTAAGCTCCTTTAACTTCTCTTTAGTTTTCCCTGATTGTGCCAGGCTATTTGCAATCAGAGAATGGAAACTAAAAAATTGGTAAGGAAAGAGATCAGTATTGAAAGCTTGTGATAGCTACATGCTGAATACTTGTTTTGTTCCTTTTCAGCTGCAGTAAGGCCCCATTGCCTTTGTTTGCCAGAAGTGTCAACATTTTAAACTTTCCAACTACCTAGCTCATACTAATACTAGACACAACATTCTAATCAGACCATTAAGATAAAAAAGATTTATTGATGAGCAGAGCCCCAAAAGCCTCAGCCTCCAGGCATGGGTCTCCCTGTCTGCCTCCTCTCAGACACCACCAAGTGGGGATGACAAACACGACAGCACATACAACCGCATCAACTATAACCTTATTTAAGGAACTTATGTTGCCTGATGGCTGCTGTGCACTGAAATAACAAAGGACAGAACAATCCCACCCAATAAACCTTCATCCAAAGTGTCTTACAGATAAAATATTTTAAACATTTTCCTGCATTTCACTACAATGCTGTTTCTAACTGAGGATAGTTTAGGGCCCTTCTGTTTCCCATTAGCTTGAATTTTCTTTCGATAACATCTTATTAGCCACATTTTCCTACCCACAAAAAACCTTTTATCTCCTGACATTGCTGATGAATACCTTGAAGTGACTCTGAAACAACTTTGTTGATCCATACACTCCCTTTACAATGAATCTTGTTAATTAAATTATCACTCATACCAAAGCAATACTCTATCTATCTAGAAAATAGTGGCTTTGGCCCTTCTCAGTGCAGATTGAAAGCCATATGATGTTTATTAGCATGCAGCATGTGTTACTTGGAGTTGGCTGGGAAGTTGATGGAGTTGAATTGAGTGGCATACTGGTATTCATGCTGGCAAAGTTCCAGTTCCTCTTCACCACCTGCAAACCACATCCTCCCCCAAATGGGATGCTCATTTCACCATTCCCTGAGGCAACATCAGCTTCTGGGTATATTCTTTCCTTTTCCTCTCCCCTTATTTTACAGGTACGCGAGGTGGTCATGTACAGAAGCAAGAGCTTTGGAGAGCATGCCAGCTGAAAAACTCTGAACTGTTAAATTACTTACTCTAGTTTGCTCATCAAATACAAAGCAGGCTCAGCCATTTCTGAATGAACTTTTAACTTTCAGTTCAGTACAAGTATGGCTGTACTCTTTAAGCTGTGCTTTATCCTGCACTTTGAGTTGGTGGAAGACCTAAAAGAAAACTTTCTGAAAGATACAGATTTGAGTCTGCCAAAATGATGAGAAATTTAAATTTTTGAGCTGTTCAGTAATGAAAATAAAAAATAAATTTTTGAAAAAAATGGGAATGTGTTCATTTCAATAGAAAACTCTATAGATAAAATACACCATAGATACTATCCCAAATTCATTCAACTCAGAGCAGGTTTTATATATAAGATTTAAATTAGACCCTATTTAATCAGCTACTGGGGAGCTCATCTGCTAGGACAACTCTACACAGACCTCTTGACCACTATTTAAAAACTAGGAAGTATTTGCTTTTAAATTTCAAAATTTAAAATTAGCTTGCACGTCTCCCTGGCATTACAATTTCATTTTACTTTTTAAATGTATTGCTATTCCAGTGTAGCAATCTTGTCATCATACTGCTCTTTCTTACTATCTGAACCCACTCTCCCTCAGGGATTCCACATTTAGCCAACTGGATAACAGAACTGATATTCCTGAATTTTAATATAATACTATTTAAGAGCTTTTTCTGCTATTTGGCATATGATTGCAGCCCTTATGTTTAGTAGCATTTGTTGCAAATCAGTTAGATGGCAGTCCAGCAGTAAGATGCTGCTACGAAATTGAAGATTTAGTGTGAGTGGCAAAGCAAGAATACTGCCTTTCAGAGGACAGCAGAATAATGTCTGTGATTCAATCAGCCTTTCCAGTAGGGGAAAGAGCTACCCGAATCTCTAGTTTAAACAGCTCTTTATGGGCTGGTACTGCACTATTAGGTTAGTTTAATACACAATTATAATTACTGGGAGAACAACTTCTCTATTAAAGGTCAGGAAGTAATCACTACAGCTCCAGCTATGAATATAATTGGACATTTAATGAAATGTGTATATCCAGTACTGTCTCACTTCTTAAATTCATTTTAGAGTAAAAAATACAATACAGAGGTGTATTCTGACAGACATTTCAGGCAGAAAAGACTTTATGCAAAACTGATTTTTTTTTCCAGATGTGATGGTATAATTAACAACCCTACAGGTAAGAGTATAAAGCATAACACCAGTAGTATTCAGCAAATTATTTAGATGCAGTACAACTTGCATTTTCAAAAACCAGTGATTGAACTGACAGTGCATTCTGTATTTGCATTATTTCAAGAGACGGACTTCCCCTATTAGGAACATATGTTATCTCACTAAAATCTACTGTTGCTAATTCTAGGCTCACACTTCAGAAGTGCTGTACGCTCCCAGAGATGAGGTGTGCTTTGAGGGACCTCGGTCATCCTCAAGTTTTTATTTTTAGAAGGCAAACACTAAGACCAGGATTCCTGTCTGCTGCAAACCAGAGTCCCGGCAAAATCCCAATACCTGAATAACCAAAATGCTGAATTAGTATTTACTTTAGGGTTCCCAAAAATTCTTCCCTCATCTAAGTCTTTAATCAGAACTAAAGAAAGCAAGTACTAACTCCCCCAGCAAAATGAATGATTTACGGCATCACTTAGTGCAACGATGCGAGAGAAAAGTTCATCTGTCCCTGGTATACAGTGATGCATCTTTGTTAACCCTTTCCTCACAGGACTTGACACTTTCAAATGAGCAGGTAGAAACAAGAGAAAGGAGTGTACAATATGATAGTCTGGTGTACTGGAATCATCAATAAATGCAAAGCAAAATTTAAAGGTGGTCCATATCCACCATCAGACCTGCAGCAAGGCTTCAGCTGACTTCAGCCCAACTGGGAAAGTGTATTCTGGTCGTAAATTTTCAGCTTTCTGAGAACATAGACTTATATGGAGAAGAGGAAAATGCTACCTAACAAAAGAAATAGCTTTGTATACAAGTTCCAAATGACATCTGCAAATACACTCTTAGTCAGGATAAGTGAATGATCTTGCAACATACCTCCTTGGCAGAATGTTTTTTAAACAATTTAACAGCATAAAATAGAGTTTCCCTAAACAAGAATAATTGTGTAGCTGCCAAAGATGAGACTCAATAGGCACTCTGTGGAGCTCACGAATGCGTTCAAAAAAAGACAAAACAAAAGCCTTTTGCTTTTGACTCACTTGTGTGAACTACAGGCTGGATTCAAGAGCAAATAGAGCAATTGAATCAAATTCTTCTTTCAACTACCTTCATTTTCTCAGTGAAGACAAAATGATTTGTCCCTGTTCATTCAGTCCAATCGCAGTACACACATAATATGTGACAAAAAACCTGCAGGAGATGAGCATAGGTCCTGAGCTAAGCTTCAGCACTTTGGGTTGAAGAGGATTAGTGATCACATGCTCTGATCCACTGGTAGAACTATGGACTGAACATTCAGCAGTACATACGAAGAAACAGTACCTTAAAGTACTAGAGTTGTAGTATTAATTTAATGCCTAATGCTGCCCCTAATTTAAGCGTAATCAAAGTGAAATTCATCTCAACAACGAAGTGCACAACTGACTTGTGACAAAAATTTATACCACATCTCAAGTTAAAAAAAATTGCTACTTATTTAAAACTGCCCTAAATTGAAAGGTCTTCAACATGAACATACTAGATTTAGATCACTTATTGTAATTGAGAACTGATCTTAGCATAAGCTTTCTACATCTGTGGGTACTATCAAATTAAGTTTCTACAGATACATTACTACAGGATGAATAAACATTAAAGGAATAAAACAGATTGTAAACAGCCCTAGTAAGTTTGAGACGAGGGAATGAAATATCTACTTATGCTAGACAGAAAAGAAAATTCTCTGGCAGAAACTGAAAGGATAGAGCAGAAGCAGGGAACTCCAAATTAACACAGCACCAACCTGATGGAAGTAGAATATGCAAATGTGCTCTCTAGGATAGAGGGGGTGGGAATGGAATGAGTTCAGCCCAGTAATGTTGCCTTCTTTCAAAGTATGGAAAAAAAATGACCCAGAGTTTAGCTAATCCAGTATTCCTTGACTCAACTAAAATGTTCATGTCCCCTGTGTTCATAGCTTTTCCTCTGCACTTTCAGAAGTGAACTACTACCTCTTGTTCTTCAGATCCCTTGGGAAGTGGCCTTCCCCTTAAAATAATACTTCAGTGCACCACTGCTGCTAAAACAAAAATATATTTGAAACAAAAATAATATATTTGAAGCTCTTTGATAGCAAAATGCTACATACGAAAACAAAGAGGTCCTTTCATCTGTAAATAAAATGAAAAAAAAACCCAAAACAACAAAACTGGGTAACACAGAATCCTAACATAAGGAAAATAAGATGCTTCTCTTGCTGGGACCCTTTCCCTCTTGCTGATCGCCTTTCCCTTCTTAACTAAGGCAAAATCATGTCTGGGATGCCTTGACCTATTTTGCATATTGCTGTGGCCAAAACACAAAACAAACACCTGAAGGAATAGCATTACATAGTGCTATAGAAGCATTTTCCTTTTGTTTCCTGCATGGGAAGAGGATTAAGATATCATCCCGTTAACTATCAAGAAGATTCCTTGCAGATTTAACTTCTTGTGTATAAATTATCACAAATTTGTTCATTTTTTGGAAGGAATTTTTCCTTAGCATCATCTTACATTTGCAGAGTTGTTCCACATGTACACTAAGAAACTTATCTTACCTATTCTGTGTTTCTAAATTGCTTTTATTAAATTCTACAAAAAAAAAATCTGTTGCCTTTTTCTTTCTAATTGAGTACAAGTACAATGTCCAAAATTTGCATCAGCTATAGCTCTAAGTTAGAAAAATAGAACAATAGAAGTATGTATTAATATTCATTTGTATTTCTTTAGCACAGAAAAGGAGTCTGACATAGTTAAAGAAGGAGACGCTGGGCTGATGAAATCTATAAAAGGATTTGATGATGTGTGGGAGGAAAGCAGCTGGAACAGCAAGGAAAGAATTTGGTGGCTGCATTTCTCACAATGAGAAGATTTCATTGGATATTGGGAAATTTGGACTGTATTGCTCTTTTCATTCAGTTCCTTTTTCTCTGCAAGAAACTCCTGAATATATTTGTAATGACAAGAGAAACCTTTTTTGCTTCTACAAAATTTATAGCAGCGTTCTATTTTTCTGCCAGAAAATCCTCTTACAGGTCAGTATTAATTTATTTGATGTTGATCTGTCATGGTGGAAATATTAGCTTTCTGAATACTTGCAGGTTTTCATATGCCTAGTTTAGTCTTGTCTTATGGGATTTCTGGATATGAGTTTTTGTTTTCACTGTTGTGGCTCTTACTGCAGTGTCATTCACATCCAAGACCTCAAACGACACAGAGGCTGCAAGCGATACCCGGATGTTACCTAGATTTTCTTCTTAGTCTAGACTTTGTACAAGATTTCTCAGTGCTCTGTGATTATATGCATGACATCTGGCCTTTAATGCCTTTGTATTTCCAAGAGTTAAATATTAGGCAGTTTGAATGAATATTTCCTGGTCTCTTGCAGCACCAATTGAGTTTCATCCTCAACAACCTTTGAAAAGTTATTCTGTTCTGCCTGAACGGAAAAGCTCACAATCTCAAGCTCTGTTAGAATTCTCTTGCTGAGAAACTTAACAGTGTCCTGTACAATCTTCACTTCAGATGTATTAAGGAAGTCTGGAAAGCATCCAGTTCACTTGAAAACTACATTTCACAATTTTCATTTCTTTAGATTCGCTGACTGTAGAATTAGTTTCAACCACCAATTTAAAAAACCACAGTGCATTATTCTGGTAGGTCAGTTACAGAGATACTAAGTTCTCAAATTTAATTCTTCAATAGCAAGTGGCTGAGGGAAGATACACAAAGTTTGATATTTATGACAGGTTTTTGAACATTGGTGCATACTGTTTTGGAAGGATAATTCTGAATTTCCTCTGTTCATGCTCCAACATTGCTGGATAAGAGACTGAAGTGAAATGTCACCTCTACCAGCTGAGCACAGGAATCCAACAAGCTGACACTAGAAGGTTTTCAGAAGGCTTCAGCCCTCATCCAGTAACAGCTTAAGGTTTCTGGTAATCTTTGACAGAAAAAAAAATATATATATTTATTATTTTTATTTAATGCTAGAGAGAGCAGTCTCAGGTGAAACAGGTCACCACAAAAAATCCCAGGTTTTATTTACTGGGCAGTCAATCTGCAGGAAATTCTTTTAACAAGGTTGGCTCACTTACTGAAATCATAGAAGACACTTAGAAGTGGATTTGGAGTATACCCAACAAGATTCATTTGACAAAACTAAGTGACGGCTGGTGCTTATGTCAGTTCTGACTTAAAATTCAATCACTAACCAACCAGTGCTGGTGCAATAGTAGTGAATGCATGTCCTGACTGGGTAGGAGCAGCCCTCACACAAGACCGTCCAGTATTCAGACCTCCATAGCCCACACAAATTCATCGGGACCACACAATATTGGTGCCATTACACAGTTGGAAAATTGTTGGAAAACAGATTTTGACTACCACTGATATGGTCTTCTTTTCCTTTTGGAAAAACACAAGGAAAAAAAAATCACTTCAAAAGCAAACGTTCTATCTAGAATGTCTCCTTGTAGGCAAGGAAAGATGTCAACTCACAGTGACTTTGTCAAAGAAGTTTGCAAGCTGACTTCAGCAAATCAAAGGGGATCAACTAGCAGATAGGACCTGCCAGGAACACATTCAGCTTGGCAAAGAAGCAGGGAAGGAAAGGAGTAAAATTCCAGTAGATCAAATTCCATATTGGCTGCATTAATCTGTGGTCCCTAAAATACTTTCAAAAATGGCATTCTTTCAAAATTCATAAAGGATATCACATTATAAATCAAGTGGAAAACATGACAATTATAATCTGTTGGGTATGGGTAGGCAAATGCAAATGTTCATGGAGAGCTCCAAGGATGTAATACGTGAGGAAAAAAAAAACAAGACTTTAGAAAATTATTTTTCCACAAAAGTACCTTACAGTCCTTGGCTGTAGCTAGCATAGATTTGTTTTGCTGGAAAGGTCACGTAGACTATTGCAACTGATTACTTCTCCAGATATATCAGCTCGGATCTACTTAAAAATCATCTGATCTCTAATGACCTTAATTGCAAGACACTTTCTGAATTTCTTGTGCCAGGTAAAACATATCTCATATTTTTCCAATATTTGAGTTTTCATCACCAGTTACATTATCCTGAGAACAACAGCAAAGAAAAGACAGTTGTGACAGTACTAAAAAATGTTCTGAAACAAAACCAAACCATAACCCCATTGCTAAATTTCTTCCTTACCCCCCCAGTGCAGCAAAGAAGCCTCTATCTGCCTGTAAAACCAATCTCACCCAAACAAAGGACCTGAGTGAAAGGAATGCAAAAAGTAAGCAATAATTGCTCAGAACAGCACTAATGCATAGAGCTGGCACCAGGGAGCAGACTTTGATGCAGGAACACCCAGATATTTGGAACCAATCAGAATTTGGCACAGGCTTCCATTTCCTACACAGAAGGATTTTTTAAAGCATTTCACAGGAGGAATGTGTTTCACCTTCAGTGTTTCCTAACAAGAAAAGGAGAGGGCAGGAGGCCTTGAATATCTCTTAGTAAATAAATCTCTTCTTTCAGGCAGTTCCACACAAACACTTACCAGAAACAGAAGCAGACTGTCTCCGTTCATATTATCAAAGGCTGTGCTCAGAACTGGAGTGCAAGTGTTTGCAATCCTGCCTCTCCCTGTGATAGTATTATCAAGCCATCGGTGTAATGAGCAGGCATGGGAGAAACTAGAGTCTTTGTCATGCTACTGCCAATGTTCTTATAGTGTGACGTAGTGGAATAATATCAGATGAAGCTATAGGAATATAAAGAAATGTGTAACAGCACAGCAGACTTGTAACCCCACGCTGAGGAAGAAATAGTGGATCAAAATTGTGGACCACAATTACATAAATAGTCTATAGTTAACACAAGATAGCTTAATACTTCTTAGCAGAAAGCATCTTGTATACAATCATAAATTCTAATTAGCTGAATTCTACCAGTTGCCTCTAATTTACAACCTCATTTGTTCTTACATAGACTTCTAACATGGAACCTCATAGTGTCTCCTAGTCTTAGCTCTACAGATCACATTATATTTAATGTGCAGCACGCATGTTTTCTATTCAACTCTTAAAATATCAATATACCGTGAGAAATCTTCATTTTTTTCTGAATGTAGAAAACAAAACCCAACAAAAAAAAAACACAGAACAAAAACCCCACTTACATACTTTCTCTTCCCTAGTTGTAACCATCACGTCCCCAAAGCTGCATGTTTCCTATGATACCACAGTAACCACTGTATGCTCCATGTGACGCAACATGGCTGCCTCCTTCCCTTCAATCCCTTACTGTTTACAGCCGATGGAAGAGTTAGCCAGGAACTTATTTTAAGGCATACCTACACTGAAAAATAGAACGTACTTCAGAAAATCCAAAGCTAAGTTCTGAGACCAGAGCCAGTACATCTGTGTGGTCCAGTGCCAAGTGGATAAGCTCTTGGCAGGACTTATTAGGTCTATGCAGGAAGATGAATCATATGCAGAGCCAGCCTGACTTGCAGCTATTCCCTATTCCCTTCATATATATCTGCCCCATGTTTTTTTTCTGTCTCTGTTCTTGAGATCACCACAAGCACAGCCAACATGGTCTTTGACCCAAACACAAGACAAACATGATGCTGGAACTATGGAATGCATTCTTCAGCTCCATTTAATTGGTTTGACTTTTTTTGTTGTTGCTTGTCCCATGTTTCATGCCTCCTTTCTTGTCTCTTTATCCTGACTTACTTTATCTTCAGTTTAAGTATGTATCTGTACTTGAGAAATATTAATTAAAAGTAATAAGAATAGAGTTCATTGTTATAATTATAACAGAGTCCATCTCCTGACCTTTGCATGGCTCCTGTTCTGGAATTCTATATTTTTAATTGAGAGGTTTGTCAAAAAAGCAGAGTAATTGTGGCAATTCTCAAAAAACCATAATTACTATATTTAATAAAATAATTTCAAAGACTTAAAGTGTTGAACAAAATTATTTTACATCTTCCTATTATTTTCATTCTAATTTTATATTTTTTAGTTGCAGACGATGCATCTTCCTCTTTTTTTTCCCTGAGTGGTTCATAATCATTCACTTTCATCCTGAAACAGTAGAGTGCACAAAAATACATCATACAGCCATACCACCTCCAGCTACGGTCTTGAAGGATCGATGCCCCCATAGAAGTGGGTCTGTACTTGAGTGGCAGAGGCCTCCAAGAGAATTAGAAGTGAAAGTTACACTATTAAAGCAGTGGGCAACTTATTTTCAGAGGGATGTACTATGGTTTCTTGCATACCTGCTGCAGCTAAGTTGCCTTCAGCAGGTTAAACATGCTCATTCAAGTCAGCAGACAAATACACTAAAAAGACCACCAGTCACACAAAGCAAACCAAATTATTGCAGAGTGGTGATGCCAAGTTCATGCCTGAGTGCCATGTGGACGATCCCAGAGTTGGAAGGTAATTCTTCCATGAGATTGGAATTAGCATAGGGCTGTTTTTAACCATTAAAACCTCAGAGCGTTATTATTATTACTGATGACTTGTTACAAAAATATGTTAGGACAGAAATACTGAATTCTAATGTGGGCAACAGCTCTCCCTGAAGTCTGTTACTTTCAGGTGACCTTGTTACTATGCTTGAATACATTAATTGCTACACTTAATTTGCTGCTTTGTTTTGCTGCAATTAGAGAGTGACTTCTGTGCACATCAAAGAGTTTGTATAAATCATAAGGTTATAAATGCAATGCATTTTGGAATACTTGCTGATAAATGACACTGAAAAAACAAGATATTTGTCATTGTTACCACTCACCGGCTGGGCTAATCCATATTCATAAACAGTTACTTAAATATGTGTGCATTAACATACATAGTTTAGCTTTCTAATTATCTCTACAGATACAGACAGAATACAACATCTCCTTTGCTGCAATGCTGCACTAACCCAAGGACAAAAAGAAGCAGACAGGCTGCGCTCCCGGGGCTGAGCTGGGTTCTGGGGCAGTTCAAGAACTGCTCACCATCTACCCCAGGAGCCTGAGCATGGGCTGCTGCAGAGCTGCCATTTATTTCACATGTATGAAATAAAACTTGGAAACAATGGAATAAAAAAAAAAGAAGAAAGTAAAGGACAGTTCTACCCTATTTTTGCACACTAACAGCTTAAGCCACTTCTCAGCAGCAGAGCCAGCACGCAGTGGCTGACACCAACCTGCGGCCTCAAGAGGTTTCTGTAGAAATGTGATGAGGTTGGCATCACAGAACCCAAGCCCAGCTACATGGTAAAGCTCTGAAGTTAACATGCAAGCTCCCTGACGTCCGTGTCATCTGAAGGCTCCTGAGCAGTTAGAACGATCTGCTCATGGCAGTTCACAAGAGCTTTTCACTGCAAAACCAAGCACAGCTGCCTTAATGCTACTCGGCTGGGCCCACAATGTTTGGGTTCTCACTCTGTGACAGAAGTACATGTAATACATTTTGATTTTGTGGTAAACCTGTTCATAAAGAAAATGCATCTGACATTTACTTTAAACTCCCTGTGGTGTTAATTCATATAATGGACAAAAAAAAGGCTTCTTAAAATAATATATTTTGCATTATCTGGCAATTG
This sequence comes from Gallus gallus, assembly GCF_016699485.2. Classification (NCBI taxonomy): domain Eukaryota; kingdom Metazoa; phylum Chordata; class Aves; order Galliformes; family Phasianidae; genus Gallus; species Gallus gallus. Next base: position 8,350,455 of record NC_052540.1, read on the forward strand.
TGAAGTATGAAGGATTCCCAGGTTAACCAAATACATGCAGTCTCTAGCTAAGTTGTATGCCAAGCTTTGGTTTGGAACATTTTACAGCCAAATGATAAAACCACAAAGACAGGAATTTTAAATAGGAACTGTGATGGCCATTAGGGTACAATGGAAGTGGGTGTTCTGTAGCAACTATTGAACTACTAATTTTTGAGCCAATGCTAACGTATCAGAAACAGTCTATAATCAGCACTATGGCTAAGATTTAATAGACAGAGAAAATTGTATTTAATAATTTAAAGATGGAGGGTCTTTGGGTCAAGTTTATTCCAGGTGAGACAGGAGGCGTCTCCAAAAGCAGAACTGAGAAAGTCATTCCCTGCAAATCTGTGTTTGTGAGAGACTCGTTGAGATCCTTTCTTTAGTAATGTGTAGATGTTGATGAATTCAGGGCTAGGAGACCAATCCCTTTAATAGCTGCACTGTTATGCTGCTGTTTATGGAGGGTCTCATGGCACATCACAACCACAGTGCTGAGTGCACCCTCTTTCTTCTAACAGACAGAAATTAAAGGTGAGGAAAATTGACTCAAAAAAGCTGTTGGCACAATTGAGAGCAACTTGGGAAGTGCAGCAAAAGGCTGGATTTTGCAGGGCTGCACGACTGGTGCTCCCTGGTGTACCCATGGCTCCTTCCAGAGCTTGGGCAGGTTTCCCAGAGACAGTCTTTGTCCCTTCAGCAGCACCTGCAGAAACAGAGCAGCACTCTGCATTGCATTACCTCTAACAGCCTGAATGCTCCATTCCTTTATCACTCCCTGGACTCCCACTGTTTGTAGCTAACTTTGCATCTATTTCCATTATTCCCCTACCTTTTGTTTTGGGTATTACAGTCTCTACTTTTTGAGAAGGAATAGGAAAAAGGTCCAGATTTTTTTTCCACCCTCCTTATGCTATTTCCAAATATTTTCTGTCTGTTGAGAATACCCACAGCTTATACTGAGGATACAGCAACTGAAGCCTCTGATCACAGCCCAAGGCCACAGCTGATAGGACTTCAGTCAGCAGGGAGGCGGCGGATTCTGGGGGATGCTGTGCCTGCCACACTGTGTGGAAAGCTGTGCTCCTGTCTTCAGCCCTCTCATAGGATATTTGGCTATGGCTAAACCTTTGAACTTCTGGTGAAAGTTAAGAACTCCATACACTTCAGTGGTTTACAAATGCTTTCGCAGTAACCTGCTGTTGACTTCTGCTCTCACATGGCTGAGACAGGAAGTTCATAGCACTTTGCCTGTTATCCACATAGAATGGGGACTGGGAAGAGGCCTCACCATGGACTATACACATATAATATCAGAAATTCGTCAAGTATATTCTGCAGTACTAAGTTCACTTACCACACGAAGATTTTGTTGTTATTTAGCTCATTCAAAAACAAATTACACAGTAAAGAAAAAAATAGAGCATGGCTCAAACTGAAAAGAATATAGGAGCCAAAGCAAATTGGCTTTAGAATTAGGATGTAAAAGTGACCAGGAGTTACATAGAAATAAAGCTCAAATGAACATACTGCTTTGAAAAGACAGAACAGAATTAAGTTATTTCTGGCCCCAGATTCTGAGTAGATCGGACAGGAAATGTCAAACCATATCAGATTTGTTTGGCTACATCTACGTTTCTTTGATAACATCACTGATTTTCTAACCCAAAGAAAGATCTCATCTGTCTGGAGCTCAGTAGAGTGCCACATGGAAGTTCATTAGCTCAGATAAAGAAGGTGAAGGCTGGTAAATGAATTGTAAGAGAGCAAGGGAAATGGATAAATAGGAGATGACAATGAGCTATGCCAACCAATTTTATTTAATATTTTCATCAGTGACCTTACCATAAAAAGCATACTAATGAAATTTGCCAGTAACACAGATTTTGCCTGTATCAGCAACAGAGAAGACGACTGGAGGGTTAGAAAGAATTAGAGTAATAGAAACTGAATGAAATTCAGTACCATACGATGTCAGGTTGTAACAGACTAAGAGTACTCATGCTATAGAATGGAAGTTCATCAGGGTAGAAATAACTGTAGAAGAACACAGGCATGCTATCTGAATATAAGGCAACAAACTGCTGCAGTGACACCTGGGGAAGTAACCAAGGAACATTTACCTCATTTGAAAGCATGCAGGTAACACCTGTGGAATATAGAGGACACCGAACAGCTTTGACTACTACACTGCCCATAGTTCTACTCACATGAAGGGTACAGATGAAGCCTGACTTGCTTCTGCTAACAAACGAGAGCCGAGAATGGATAGAAGCTCATTATCATCTATAAATACATCACAGGGATAAATGCCAGGAAGGGAGAAGATCTCAGTGTGAAAATAGAAGATGCTGGCAAAGGAATAAAGGCATGAGTTTTTCCTGAATAAACTTGAAACTGGATGTCAACGGGAGGTTTTCAGCCAGAGGGATGATGTTGTACAAAGAACAACCTCGCTGGTTGCACTGGGGACCCAAACTCTGCTGCTGAAAGCTCACTGAGTTCCTACACTGCCACCTTGTCACCCATGGGATCCTCAGCACTGCAGGAATGAGAGCTTAGAAGCCAAGACCTGGTGAAGCCCCCAGCTCTCAAACCAGTTCCTTTTTTAAAAAAATCCCTCAGTACATTGGTAGTGTCCCACCCTTCTGCTTGCCCAAGGAAGAGGTTCTGCTCTCTATCTTCCCCTGTGCCTGCAGCAGGACTTGGATTTGTTTCTCAGAGCATCCATTTGTCAGGTAGAGACTGATAAACAGATCAGAGACTCCAATGCTGCAGGCTGTGGGCTTGGTGTGCTGTTTTCTGTTTTGAACTAGAGCGAAGGGAAAGCATGTGCTTTGATCTCACCCTGTTTCTCCGGGTTTCTAAAGAACCCATCACTACACTACATAGGAGTTGCAGATGTTGCTGGCCCACAGCATATGATTCTGTCAGAACAAAGAAATTACTGCATTTTTTCCTATCTGGTTAAGTGATTACTATTTCAGCTCAGAAAGAGTCTACAAACTATGCCTGCAATAAGCAACACAGTGTGCTTTAGTACAGGCTAATTCTAGAGCACGCTGTTAGCTTTGCTAAGACATAACAAGAACCTGCAGAAGCTTCAGAAGTTGCACATGTGGTCTCAGATGCAGTTTTCTTATAGCACTAGTGCCACATTTATCTGCCTGGCGTATGAAAACTGCTATGCAGTACCCCAGCAGAAGACTTATTTGCAGCATCTCTGACTCCCTCAGACTTCCCAAACAACAGCACAGCACACCAAAACACCATAGCCCCAACTCTTCCAAACGCTCTACCCTCAGCGCTAGTAACTAACAGCAACCAGAGCTGGTGCATCCCATGGACATTGACAAGACAGAAAGGCAAGAAATAGTTTACAGACCTAAAAATAAACTCAAATAGATGCAAGTGAATGAGTTTTTTCCCCCACAGACCTCTGCTTTCAATGCCATTTCCATTTTAAGTTTTGAGTCTTTAAAAAAAAGACAACAAACCACACACATGTAAATGAATGGAAATTTGATAAACAGGAGTAGGAATGTGCCAAGTCCCACTGAAGGGTATGTTAAGGTCAGACATTCCCCTTCCACCTCATTTCTGCTTCTGTCTAAGTTGCCAACCAGACACTGCATGCTTTTTTTCCCTTTTCCCATACATGAAGATAAGTGGGTCTTAATTTGAGCCAGGCACACAATGCCAGTGCAAGTGGCTCAGCGAGGAGCAGCTCCGTCCTGTTTGCCTTTGCAAGGGCCAAGTGGTTGCACGCCCCTGCCTGCAGCTCCCAGGTATCTGCTCTGTGCCCTCCCACTCAGATCAGCCTTTGGCTTGACCCATAGCCAGAGAATGCAGCCACCCCTGGAAAGCACAGCATGTGGCTCATCCTGAAGAAATGAAACCCCCCCAAGCAGCTGCATCTTTTAGTTTGTGGAATCATAACTTTAAAAATAAAGCACAAAGCTCAGCAATTTTTTGAAAATTAGTATGCATAATAATATTATATCACGTTCTTTGCAGAGAAAGCTTCTATATAAACAATAGAGGAAGCGGTGTGAATTTGAGGTGTACTATGAGAAAATAAAGGTATATCTTCAGCTGAAATACGAAAACAGCATTTTGTTATGAAAATGTGCAGAACTCCACTTCTGCCACATTACACTTTTTTTGCAACAAATAATCTTAAAAATAAGATATGAAGAAAATATGAAAAGTTGATTTGATTGCCACAAAACCCCCCTGACCTGTGCCAGGAATCCCAAAACCCCACTCTGGTTTTACACGTCCCCACTGAGCTGCTCACTGGGAGACCTGAGCATGCCTTGGTAGGGACAGCTGCTGCCAGAGCCCTCTGACCACGCAGGGCCTCCAGCCCCCTGCTCAGCCTCACTGCCACTCGCTCACTGCCTGCTGCCCCCTGCTCAGGGCTGCCACTTGCATGTTTACACAGAAGACTGACAGCAGGCAGCACATCCAGGGTTTAATCCTCAGTGCTAACAAGAGAAGCACCGAGCCTCACCCGCTCTGTGCTCTGCCCCTAGATCCTCAGGGCACTCTCCTTTTTCTGCACTGCACACAAAACCTCTCTGCAGATTATCAGAAGAAAAGCACACCAGAGCAGCCCACCGAGGGGACTTATTTTTGGTTGGTTTGTTGTTCTCTTAATGAAATGAACGCAATTCACACAGAAAGCATCTGTTTGCTCTTTGTGCCTGGAAAAAAAAAGTGGAAGAATTATAATGTTAACATTTCCAAATGGCAGAAGATGAATTTCAAGTGGCTGGCAATGGAAATGCTTGATAAACACATGCTGGCTGAAATTCCCTTCTCTTCACACCCACTACTCCCCATATTAACCATATGCTCTTGCAGATTAACCCCATGCTTAGTTTATAACCTGCTTTGTTACCATACACCCATAGTAATCTGAAGTTCCTGAAAAAATTAGTAAAAAGGAACAGAGGGGTTTGCAAATATTTTAGTCAAAAAGACAAAACGTGTTGCATGTCACAGAGCACCTCCTGTACTTTAAGTCTTTTGCAGAGGCAGTTACCCTGACCATCACAGTAATTAATTACTGCTGGCTTCAGCTTCATTGATAGTCTTGTCTTTATAATCCCATAGTTCCCGTGGTTAATACTGTAGAACGTCAAATGCACATATTGCAGGCATTCATTCTACGGCCACAAATTGAAGTCTGGCCTTACCAAAACCACTTGTTTTCAGCCTCACTGTTAAAGACTATGAGTAGGTTCTTATTTAGGAAGCTGCTTCCAATTGCTGGCCCTGTTCAGTGCGAGTTGTCCTGCCTTGGTCACCAGGCAGGAACAGGTGAGCATTGGAAGTGCCTTCTGGTCATAGGGATCTGCCAGCAGCAGCAGTAATTTACTGGAGTCAGTAAGAGTCCTTTGCATGACCTGGAATGGGTTACACTTCTAACTACTAAATCACTACACCTCTCAAACAGTCAGTTCATGAGATACATTTTCATTCAATTAAACTGTTTTAAATTATCTCTAGCCTCAAGTAGCCCACCTCACTCCAGTTTGGTGCCCCACTCGCACAGCTCTCATTTCTCACGCTATCTGCTACAAGGCCCAGAAGCTGCAGCCCTCACTGGGGACCCACCACTACCTGTGTACAAACACCACAAAGAGCCAGGTCGTTGTAACTACATGGCCACGCTGCCAGGCTTGGAACAAACTGACAAACATGGGTTTGTCCTCTAATATTGACAGGTGCTCCCAGTGACAGCACAGCAACTGGGAATTCAAGGTCAGATCCCATAGCTGAGAAAATTCGCAAACAAATACAGTGATGCTGAAGGCAGAAGGAAAAGAGGGAAAAGACAATGATGGATTTCCAGCCTATGAAGTGTAAGGGAAGTATCCAAAAATCCACAAGCATCAGGATAATGCTGAATACTTAAAGGAAGCAAATAATGTGACCTGGCGGCTCCGTTCACGAGTGAATTTGCACTGCATTCAATCAGCCCTACCAAACATGATGGCACGTATGTCCCTACGGTGAGGTTCCCATTCACGTGCTGCATTTGGAGCTTTCTATTTCAAATGTTATAAAGCGAGGCACCTAGAAGCCTTCTGATGTGATTAGAGAGGAGATGTGGGTAAAGCTGAGCCTGGAAGAACGACCAAGCCCCACGCCATTCATTTTGTATTGCTGCTTTCAAAAATTGCTCAGACATGCTGTCAGAGCTGATCCAGGAAAAACTGTCTCAAAGCATTCCTGAAATTGGCTAAGTGGCAAGATCAACTGACATCAAGGGAAAAGCTTTCAAATGATGGGAAGTATTTAGTAATAAATTAACTCTATCTTCAGGACAGTTTTACACAGTAGTACTCGTACCTAGGCTGATACAAATATCTCTGCTACAGAGACCTCCACTGGGAGAGCTGTGCCTGTTTAAAGGGGAACATCTCTACTTGTCACCCCACGGCTGCATGCTACCCGAGGACATGCGGATGGTCAGTATTTCCACCTGATGCCAGCATATAAAAGCTGCCTGAAAGAAGGCTCCGTGACAACAAGCACTGGGAGGATGGAGCACTGAGCCTGCAGCAAATATCTGAATTTATTCAAAAACTACAAAGCAGAAGGTAACGTAAGACATGGGGAAACACTAGGCTTATGGTGTTGACAGCTGGACTAACCCAGCTGCTGCAGAATTCTGTGCTAAGCCTTTAAAGGAGATCAGTGCTCTCCCAAACTGGGGGATGGATGCAGTGTCACCAGGAAGGAGCAGAGCACTGGAGGAGGAGCGACACAGAGCCGAGAGGCAGAGGCTGTCCTGCACCCAGCCTGCCTTGCAGTGGGCAGTGCCAAACGATGACAGCCTGTGGCATCTCATCTTCATTTTGTCAGTTCCAATCCACCTCACAACAGCAGCGGCCAGGAACAGTTATTGCTGCTTCAGTATCAGTTCTGACTCCCCTACCTGCATCAAAGAACTGACCCTGCTGAACACCACCAATGCTAAGGTGTTTTCTATGTCAAGAGCTGGCAATGCCTCATCCCCCAAACCAGGAGTGCTTCCAGTTCCCCTCCCATAATACATAGTTTGGGAAAGTTCGACTACTTCATATTCTAACACTATTGAAGTATTTGGCCTTACAGAGATGACACATTTCAACTTAGTACAGAGTATTCCACTGTTCCTCAAACAGATTTTTAGAAAGGGCTATTACTGCTCTATGCAAAGGAAAATAAACTTTTGTTTCCATTGGAAACAAATGAAAATTCACAATAACCAGAATATCCCAGGGATACTCTGCCAGCTGCAAAGCTGCGTGCAGGGACCTCAGCCCATCTGAGGGAGGGCAGGCTGCCTTAACTGCACTGCCAGATGCACACAGCACCTTGGGTGGCCCTGTCATCTGAGTGATTGCAACCCAAACACATCGCAGCCTTCAGTATTTTGTCACCTCCTTGAAGGCTGAGGTTGAGAGCTGCACTCCCATCTCACAGACAGATATCTGCTTTGTGCTGGAGAAGACAGTTTCATACAATGGCTGGTCTTGGCGTAGGCACAGGTAACTCAGACCATGACTTAAAGGACCTCAATGCAGATAGAGCACATCTCCTTTTAGAGCAGGCATGCGGGCACTCACCGAGCACCCAGGGGCTGGGACCTGGGCATCAGCAGGGCAGAAGGGACAGACCTTGCATGCTGCTAGGCAGCCTGCTGCAAGCCTCGCCAGGTTCAGGGCTTTAATGCCATCGGTTCCTCAGCTCCTGGAGTTCAGCTATGCTGTTTACCTGCACAGGATCTATTGCAGGGAATACAGAAAGAATAGATCTGTTTTGGTTTAATACTGAAGACAGATAACCATTCTAGAGGATACACGCTCATTCTCTGTCCTCAGAATTACCTCGTGAGGAGTATTATCTTCTAGAAGAATCTCACTCATAAATTGTGAGGTTTGAGCACAATTTTTTCAAATACATATAAAAACTATTGTAGCAATTCTGACACTTTCCAGATTTATTCTAAAAACTGTCCTGTACAAGTGGTAATTTTTCTTAATGCTACTGCGTATTTTCTCTCAGGATTGTTGTGCATTTATTGCAGAGAGGAATACTAGCTGGTAGTGCATGGAAATTGTTGCCTCGAGACAAATCGGCATTCATCATTCAAGCAGAAAAATAAATTAAGTGCAACATTTAGGCACTCTGCATTGGGTTGTTATGAAAATCAACAAAAGGAAAACAAATGTTATGTCAACTATTGACTGCAGAAACTGAATGAGTAAAATACTTCAGTACTTACACAGCCATGGGATTCACCGTGCTTTTAGTAGTTTACATTGGAGCCTGCAATTAACTTTGTGTGTTGCACACAGGAATTACCAAGGTCACATTTTCAAAAACATCACCTGCCCTTTTTCTTGTTTCAGTTTAGCAACTTTAAAAAAAAGGGCAATCACAGTTTTATTACCGCTGCAAATTATTAGAAATTACTGTTTTTGCTACAGTCTGGTGGACTGTAATTGTGTACTTCAAGAATACATCCTGAACGATTCAAGAGTGTACACACTTCATGGACACAACGCAGACAAAGGCAGGGATCGTTTCACACACCAGTAGAATGGGGCCACATTTGCAATGAAGAGCATTGGTCTTACTTCCTTCTAATGTTGTAGGACAGGAAAGCAGGAGGGAAAATTCTAATACAGTGAAGTTCCCTATTAGGATATTTGTCTTATCAACATTTACTAAGGGAGCACAGTTTCCTTCCCACTTATATGCCATAGACAACAGGTATTTACGTTGGACATTCTGTGACATAGATCTGTGTTTAATAGCCTTCTACTATGAAAGAGAATGATGCATTTTACCAGTTATTCACATAGTTTCCTATCTATCCATACTGTTATTCAATCACCAGCACTCTGCCAGTGCCATCTGCATTCTTTGAATTCCCCTCAGTACATACTCTGAATTAACTTAATTATTAGGAAATTAACTCTCAACGTTAGGAAATCTCATCATCCTTCCACTCATCCTCTACCTGACTACCAATGAAGGCATTAAGCACTGTTCCATGCACCCAGCTCCCTCCCACTGCTAATTCCTGCTTTTGCTGAGAACTGCTTGACTATTTTCCACCAGAGAAGGACCTCAACCTCCTCCTGCTGCCTCTTCCACTTCCAGGCTCCCAGCCACCACTCTGCCCACAAAGCAAGCAGCAGCCAAGCAGCCTTCTGCTGACATGGCTGGGGTTGGTACCACGCAGATACAGCCTAAACGTTTGCACAGGTGGCTGTTGAAATAATGTTCAACTGCACATTCAATTTCAAATGCAATCTCCTCTCCTGTCACCTTATCCCAGTTCAGAGGGGTAGCAAAATTGTTCAGGATTGAATTAGGAGTGTGATTCTTGCAGCATGCAATGTTTTACTCCAGATGCATGGAGATGATGTAAAGTCCTTCTATACACAAGCTGATCCCAACAAGCAGCATGCAAGGGGGGCGTTCCTTTCTATTTGAGCTTTGACAGCACAGGCTAATGCATGTAATCCTTGCTGCTCTGCACACCCTGAGAGAAACAGAACTGAAACATCCTAGCTCCAGGTGAACCGAGCTTGATAGCAAGATACTGCTGATGAAAAGTTGGGAGACAGCAGATTTTTAGGACCAACACCTGGAACCTTCCACCTCCAGCCTTTAGAGGGCTGCTTCCTCACAGTTACCGGCTTACTCACCAGTATGATGTTCACATTACTAGGAGCTGAAAAAGGGTTAAGCCTCACAAAGTAGAAGAGAGGCAGTGACAGAAGCTCTCCCCAGCTGGCTCTGGCTGTTACTCTGTGCCACCACCATTCCTTCCTGCCTCTGGGGTTGCACCTCCAGCCAGCACTGGAGGTGCTGAGTCCATCTCCTGCACTTCCTTGTAAGGAATAAAGCATGTCTGTGGCTTCTCCCTATTTCCTTTCTGGTCTGAGCTAAAGGAAAAGGAACACAACTGTCCTATGATTAGCTTGTAATCCCCCTCCCCATTCCTACACCCTCACATTCTTCCTTATTTTTGTCCCTCTCAGTCTTATCCCTAACACCCATCTGATACCTATATATAACCCAGTCTCCTCAGGTCACTGCTCCTTTATGCTTCTCAACATCACCCTGAGACCTCATACATGCTCCATATCTCTTAGTCTTTTCTCTGCTTCCCTTAGGGCATATTAATCCACAACAACAAGCAGGGTTAAACAATAATCACATCATCTAGGGTGGTTTGCCAAACATGGAAGGGGTCAGAAACTGCATGGCACCAATAATCTACAGTCCACTGATCACTAACAAATGAATTATTGTGTGCAACTATTTTCACTTTATCCAGAGCGGGGGGGGGGGGGGGGGGGGGGGGGGGGGGGGAAATGTACAGAGCAGAAAAAACCCATTACTTCCCATAGGATAAATCAGAAACAGGTAAGAATTTTTTAAACATTACTCCTTAATAAGAACATAAGCAACAATAACAATAGCTCCATCTTTAAAAGCTCAATTTCAAAACTCTTTTCTGAATAGCAGACATTCTTCTTTCCTATCAAGAAATGTGAACTTTAAGAACAGAAGTACTTAAGTGTAAGTAGCTCCATGCATTCTCTATGCACATCAAGTCATTCAGTGCCAAGGTGAGGCTTAAAGGTGGTGATGAGGTGAGCTACAGAAGAGGGGAAGTGCAAGTGAAGGGACAGCAGCTGAATCCAGGGCTCTGCAAAAGGAGGAAGGGGACAGAATGTCAGAGATAGAAGAGAAAGGAGACTGTTACATCAAGTCCACATTTTTTTTTGTTTCCTCCCTCACCCATTATTTTAAGGGTCCTGAATGAAAAAAAAAGCAGCAGATATTTTACTAGGTCAGAAGCAGTTACTAAGCGTTCAGTATTCCTTTGAAAGGGGCCAACAGGTGGGCAAGTTACACCTACTGGAGTGTATCGATAGTATGCAAGGAATATGGATGAATGCCACTTTTTGGCACAAAATAACTGAGACTCACTCAGTTACTAAACCTTACTCATGCAAGATTGCCTTGTGAGAATGATTTCCTTCTGTCACTTTCCCTGTTTTTTTTTTTTTTATCTTTTTCAACCTTATGTTATCACTCTTCTTGTAGTTCATAGGTTGCTTCAAAAGTAATGCCTCTTATTTCTTTCCCCAGAAACTACAACAGATACAAAGAATATAGTAACAAAATTGGACAAAATTGGATAGTGCATAACCAGAGCTACAAAACACTTCCACAGTACAGTCACCACCATCACCTACACATTTTCACCAGCGATGAACAAGAGTTGGCATGCCATGCTCATAAAAATCTGCACCAGCAGAAGTGACCCACTGTTTCATAGCTGCTATGATGGCACTGTTGCTAGGTAAATGTTGCCCATACCTCACTGTGTTTATATCCAGTGTTTGGTCTTTATAAACATCCAGCAAGCATTGATTAATGTCAATGGGTGCCACTTTTTCCTGCATGGAGGAGTTTGATTCCACACCTCTGCATCATACACAATTCCATGTCAGAGGCCATTCTGTCAGACTGCTTCTCTGTCACACTGCAACAAAATGGAACGGGATAGTGGCAGGAAGGTTCAACCTCTGCTGCCATATCACCAACATCTGCCTCTGACATTGAGAGCCAATATATTAAAATAGGAGGTGTTACTTTCAGAGCAGCCCTTGTACCTTTCACTGATAACCTACCCTACATGGTTTCTACACCACTGGTCTGATACATGGAGTGTTTTGGCCTTTGTCCACATTTTGTTCACGGTGTACATAGACACACTCATAATTTGCAGGCAGACTCAGGAATCATCCCTGAGCTCAGTTGTTTACTCCTTTGTCTTGTAGTATCAAGCAACTTTGACTTGGATCACACAGAACTCACCTGTATGAGACGAGATTATTTTGAACAAGCAGCAGTTAAGCCCTCACTGCAGCTGTACAGGAATTTTGTTAAGCCTGTTTAAATGAAAAGGATCCTGTCATTTTCCCTACCTTGAGGTGACTATCCTAAAGTAATGCATAGCAAATGACAAATATTTAGTTGATGAATCATGGAGTATTTTCCTTTGCATGTAAATCTGACCTTTATGTTGAAGACTGCTGTACTGAAAAAGATTGTACATAACCAAAGTACTGTACAGCCAACATCTGTTATTCAAAAGACCTGAGGGGTGGGAAAAATCACAGGAAATAATTTGACCTAAATATGTTTTGCTCAGTGATAATAAAATACACTTTTACTGCCTGACTTGCCAAATTCCTCCTGCCTTACCATGACACTTCGTTAACAGAAATACGTAATTTATGTAACCTTTATGTTTAATGCTGTAACTAATTGTTATTCTTTAATAGTCTCTACATCATTCATCACACAGTGAACTCTAGATGCTGAAGACAGATGGACCACCAGATGGACCCTGGGAAGGATTGGTTAAAATGTCAGTGATAAGCTAACAGAATGAAATGCAGTAGACTGAGGAGACTATTCTGCTGAAAACCATCTACTGAAATGGGGTTTGTATTATTCACATTCATTAAAGCACACTTCAACTGTGCTGTTTTGACATTTTCTGTTTCGAGACTTTCAAGTCAAGCAGCTCTGTGTTTGCTGTTTTGCTGAGGTTTTTTTCTTTTCCAAATGGTTGTTTGATGATAGATTTTCAAAAGTGACCCTAGCTCTTTAAGGCGATTGCTTTGCCATTGAGGAATCTTGCCATTGTTATATTCAGCCATCAAACTTACAAGTACACCAATTCAGACTCTGAAGAGCAAACTGATGTAAGGATGAAGATTATATAAGGGACAGAAGTGAGTTATTGCTTGCTTCTGGTAAACTCGCATAACTTGCTTTCCAATTCTTACCGTTCATTTACCTGCAATACTAATTCCAACAACTTCTTTGGATTAAGCCTTGAGAATTTCATTACAAACATGGAAAGAAATGCATACACATGGCAGTGTATCAGCAGTAGGGAACAAGCTAAGACGGGTCAGGAAAGACTCCAGGCAGAAGCTTTGTTGCAAAACAGAAACACAAAATAGAGATTTGCCTGATTTCATGTGGTTCATCATTCAGCTGCTTGATTTCTCCACTCTTCATTTGCTTCACAAGAAAAAAAGCTGTTTCCTTCAAACTTGCAATATTAGTTATGATTCTGCACCAGTGCCACATGGCTAGTCTACCCATAACTTCATAAGGGATATTCTGCAGTTTCAAGTACAAATCAATTGTCACAAGATCAACATCAAAATATCTTCTTTACTGAGTCACACTATAAATTCTATCATGAATATTGCCATTCAATGATTCATAAATAAAAACAAACGTTAGCATTGAGAGGTATTCCTCTCTTACTTGAAACAATTCCCAGCATTCAATAAATGGTTGGAGAAAACTTTGTCTTTCATGTTTTTCTGGTTTTGTTGTTGTTCTTTTTGCTTTACATTTGTAAACTTGAAATCAGAACAGGTTTTTAACAAAAGTGGCTCAAAATTGGAAGAAAAAAGCTAATCTTAATCATTTGACCTAACCCAGATAGGACAAATATACCCTTATTCAGGGATGCACTGGATTGCCCATCAACTGGAATCTTAGTATTTCTAAATGTCATGCTATACCTACAAAACCAAAAAATTATACAACAGTTTAAAGAAGATAATCATAATAGCCACAGTACTCTCTTTTTCTTCCTAAAAGGCATCATAAATCAATATGACATTCTCTACCAGCAAAGTATAGAATGAAGTTAAATACGTTCATGTTTGTATTTCATTAAAATAATGAAGTGCTGCAGAAATACTAATGGAATATTACATGGAATCTAGCAACATAAAATATGTACTGCTCCATGTCAAAATGTATCCAGACCCAGAAGAACAGAGGCAGCATTCACAATGAGCTAAAGCAATTACAACTGCACATACCAGCACTACCATTTTCCACATGGTGCAATTGCTCAGTGTACACATTGCTCCTTGGGTTTTGTGTCCTTAAGTCGTCGCCATAAATTTATGGCATTGTAAATACATAGTTTACATAATGCAATGGTCACTTCATATGACAGAATTATTTTTCTTTATTGCCATCTGAGAACTAAAACAACTGAGATCAAGTTCACTAAACGTCAGTAAAGCTTCGAGTGCAAAAGTGCATATTGCCCTGAAGCACAGAACTGCATACAGGCACAGAGGATTGAACCCCAAAGTTCATTAAACTAGACTATCAAACAAAACTGAAAAGGCATTCCTCATTGCTCTGAAGGTAGCCATTAAACTTTAGCATAGGCCTCAACTCCATAACAGTGCTTATGCGACCACTGGAACACCACCTGCATATGGTCTGAAACCAAAAGCTTCCTCAGCTAGTTCTCTGCCTCTGCCTGCTCATACCCATTCAACCTTCCATAGCAAAGCTATGCATTTAAAAAAGGCATTCCCCTTTTAGGTCTGCTCTGAATCTGTGGTCCAACTTAAAGTCAGGACACCTATTGGGTAGGCAGTAAATTCAGACACGGGGCAAGAGCTTCTTTTACAGTGCTATAGCATTGTCACACCAAAGGATACCTGAGAATTGAAAAGTTTTACTATGATGACACTTGTAGAAGGACAGCATGAATCCCACATATCTCCTCTGAACAGTTTAAATCAGTATATCCAGATTAGCTGTTCACTTTTACCAGATTGGCTTATCCCAAAACATTATCACCTCAAAGAATTAACACAAAAATGTGTTAATTGTTAATATTTGAAAGTGATTTAGGCAGGCTTCCTACATTTAATTTGCAGTAGCAGGGATGTACTCAAATCTATGAGATTTTGCAGGAGAGTAGACTATATTCTCCATCAAATGTAGCTTGAAGACATTGGCTTCTTCACAAAAAAAAGTTCTGGCATTCCCTATCGTTCTCAATTAAATGGAGGATGCCAGGAAAAGTATGATTTTCTATCTGCAAGTTAGAGACATATTAGGGAAACTAATAGGATTTGAACATGACTCATAAGATACAGTTTGAAGCTCCTGATTGCTGTTTTGAAGTGTCAGACTTTTTTTGAAGCTGAAAATGAATTAAAAACTTGAAAGTCCTTAGATAAGAGCTTCTTCTGAAGGAACATCCAGGGAAGTTTAATAATGTAATCTTCGCACCATATTATCTCTTAAAATAGACAATGCAAACACTTAAAATATTCAAAAGATTTCCAGTAAGAACATAGATGTAGGTTTGTAGCAATAAACAGTAATAGTACAGATATGGTGCATTTATGAACCAAAGTGAAATTGTGTTATCAACGTGTAAAAATCTTCATGCTGAAACCACACTGACAAACCCCACAGCTTCTATGCACATGTATACACAAACATAGCTGAATGTTTGAATGTGTATATCAATACTTGTATACACAATCATCCATTGTGGATGCAGTTTAGTGTGCTGGCAATGACAGCAGGCAGCAGTTATGCACAATCACCCCAAGTATGGCTTAACGTTAAGGTACAGAACACTGCATCACAGCAGTGATTTCCTAGTTTTAGGAAGGCAGCTGGATAGGATAACAGTTTGTTAAAGACCCACAGCCACACCTACACTGCTGGAGCATACAAACAGCTCTTGGAAGGAAATTCTTCATCAACTGCACATTCTAAAAATATAACATCAGCAGTTTACTTACATTTCATTAGTAAAGGTAATTATGGATTCAGCTTTCAGCAAATGAAAGTCTCCTGTATTTGAAGCTCACTAAAACAGCCTAAGAGATCCTGGGCTGCTGAGCCTCGATCCTTCCCTTGGAAGTACTGAAGGCTACCATTTGCTAATTTCACATTTATTTATGGAACCCATTATATCTAGTGTCTACGATGGCAATGACTTGCAAGATTTAATTACTTGGTGTGTAGAGAAAGTACTTTTTTTTAGCAGTTAAATCTGATACCCAATTATATCACTGTTAATTTATTTGTCCTTCGTATTGTGAAAAATAATAGATAATTGCCTTCTATCCACCTCATTCTCCTATTCAGTTCCTATGAATATAATACCAGATCTTCCACTCAGATATCCATTACTTTAAACTGTCATTATTGCCTGGGCTGAAAGCTTTTTTTTTTGTTGGTTTTTTGAAGTTTTTTTTTGTGTGCCAGAAACATTCACAAGAATTTTTAATATCCTTTGCAAGATTGTCTCTGCATATATTTGTTATTCACACATTTTGACTTTTATTAAAACTGGCTAAGCCATCCCATCTGCATAAGACAGATACAGTCTAGTTCCAGCTTTCATTCATTATAATGGATAGAACTCCGTTATTTATCACTGCTTACTTATTCACTTGGGCACACACCTCTCCAGGGTTAGTTTTTCTTTTTTTATTAAAGAAAAAACTAATTTTTTCAAAGTAATTTTACATTTGTTTTCAAGAACTTTGATGCTATTTGAAAAAGTTACTGTGGGCAACTGTAAGATGTTTATGGTTTCACTTTTGTTTCTCTTCTGAGGTTAGAGAATCCTGCTTATGCTATACAGGGACCATAAACACAGTTCTCAGTTTCTTTTATCAGTATCTCAAATATCCTTCCCCCAGGAGACTTTGCTGAGTGCTCCCAGTAACTGACCAACACAGTATCTTCAGACTGTAAGAACACACAGCTGCCTGTAATGTCTCATCTACATCAAAGTCCTGTCTTTATCAGTGGCTGAAAGGGAACGCTGTATGAGCAACAAATAAATACATACAAACGTTGGGGATAATTCCCAGGAAAGTTCTCCCAATTACTTTGAGACTCAGCAAACCAAGTTCAGACATAGCCCACACTCATGTGGTCAGTGCAACTATTCAGTCAGCACACATTTACAGCAGCACAATGAAGGGGTTTTTGTTGTTTTAAAATTAGAAGAAGCTAAGAGAACAGAGTTCATGCTCCATTCTGAATTTGACTGGAAAACTGGACCTGTCTTGCATATCCCTGTAAGTTCCCGCTCAGCCTATTAGCTACTTTTGCATGTTTTATCCTGCCTTCTGTTAGAACTCTCATACTTCAGAAACCAGAAGAGAGAGACTGCACAGCTCCAGGTACAGAGCTGGAGATGGGACCTCGAGGCTCAGCTCTGCACTGGGTGAGCTTTCACTGGTGGCCCTAGGAACTGCTGCACAACAGCCACGGTACACTTAGAGCCCCCTAGTCACAGCTCTGCCTTGATTCCTCCACCCAGGTCTACCTGTCAGCACAAGATAGGATGGACAAGGCTCTGAGCTATCTGTGGTCACAAGGGATCAATCAGCTCCTGGGGCCTTTTCCCTAGAAACTGAGGCAGGTTAGAACAGAGAGAAACTGAAATCTGGAAATACTGTGTGGGATACAAAACTTGCAAAGAGAGGAATAAGGTTTCTCATACAGGAAATGCCAAGTTCTTTGAGATTTATAATTTAAAATGTTTATAGACCAATTTGCTTTCAGCTTTTTGTCAGCTGAAGAGGAAATTCCATTTAATAGAATCCATAACATGCTGACCCTGCAGGGCTCACGCACTCCATGTTCTAAAATTACTTTGCTCTGTTGCTTGTTCTGAATGCTTTCAAGTTCTGATCCAGAGAGACTCAGGGGCAGCTTCTGAGGAGATCTCAGCTCCCCTGTCATATGGCCAGCAATGGAAGCAAGGGCACTCCGCAGCTCTCAGGAGCAGGCCTTGCTACATTGAGGGTGAAATCACTTCAAAACACGAGGGAGTTATGTACTTAGTTCACCTGCATATTGATGCTGAGCATGGACATTAAGATACCTAAAGGCAATTATTCTCATCTGATTTAGAATTAAGAATTCTAATCAGAGCAACTTTGAGTTTTCTATTATGCAGCAGATACAAGAGATGCATATAATCATAGTATTCACCTTCACATTTTCAAGGAGACTTGTATTATATTTTGAAGCACTAAATAAAAACCTTCAACTACTTTAATGCTTAAAGTACTCAGGCTTTGTTTGGAATAATGATCTACTTACACATGAACATGGAATTCTGGAAAAGAAACTAGTATTGCAATGACATTTCCTTCCTATAAAACTAGGGAAGTAATTTCTCAAGAATTACCATTTTCAGCATCATATTAGAGATGAACATACCATCTAAACATACCCCTTTTCAGGGGTAAATACCTTCAGTTATAAAACTGATTTTTCTCAAGTAATCTTCCTTTTGTACTGTGGTCCACCCTTGGGTTGCTTTAGACTGAGTATGTGCAGTTGCTGCACACCATGGAGCACAACTACAGTGCAGAGAATGATCTGAGAAACTAACCATCTACTGGATATCTTACAATTGGCAAATCAAAGGTTAAATATATCTGTCCTACCCATCAGCGCACATAACACAGGACAAAGATGCCCATGCCTGTAAGTGTCCCGGTACAGTGATGTCCATAGGGTACAGCCACAGCTGAGGATGTGCCCAGTTACAGATTTCATACAGGGCTCATGGTACAGATTCCCCTACTGTGGGGGACAAATGAGTATGACATGCCCCAAACATTTTTCTTTTCATATATTAGATTAGGGGCAGAGAAAGGAAAGGGGAAGGAAAGCCTTGCCCTTGCACACAAACGTTCTGACAGGGTAACCCTCATGTGCCAGCCATCTAATTGATTCAAATGCCACCTTCCAGTGCACTCTTGCAGCTTCCCAGATCGCTGCAGTTTCCTTTCATTTACATTTTCAGAAGCTTTTTTTAAAGTGTATGAAAAGAATGATTTACTGAGATAATTTGTATGATATTTTATTCACTTTAAACATATGCCTTCCTTTTCATGTTTGTCACTGACCTACTGTCAATCTCATCTCCATGAAAAAAAATTACTGAAGCACTTCTCCCATATCAGCATTCATTAGCAGCTCTGAGTTCCTCTCACACAACAGGGGTTTTGCCTACTATGCAGTTTGGGGATGTTCTAGGCAGAAATCAAAGCAGATAATAAGAACACAAACCTGTAAGTTTATCACCAGTGCATTTATTTACTACAGTGAGCAGTAATGGGGAAATACCCACATGCCAGCCTCCCCCTGCAGCACCTGCAGTGGAAGGCCCCCTCCTGGTCTGCTTCCCCACCACCCACAGCTGTTTATTGCACTTCCCCACCCACACCCTATAGCAGGGCATCGGGTGGGACTGGGCCCAGGCAGTGCTCTAAGGGTCAGCTTGGAAGAGGCTGCTGGCCACTGAGCAAGAGAGGTCAGCACACCCACATTCCCATAGGATGCAGCTTATCTGACTGGCACAATTATTAAATAGACTGCTCTATAGGCACCGTATACTTCTGGCTATAGGCCTGCAGCTGTCTGCAGGAACTTGGATGCCTGTCTTCTCAACTACTTGAAAAATTTCTCAATTAAAATTTTCTGAATCAAGATATCCAGTTTTCTTACTGTTGTTCCTGTGCTTGCCTCCCCACTCTGTCAGCTTGCACTTCAAGGTTCATTCACTTTGGTTTTATCCTACCTGTGGCTCAGTACCTAGCAAAGAACTCTAAGAACTTGCTTTTCTTAACAGTTTTAATTTGACTCTATTTTACACATCATACAGCTGCATCGCCACACTGTGTTATCAAAGAATGAAAGAGATATCTAAGGAAACATTCTTCTTTATGAATTTAATTTTTTCCATACCAAAGCAGGTTGAGCCTTCTCACAAGTGCTGTGTGAGATTATCTAGTCACTATTTTACAAACCATTTTAAATTACCCCAGAGTTTTAAAAATAGAAGTATAAATTTAGGTGGGTTATGACCAGAGCCATGGGGCTCCAGAACTATTTCTTGTGTGATACTGAAATCTGTGACAGGGCTGACCTGTGGGGAAACAAATGCAAAGTTTACTCTTAAACTTTAAGGATGACAACAGATTATGCTACTTAAAAGCATTCAGAAAGCTAGCACAAGCATGACAAGGATTTCCATTGGATCTAACCAGACCCATTGAATACAGCATAGATACTAAAACAGAAGATTTGAGCGATCTCTCAGTTTTTCAGGACGTAGCAGTGGTGCTGTACAACTTTCTGCTATTTACAACCCACCACAGCTTGCTCAGGGCAGGTTCAGAGCAAGCCAACACCAAAGCAGCACAAGGCATACCCAGACTCTGCAGCCATACAGCTGGGTCCTCCAGGTACCTGCCTGGCAGTCAGCAAGAGATGGATACTAATACAGATCGGCAGCCCATTAAACAGACTTCAGCTTTACTACAACAAAGATTTGGGCTCCCGAGGCATATTGAAATATTCACAGTTTGAATCCCATATGCATAGCCTATGCATAATAAGCACTAAGTTATTTCTGTTCTTGTCAATTTCAAGTCCTCTCTCTCACAAGACGTGATGCTCCTTGTGAAGCCAGGTCTCCCATCCCTACCATTACCCCTTCCAATTTCTTTTTTTAGTACAAGAATATCAGGTTACATGCTTATAAGTTCTCCTAATCAAAATTGCTCAGTAGAAAATAGCCTTTTCCATATCTGACATTAAATAACATTCTTAAAAAAAGTTTGCAGTCATTTCCATACACTAAAAGCTGATTTCAAAAGTGACCATCTTTTTGAAGAATTAGTTTTGTTTACTGTGCTCCCTGTACCAGTAAGGAAAGCTGACAGACGCATCACCAGCAAGTATCCAAGGATTACTGTGATCCAACACCCAAGTTCACATCAGAGTGAATGAAGAGATTTAAAACTTAAGTTATTACTACTCCTAACAAACTTACCTTGAACATTTAATGATTAATGAAAGGTTTTTGTTTGTAATATACCATTTTGAAAACAGATTTAAGAAAAAAACAATTTCTTCTCCATTTTCTAATTCATTTCTTTGCTTTATCTGAAGGGACCACTTAGTTATCCAGGGGAAAGTTTGGATAACATTTATTTAGAGTCTAAAAATAAAGGTAGAATGAAAATTCAAATCAGTGTTGCCAAGTGCTCTAAGAAAAGTTCTTACACATAATTAAGCTGCATAACTTTTACTAGTAATGAAGCCAAATAGGAAAGAAACATAAATGAACTATATTTTAAAACATTTTTTCCTGCATACGTCTGACTTGTTTAGTTATATCACATTATATAAGGGACTTAAATTATGTAGCTGTATAAGGCAGTTCATCATATGCTAAGCCTAGACATCTCCTTTGATCCAGTCTGTCTTCTAAAAGATAAACTGATGGACAGGAAAGCAATTTCTCCTTCCCCTGTTAAGGTATTGTACCTGCAGCTAGAGAAGCTGGGATCTAATCTCAATCCTCTTAAAAAAAAATATCAGTGAAAGACTCATTAACTTTAATGACTGTAAGACAGGAGCACTCCAGAGCAGCATCAGGTATATCTGCTGGGGGTGAGAACACTTCATAAGACAGGTGAAGTTCTGTCACCAGAACACATACTAAGACTTCGTTGCCAGCACCAGACACATATTAGTAATAATTTCCTTCTTGAATAGCGCTTACTACGCAACCTAAGTTATCCAGGTCACATGACTAATACAAAATGGTATTGAAAACATCATGAAAGCTCCTATGAGATGTCTTTTTTATGAAAAACAGTCTCCCTTAAAAATAAAAGCATGGAATAAAAGCTTGCCTACTGAAAGCAATACCCCAAACACCCTAAGAATGGAACTCCAATCACACAGTATAACCCATTAACCATGTCTTGCTGCTGCAGAATTCCTACTTCTTTCCAGTTGGAAAAGTAATTTGAGTAGTAAAAACATGAATTGATAATACCATACACTAAGATGGGATAAAAATGAAACATGTTATGCAGACAAATTTCATTAGGAAAAGCCTGCTTTTCTTCAAGCCTACTCTTGCAAATAGAAAAAGAAAGGAAGGAGAAGAGTCCCACCATACACAAACCCTGCCCAGCACCTCTGGAGCTTACACCTGATATGAGAAGCATGCCTCACCCAGAGGACAGCGAGATGTGGGTGCCAGCTAGTGGAGAAAGCAGAATGTAGAATAAATACCAGCACTTGACCGGTGGCAAGTCTTTTGGGAGGGCACAGGCATCTCCCACCCTCCCTCCTGCCAGCACTGCCTTCCTTGCAGGACACACGTGCTCAGCACCACATTGCACTGGGAACAATCAGCTCCCTGCTGCAACTCCTTGCTGCCAGGCTGGGCAGAAGTCATTTCTCACAGCACAAGGCAGCCAACATCAAGTTCTGTGCCACTAGAAAAGCATGGCAAATGAGCCAGAGCATCTACCTTAGTGTGTGCATACAGTATGACTTAAGTTCAGCACGCTCGAGCTCCTTAGGCTACCTCCACTGGTTTATAGGAAGCTTTGAGTTGTGCTAGTTCTTATGCACCTTGGGAACCAAGCCTCAGCATCTGCACAAGCTTCTCCCATCACCTTCAGCCCTGTCTCAAGTCCAGCTTAGACAAAAAGAAGAATCAGTGCAAAGAAACATAGTAGAAAGTGCATCCAGGCTTTAAAAGAAACACCAACTAATGAGATAGCACATTTTCCTCACATAATTACTTTTTATTTTTATTTTCAATAAAATAAAGAATATGCAGTCAGCCAGAGTAATTAGATTTCATTAAATAAAACATTTAGGGATCGATTCACATTTTGAAGGGGAAAAGAAAAGAAAGATGGGAAGAAAAACACCAGCTGTTTTCACAGCTGTCACAAAGGTAAACTCAAACACACAATAGATGCTGAACATTTTTCAAAGCTATGTCCCACTGGGAGCTCCAGAGCCCTGCAACTGCCATGCTCGTCTTCTGCAGGAACAGTGTTTCTTACTAACCATGCTCAAGTTTTGGTCTGCTGTCAGACCTGGACCGAAGTTGCGCCCTCCCAAAGAAAATAACAAATACAGAAAACAAGAAATCATATGTCACAGATCATCAGCCAGTCTAATCATTTTGCTGAGATAATGTTATGTTCCAGCATTTAATTAGGCAAGCATGAGCATTATAACCAGAAACAAAATGAGAATTCAAAACAAATGCCACATAAGGGTATAAATTTTACATAAGAAATAGCGATTCTAATAATACAATTCATTTGTCAAAATGTAGTGACCTACGTCAAAAATGAAGGAAGAAAAAGGAAAGTTAAACTCCAGAAATATATATGCATAAAGATATGTCAGCTCAGGCCTAGGAAAATCTACAAGAATTATAGATAAGGTAATGTCATCCCAAGAGCTCTCGTGGTCAAACAATGAAGGATGGGCCCCAAAAGCCTCAAAAAAGAAGGATGTAGGAATCAAGCTCTTGAAACATTCTGCATGATTTACACCACGTTCAAGCCCAAAACACGTATGGGAAAGAGGGTGTCAGAAGTCCAGCCAGATTAGTTGGGCTGATGGCCAACTCTGGCCCACAGGCTGTAGGTTATGTACTCTCACCCTCAGCAATATGGAAATACAGAGTGACCCTACCCTCAGCCTCCCTGTTTTCAGAATCAAAGACTGGATTTAAACTGAAACTTCTTTTGAGCTGCAGAGGAGCCTCTTAGGAAACCAGATTTTTCCTTGATGTCCTTTTCCTAAGTCCTGCTGTAGTGATTACATTGGCAGGCTTTCTCTTAACTGTCTTTTCTGACTGGTTCCTTATTTCTGTCCCTCAAGGTCAGATCTGAGTCAACAAACAGTGCATAAATGAATGACAACTTGAGAATAAAGTAAGAAGTCAGAATAGAGTTCACACAGTAGCTTGCTCTGAGATAGTCAGGCCCTAAGGCTACAGGCAGTACCAGGTTACACAGACAGTGGCTGGACTGTGGACAGCAGGCAGCAGCAGGAGAGAGTCACAGTGAGGCAGGGCACATTCATCTCTATTTTCTTAGCAGGGAACACCTGTCTTCAGGAGTTACCCCAGACTTACACTTGTGCAACAAAGAATCAGATCCTTTAATACCGCCAAGCCCCAACAAATAAATATGAGGTGATCAGGTGTATGGTATCCAAGCAACCTGATGAGGAACATCGACTATGCAGCTTTTAGTACATAAAGATTGCAAAGGTAATATCTGCATGGAAGAAAAGCAGAAAAAAATCTAACAGTGAGGCTAGACTCCCACTTGAACCTTGAGTCTACAGTTACAGCTGAGGAAATGTAGTCAGATCACTTGATCACAAGATCACAAGTGTAAAAAACCCAAAGGAATTCACCTAATAACCAAGTAGAGGTAAGCCTCATCTGCAAAAATTACAAAGCTAAGCAATCTCTATTACCTGTTTGTCTATTGAACAGCTATGTGTCCTACTGCTCATTACTAAGGCAGTATTTTCTTGAAGCTAAATACACTGAGTAGAAGAATCTACTGATAACTCCAAGTACTCAGAGATCAATTTCTTCCCACCACAGTGGGCTGCTGCTGCACAACCAGCACTCTTAGGCTCAAGTTCCATTCCTGTTAGACTTGTTTGCTCTGCTCTTGTGGATAAGTAGAGTGAATATAAAACATCTAGAGAGAATAATTGTTGTTCACATTCAAAATACAAAAAACCTACTCTCAAGTACTGTTGTGTCATGCACATGACTTCTTGTAGATGACCATAAGTTCCTCATGATAAATTAGAAACATGAAGCCATGTGCGTGTCTAGGTTCTCCCCTCTAACTTAAAATACACACTTCTTTACTATAGCAAGTCAGTGAAGTTGTCATTTCTCTTAAATAATCCTGCACTTTTAGTACTGATTCTCATCTTGCACAGCTGCAAATGACTCAAATAACATAGGAGAGATATAGTCATGATTTCACTTACAGGTGATTTATTTCTATAAAGTACTTAATGATTTTGACCATACAGGTTCAGTTTTTCCAATGGTGCAGCCATGGAAATAAGAACATAATTTCGGAGTAAATAAAAAGAATCTCACCTTGTGAGAACAACTGATAAACTCTGTCTAGGCACTTATATTTTAAAGAGATCAAATGATCAGATTACTGAAGGGTGTGGAGACAAAGACCACAGTGCTACTTTGGAACTGCTATCCATCATGTCTTATATTCCACTCAAAGCAATCAATGCCTGCGATTAAAAAAGGAATTCTCCATCTTCTACCAGAAAATATGAAATCTTCATAACCTCCTGCAAGTGTCAGTGAACCAGCCAGCTGGAAAAGTGCTTTGCTCTACCTGAGAGAGCAGAACTAGATTAGACTTCAGACCACCTAAGTTATCTAAACACTTCACCCTGACCCCAGGTTACTTCTACTAACTTAGAACTCACCCACTGTCTCCTCCTATTCTGCAATTCCCACACCATCAGCTCTCTGGGCTTTATCAGCAGTCACAGAATCTAGAAGCAGCTGGAAGAGGATTCAGAATGCTCTTTCCATCCTTAAATAACTGTCACATTTGTGCCCATTTTGCTAAGCCAGGAAGCTTGGTCCCTTGCCTCAGGTCTTTCAGGATCAAGTCACTGTTACACAACACAGCCTGATGTCGCAGCTGCTACACTGTAGTGCTGTATACCTTCAAGTCCTCAAAAAACCATGTTATTTTTCCTCAGCAGTTTACTGGAGGAAATCAGTAAGTAATTACTAATGGTCAGCCCTGCCAAAACCTCACGATGAAGGCCTGGAAAACTTCCCAGCCATGAAAACAAAAGTATTTCACTTACAATAGCACAAAACATTTGTCACCAAGGCTCCTCACTTCCTATTACCAGGGTTAAAGTTAAAAGGTGTCAGTTTGACACCATATGCAAAGCTGCTAGGTACCTAGATTGGAAGTTAGCACTTTTATTCCCTACAGACAGAAGTAGTACACGTGAAGGTTAGAACAGATGGTGGGGAAGTCAGGAAACGTATGTTTTTATCAGGACACCTTCACACTGAGAAGTGAAAGAAATCACCTTTCCTGGTCTGGTAGAGAAAGCTCATACTTTTAACTTCTCCAACTTTCAGTAAATTAGCTGGTTCCACTCCCAGGGGCAGAGTGAGCAAGCCCTGCCCCTCCTCTGCTGCTTCGAGCCCTAGGGAGGATGCCACAAGCAGACATGGAGCAAGCAATGCAGCTGCATGCAGGGCTGCATGAACCTCAGTGGCTTATTCATTAATCGTAAACAACTAAAACAAAAGGAACAAAGGAATCACAGAATTTACCAGTTAATGCTGCATGACTTTAAACTGCTCAAACAAATCTACAGAAAGAGCCAAGAGAAATACAGCCTTCTACTGCAGCAATAGTGCAGGTAAGATGCACAGTCTGTGCTGTAATACAAAGAACTAAAGAACTATCAGATGAAGGATAAAAAAATCAGCCTTTCATTTCTGTAAATCATACATCTTGAATGAAATCCAATAAAGTTAATTTAAATTAAGTATTATTCTTCATTGAACAATTTTAGTCTACTATTCTTGTAAAATTTCAACATTGGACAACTAGTGTTTCAATAAAGTCACCATATTATTTAGGCTCAGGGAGATCATAAAACTCCATGAAAATCCTTGCTGAGCTACTCCCCTTTCCTGCACCAATTCTATTGCTTGCAATATACTAAAGCCCATGACACACGAGCCTTCCTGTGCCTTATGAAAGAAAAAAGGTTAGTGTGATAAAGATTATCCTCATTGTACACAGCAACTGATTCTAATCTGTCCATTTCAGCCTCAGAGGGCTGAAAGGCAAAGGTGAAAGCATTGCATTTTACATGCACAAACTGCACAGTGGCTTGCTTTTGATGCAGACTTTCTGTTGGACAGGAGCCTCCATTCACCAGGAACATATTATCTGAAAAGTGTTCTAAAGCCTAAATTCAGCAGGATGCAGTGCAATCCAAGGAAGAGTACATCCCAAATCCTCACAATGTGAAAATTTTCCATGCTGGGCATTGCTGTGATGATATTGTAAATGGAGAAGGATTTCTTATTGTCTTTTTGCCATGGCTCCTAGGAAACTGCTTTGACAGCAGTAATGATGACTAATGCACGTATACTACAACCACAGGACAAAGATCGTATAATTTGAAAGTCCCAAGATCATTTCATTAGAATGCATTGCTGCCCTGAAATTTAAGCCTGTAAAAATCACTTTGTGATTCTATGATCATTGCTCTTTTCCCCCCCACCCCTTTTTCTTCCTTCTGAAGAGAAGAAAGTATGATTTAGAGAAATTACTCAAGTATGCGTTACTCATCAGTAGCTGGAGGGGAAAAAACTACTGATTACATTTTGCTGTTACTACAACATGAGGAGCTGTGACACTTCATTCACAGTTGTATGAAAACAGATTTTGTGATCGTGAGGACTTTGAGTCCAAGCTGGGTAAGAATCTAAAAAATACACAAGGGAGAGGAATTACGCATTTCTTAACCAGAAGTTCCTGCATGCAAGAATATTTTGATCAGGTAAAACATAAACAAGTTCTTTACAGTATTTTTTTTTTTGAGGATTTATTCCCAAGAAAAATTCACGGCTTTCAATTTTTCATTGCTTCCTCTTCACAAACTGAAGGCAAATTAAAAGTATTCCCTCAGATGCATTAAGGTAAAGCATGATTCTTTATGCTCCAGTTACTGGAAAGACCAAAGCAGTGGAAATAACTGAACTAAAAAATTCCATGAAATATACAGCTCCTTTAGCTCTGTAACCAGGGTGGCTTTTCCAAAAATCACTGGCTTTAAGTTCCTGTAATTCTATGAGCAGATGATGATACTCAGGGAGGACTGAGTTATTCGTCCACAGTTGAGCTGCTATGCATGAGGTTTTTTTTTAAATAGTTTAACTGGTAAATTCATAATGCCTGTCTTAAGAGCTTAATGCACAGAAACAACATAGACACAAAGTCCAGAAGCCAAAAATTTATAAAGTGCAACACTATAATACAACAGAAAGTACAGCAATGATAGCAGGGTAGCAAAGTCCTAGGCTGCAGCAAGTGAAGATAAGCCCAAGTGCAGCAGCCATGGATGCAGAAACAAAGGAATGAAACTTGCTTACCCTTGCAAGGCTTCAGGTAGGCAGGGATCTCCAGCAGGATCCCCTTGCCTCCACTGCCAACCCTTAAATGAGGTGTGGGACGGGATGCATCCTGGCTCCACCCGTTCCAGTCACTCAGGTACATTGCACGCACCTGAGCTCCCCTGGCTTGGCCCTGCCTTCCCACCAGGTGCTCAATCACTGCTTCAAGCTGTGACTTCACATTTCCATTACAGAGAATAATAAAACAATAGCTGGTATTCACAGTGGAAGAGTTTTGGTTCTTGCTGAACACTAGTCAAGCAAAGGGGCACATTATGGCAAGTGGTTTGTTGCACATTTTCCTTTTTTTTGCCTTACACAGCAACATCTAAACAAGTGGCACATCCTAGCCTACATGTTGCAACACTGCTTTATCTGGAATGCACCGTTTAGCAAGTAACAGCCAGGAATAAAGACCTGCAACTAATTCAGGGCTTTTGGTCAGTCACAGAGACACTTGGAAATGATAACTGCGAGTTGTGCTTAGAGGATGCAGAAGAGCCGAAAACCATGCCTGTGGAGTAAGGAGAAGGAACATTTTATAGGGGACACAAAGTAAGCATCAAGCAGGGAGAGAAATGGGACTCACCAGGACAAAAGGCTTCTCTAGCATTTTTAAAACTGCCTTCTCAAAAAGAATAAGGGACAGGGATTTAGGACATAGATCTATTCCAAAACTGAACAAAGCCTATAGGCAAACAGACAATGAGCTGATCAACAGCGTGCAGCGATATACACGCAAGCAAAGATAAGTGTGACTGGGTGGCATATGCAAACCCACAGCTACTAAGCAGGCAGATTAATCCTCTTCCACATGACCCAGATCTGACAAGACCAGCAATATCACAGCACAGCCACTGCTTCCTCAACACAACAGCAAGATAGAAAGAGGTTTCCCAAAATTCACAACAGAAGTGATTGAAGAATTAGCTTCATTTGTAGTGGAATGTGAGAAGAGATTCACATGAGGAATTAACCATGTACAGTAAATATACTAAGCAGTTAAAAAGACACCACAATGGGAAGAAATTATCTGTATATAAGTATTACGAGAACAAAAACATGTGAAACACAAGGTAAGTTCCTGAGAACAAGAAATATGGTTCCTGGGGAAAACAGCTAAAAATGATCATTTCAGTCTTAATGAAATAGACTGAAAAATTCTTGAAAACATATACTGAGAAAGTAATTCCCTTACTGGATATCCCAGGAGATCTTTTCTACCTTTACCACGCTTCAGTCTGCAGCAACCCTTCACAATCATGGAGAAAAAAAAAAATACAGAAAACCCCAAACTCAGAACACAGAACAATAGAGAGAAGAAAAAGGAATTGCTCTTAAATCAGACTTGAATTCTTAGCATGTAAGTTTGGGTGATCTAAAAATAAATTGGTGTTTCTTTTAGCAATGTTGTTTCATAAGTATGTAGCATAAATAAGGTAATCCAAAGTCCACACATCTGTTTGCTTATGACTTGCATTATGCATGAATGAAAACTGATACAGATGAAGCAGGAAAAGAAACAATATTTATCAGGCACTCACTTATCAACAGAGCATTTTTTTTAGTGCTGTTTCCCAGTAAAGTATCAGGAAACAACAGCCAACAGCTGAAACTATTAAACATACCCTTTGTGATAAAAAGTAGTTCCATTTCTTTTAAGAAATTAAAAAGTCTCTATGTTAATAAATACTATTCATAAGCATATAACTGTAAAATATTGTGGAAAATGTTATATATTGTGGAAATTAGCAAGAATAAGCTCACCATCATGAGTAGAATATGCAGAGTGGTATGGTTAAAAATGTTTTAAAAAAACAACAAAGCAATAAACAAGCAACAAAAAAGCAACCAACAAGAATGCAATAGAATTTTTACCCTTTTGCAGAGATAAATAAAGAGAAATCTAAAACGACATTCTGGAAGTATTTCACTAGGCTTACAGTAAAACAAAGAGTACTACGCACAAGCAGCTCTCTCACTGCTAACCAAAACAAAAAGGCCAAAGACTGAAGAATAAAAATCATCACTGTTAACTGTAGGGAAAGTAAATACGGAGGGAAGCACAGCAGAATTACTGCAGACTAGAGCTGGTCAAACTATGCTATTTTCTTCAAGCCATGCTACTCAAAAGGCTGCTGTGAATTCCTCCCACCCCCCCCCCCCCCTCCCCCACATGATAGCCTTTTAGAGACCAGATGTAGGGCCTTTAGCCCCTTTTTGGCCTGACTCACTTTCAGTCACCTCCTCATAAGACTTGTGTTCCAGATACCTTCACCAGGTACTTGTAAAAGATTACTGGTTACATGAACATATAGAATCCTTAGGTAACTTGCACACCAAGCACTTCAACAAGCATATAGTTTCTGTCATTAGAAGAACAGCAAGTTTGCACTGTTCACAAGAACTAGTACTATATCAGCACAAAGAAAGAGGACTTTCTGAGTTAGACCTCAGACTAGGAGCCCGGAACACTGCACCTCGTGCTTCCCAAACCCCTTTGGATGAATATCCTGCCACATCTTTTTCTTTGTGTGAATTAAGGAAAACTAACTGCAGCTTCTATTGTGCCATATTTGTCATTTATGCTTAAATATTTGTAACAACTACTCAGAAACATGCTACAAACAGAGCCAAGAGCTCTTATGTTTTACTTAAACTCACCCCCATTTGGATCTCCCTGAGGAAGCAGGGCAAAGTAACAGGCTTGCTCCCTTTCATTCATGATTACTAAACCTTTCCATTGCGTGTATTTCAGCTCCTACATTTTTAAACACTGAAATAGCAACTCTGTAGTCCAGCCCACAGCTGCTTACAAGAAAGCATTACATCTGAAGCAGAAAACAAAGCTAATCTTCTCCACCTGTGTGGAAAAGGCAGCAGCAAGTGCCTCCTCAACAAAAGGAGGTCAGAATCATCCATTACACTACCAAAGAAAAAAAATTACACACAAAAGAACATTTACTGTAATACAGGAGGAGAGACCCACAAAAACAATCCTGTACTCATTTGTCAATTATTATCCTCAAATGGTCCCAGGAAATGAAGCAGAAAAGCCTTATAGGAACATAGCACTCATTAAGCTGCCCCATTTCTAGAAATGAACAAGGGGATATCACAAGCAAGCTGTTGTTCCCTCCTGGGAGGCCTATGCAGGCAGGCCACACTGAGGGCAAAAAAAAGAGGCTGCCCAGGCTGCAACAGGTCTCAGCACACACATCACCAGCACCCCCACAAAAGGCAGCAGCTCCTTACCTGGACCTTTCCCTGGCAGGATCCACTGAGGTAGATCTGGATAAAATCCACTGCCACCTACCCACAAACACTCTTCACTGAGGGGCAGTTGCTCAGGTTCTGCTCCCACACGTGGGGCTGTTATGAGCATGACCACACTGATTGCCTCATTACCACCACCTGGTGCAGCTGCACCCCTAGGAGAGGAGCCAGACTAGAGCTCTCCCTGTGCTGCGTAGCTGTTGCAGGCCATTAAACCCTTCTGGAGGTAAAGATGGAGGCTGGTGGTCGGCTGTGATGAGCTTCCTGTGGCATTCAGGTAGGCTGGTGCATGGCGCTGAGGTGGGTGGGTGGGTGGGTGGGGTGCTGGCTGAGGTTTGGCGGGAGAGACTTGTTCTGCTTGAAATCTGTTGAAGCGTGATTAAAAAAAAAAAAAAAATCACCTGTGAGGCACAGGTGAGCAGAGATGTCTTAATGATGAAGGATTTAAGACAAAATCTGAAGCGTAGTCCTCTCTTGTATTTTTAAGGCCTTGGCTGCCCCACATGGCACTGAGGAGCGCTCTAGGCACAGAGCGGCCATGGGGGGGGATCCCAGTTAGGTGCTGGGCTTGTCTTCTGGATGGTTCATGTCCTTAGGTAAGGGCTTGGGAAGGTCCACTTGGTGTGTTGATGTCTTGATATGTGCCTCCTAATGTAATTTCTTCTATTAAATGTGTTTCATATTTTGAAAACTAGTACATCTGGGGAGGGTTGAGTGAGAGGCCTACCCCTGAAAGCCTTTGTCTGTGAACTTTGGAGCAGCAGCACTGTGCTGGTGCCTGGTCTCCACAGATTATCTTTTTGTATGGAAAGGCAAACAATAGTAACCTTGCAAGAAGTACTTTTGCTTGTCCAAGCTCTAACTGTGTTTTAGGATCATCAGTCTCACTCTAGACGTTAGCATTGTTTTCACTGGAATATGCTCCACTCTCTTAAAGTGGGGACACCTGGAGTTATTAGTAGCTTTTGTTAATGAGCGTCTGCAGTGGTTTTAACCATGTGTCTTGCAGTTTGTTAGCCTTCTTTGTAAGGCTGCAGAGTGCCAGGTGTCCAGACTCCCTCCCTGTTTACAGCATGTCAAGAAGCAGCAGGTAGTCTGCAACATTGTTGTCCCTGTATCTTGTTCTTCTCTTTCTTGCCTTTGACGCACTCATCTCTGTGTTAGCCAGGAAAAAGGCAATGCCTCATAAACAGTAAGGGAATAAATAATGTATCTTGTACAGGAGGTGGGTTCTGTCCTATTTTGTTTTTGCTTGTTTTCCTTTTGTTGCCTCTGATTCTGATGGGCAAGAACGTGGTTGTCTGTTAACTGGAAAGGGAATTTGCTTCTTCCTGTGGGGTGAAGCCAGGTAGTCAAGCTTTTAAGTGAATTTGGACTGGGGTTATAAATTTTACTTTCTTTGAGAAAATAAAAGAAGACTACAACACTCTTATTACTTGTGTTTAAAGTGATTCCCTTATGTAAAGTCCTCTAAAAGAGAACATATCTTTCAAGACTCTTAGAAGTCTGAGCTTCAAAGCTGTCTACATCCCTCGCAGTAACTTGTTGGGCAGGATCCAGGAGAGCTATTCCTATGTTCTAATCCAGCTAAATGTTTAAACAAACTGTTTCTAATCTGATATTTATCACACTGACCTGAGGCCTTCATGGAGATGCTGTGTGACTCACTGCCAGTTTTCTGCACAGCAATTCTTCAGTAATTCTGAACATCATGCTGTGTGCCACTTGCCTACTCACTGTAAGAATCATTTTTCTGTCTGCTTTTTCTTCCTTTGGTGCCCTGCCCCTCTTCTCTGCAGCCTTTCTTAAAGGTTGTGCTGCCATGTGTGACTGCATTTTATAAAAGACTGCAGTAGTGATTGCTGACTGGAATACCAGGTACACCTTGATGAAAAGGGGCCAGAAATCCAGACTGGTGTAAGACACTGAACCCATTGAGCTTCAGGGCACACAAGTTTAATGAGGAAATTGACTTTGCAGTACAAAAAGATACAGCAAAAGCGTACCATCTGGAGGGTGATGTGCTGGTGAGCATGCATTTGTGCATTACATTTCAGTGGGAGTAGGAGGGAATGCCTAAATGTGCTGTTCAAAGTGCAGTAGGGGGCTAGTCCTCACATCCCTCCGTATGCAGAGCTCCCTCTGGAAGCTGATAAGGGAGCATCTTGGAGAGCAGATTGTTATTCTGTGAATTCCTTTTATTCTCCATTTTCTCTGACTTCACTGTTGAGAAATTTCCATTATTGCTTTTCATGCTGTGTCATAGACTTGGTGTCTGATAGTTTATGTCAAGGCCAAATGCTTGTTCTTGGAACACTACCATCAGAAATGGGGGGGAAAAATCTGAAAGAGGCTGGAGGAAGTGATAAAATCAGTGGTGCTTTCAGATGTGTTTTGTTTGTGTTCGTGAATGCATCTGTGAGGTTTCTTTAAACAGAAGGTACAACAGGAAGTGCAATAGGAGGCAGATGCTTTAGAGCAAACAGGACTGAAATTTTGCAGTGAGAAAGAGATCTGACTTTGTAGAAGAGACAGAGTCCAATATTCTGCTATTTCAGTTTACTGTCTATGATATCCTTCCTGAAGCCAAGCGGCAGGACCTTCTCAATTCTTGTTGCTGCTCAATCCATGTCAATAGTGCTTCAGGAAAAAAAAAAATCTAAATATTCATCCAATACAGAAAACAGTCCAGTTCATCAATATGTATATGTAGAGAAAAGGACTGATAGGCTGTGTTGTAGCATGATTTTGATGATGTTAAATTTAATTGTATGTGTGGTTTAGTGTCCTCGAGGTGCAGTTCATGCCACTGAAGGAAAATAATCCTGCGTAGTTTAAGGTGTGTGGATTTTTTTCTGGTTTGAAAGCAATGTGGACAGGAAATGAGGAAGGACAGGGACATGTGTAAGGCCTCAAGTGCAAAATATGATGTGGCTGTATAAATCATAAGCAGAAAAAGCGTGTGCACCCAAACTGAAGGTTTAAAGATGAGGATGGTGTGTTAGAATAGGCTAGGAAATTCTAGTCAGGCTGTCAAGGATTCTCTTGGTAATCGGAGTCCAATTGTATTATTTCAGTAGCTCCTTGCTAAACTGCAATACAGTGGCCTTTGCATTTCTATTCAAACCTTTGGCTGTTGGGCTGAGGTCTTTTAATGCCATTTTAGTGTGGTGCGGTTACTGTTCCCTTAATTTTGGAGCTTGCATCAAGATGTGTTATGGATAAATGAAGAGAGAGAGTTAAGATTGAAAATGTCTTCATTTCCTCAGAGACTCTCCTTTAAAGGTCGTTGATGTTGGGGCCATAGTGTTGACTTAGGCAGGAATGACGAAGGCAATGCAACAGTCAGTACTTGTAATAGTAGAATTTCTTTCACTAGGTGAGATCTCCAGAAAATTGCAAGTTACTTAAATGCAGCCAAATTATTTTTTTGCATATGTTGCTTGTTTCTTCTTTTGCAGTCTGTTTTCTTTTCACGTTTGTACTGATTTTGAAATGGGAAACCTAGCGTTCATTCTGAAATGAAGGAATAAAATTACTCAGTGTTATCTTCTAATTAATAAATGACCAACCATGCAATATTAACCTTAATGTGTACTTTCTGTGGATGACAAGCTAATGCAGTGTACTGTAATTGATAATATATGGATTCACTAGAGTATACTAACCCTTACAAGCTATCTTGCCATGTCTATCAGTAGAAAATTGAACATAAATCTTGCAACAGAAACCCTTTTTCAGAGTATGTGTATATATATTATTTTAAAAGAGGGGAAAAAAGGCTCCCATTGATTGATTGCTTTTTCATTTTTGTTATTTAATGCTTCATCTTAAACATGTTTCATGAATATAACCTTATTTACATGTGGAATGTATGTTTTCTCTTGGATATTAGTAGCTCTCTGCATATGTGACATACTTGACCTGCATAGAGTAACATGCTTATGCTTTTCCACGTCAATGGTGATGAGAAACTCAGGAGCCCATTAGAGGGACAAAATGAATCTGTGCCCTGTGCTGGTCTCACATTCTCCTCCACTTGATTTGTGTGCTTAATGTTTTCCTTTTCGGATAGATGTAATGGACTGACATGTTTATTCATAACAGCCAGATATGTATTTCCCACTTCATTCACTCAGGTCCTTTTTCCTGGCCTCTTCTCAAGCTTGTACAGTCTTTCCAGGGCTTTTGCCATGCCTCTCTGTGACCAGCTGTTATAACAGATCTCTGTGTTGGGACTTCTGAGGAAGTGTACAGAATGTTGGATCCTTGAAGGCTCTGTGAACAGACATAAATAGGGTGGTGATATGAGCTGTACAAGCATTGCTTTCCCCCAGAGATGTAAATGACCTTTGTGCAATAGCTGACATCTACCAGTGCAGGAAGTAACATAACGTAACATCTTCTTGTGTTTGCAAGGGATAGTATTGATGGTTTGAGGAGGTTTTTGCTTGGCAGGTATAGTTTTTTTTTTTAAACCTGGAACTGGAAATAGACAGTGTCTTACGGTAGAACTATGTGTGGCTTACTTTAAATTTCATTTATTCTAAAGCCTTGTTTAAAGAAATACTTTTTAAATAAGCTGTGTACTAACTTTCATTACACAACTGGTAAGTCTAGGAGAGAAGCATTATTGTCCTCGTCAGATAAAGATGGGGTGCAAAGGTCATTCTGTGCAGATCCTCATTGCTTTTGAAACCAGGTACATAGGCCTTTTACCTGTGAGGGGGTTATGATCACCTCTAATGAATGCAGCTCTAAGGCTACAATTAAAACTATGACTTGTGTTCATTTCTATTAACTGCTTCAGCTGTGCTCTTCTGGTTCCTTACGGGTAATAATAATTTAAATGACTTTATGAAATCTGACACGTGCTGCATTTGTAATTGTTTGCTTTAAAATAAATTTTGTTTAATTGTAAGTGTGTTTGGGAGTCACTGCTGACAACAGAATGCCCAGAGCTGTTATGAAATAAGAGTTAATCAGCTTTAAGGAACAAATACATGTTGAGATAATCAAATATTTTCCTATTCTGGCCAAGAAAATAAGTTTCATTTGGGGATAATGATCAAAAGGATCTCTTTGAAAAGATTTTAAGCCAAATGAATTTGGACAAAAGCTGCTGAGAAGAAGTTCATGTGAATTCTTTCATGTGTAAGGTTCAGAGCAACCTCGAGGTCAATCACTTTGCAGTAATTTGCAAAAATATAAATGCCTTAATTAAGCAGGTTTTAAATAAAAAGAGGAGTTAGAAATTGTTGGCTTTAATGTATTTATACATGTATGTTTTTGAGAAGTTGGAGGGGAAAAAGCATTTTAATCTCACGAATCAAAGTGACATTGCTGTTATATCCTCAGAACTTCTGTAGAAATTTTCACATTCATCTGCTTTGTAACTGCTGCCACATGGCATTAGCATAACTAGGTAACCTGGTGGAATCAGATAGTCTTATCTGAGGCAGTTTAATCAATCCTTATGATTGTTATCAAATATAATGTTTTCAAGGGACCCTATATTAGCCCAGATTGTACACTGAGTGACAAGCAATCCCCTAATGGAATTCATTGCATACATTTTGGTCCCAGCTGGGATTATTGCTTTCACTTTACTAAATGTAAATTTCGGATGTTTCAAGTGAGCGCTTTGTGCATTAGGTGAAGCCTATGGAAATACCACTATGAAGTATACAACCAGTTATTGTTTACAAATTCCTTTACTTTCAAAAGAGGAATATTGAATGCTGTTCTGTCCTGATTTCTTTGATTGTTGGATGATCTGAAATGCACCCATCTTGGTTCTCCTACTCCCACAAACTGGCAAAAATCTGGAGATGATTGTGGGGGAATGTTTGAATGTAAAGCATGAGCATAGGTCGAGCTATAAAAGTTCACAAAGCAGAAAGGTAACCAGGCTTTTATTCTCACAGCATCTCTGTTCATCTTTTCTTGTAAAACAATCAATCTCACTCCCCACATTCAGTAGAAGCCTTTACTACACATACATGAATATGTAACCAGTATAACCTATTGGATTCAAATGCTCACTGCTGACTGTGCTGTGTACCTTTGACTGTTTATTGAACTGCTGTATTATGGGCAGAAAAGCAAATATTTGGACCTCTGCTGTGTCATTGCTGCAGTTGGGAGCCAGATCATCCTGTTTTATGGTCCTATTTGACTCCATGTATGCTAACAATATGTAATAGACTGGGCCTTCTCAAAGCCTGTAATGGTGCTGCAGGGATGTATAACTCAGCAGCTATGGCGAAACGTGGAATTAATCTTCCTATTCCCTTCATATAGCTCTAAATCACATATCCTGATCTGAATGTATCTGAGTTCCTGCCCTTGCCCACTGTTCCCCTCCAGTAAGCAAATCCAGGTGCAGGTTTGCTGTTTTTTGTTTGTTTGTTTTTTAATTATTATTTATTATTAAATTGAATTTGTCAAACTTTGAAATTTCAACACCTGTGTCAGTAATCAGGATAGATTTTCCTGAGATCTAAATAATGACTCCAGAACAGGTATTTTTCTCATTTGTGAGGAGAAGGGAGGAAGAACACTGCTTTATGGCTTTAGTCCAAAGATGCTGATGCCCTCCAGCAGCAGAGCTACTATGCCTTAGCTTGGCTAAAGCAAGCCAAGGTCTGTGATAATGCAATACCCAGTCACTTATGTTTTCCTGTCTTGAAAGACTCCTTGTAACTAGATAGAAGGGGCAAGCTTTTTGGTGTGGGATTAAAGCTTGTGTAGTGGAAATGCTGATTAGCAGCCTGAAGCAGTGATTGAGCACCTGGTGGGCAGGCAGGGCCAAGCCAGGGGAGCTCAGGTGCATGCAATGTACCTGAGTGATTGGAATGGGTGGAGCCAGGATCCAGCCCTTCCCACACCTCATTTAAGGGTTGGCAGTGAAGGGAAGGGTATCTTTGTGGAGATCCCTGTCTGCCTGAGGCCTTCTAAAGATAAGCAATTTTTATTCCTTTGTTTCTGTGATTATGGCTGCTGCATTTAGTCTCGTCCTCATTTGTTGTGGCCTCAGACTTTGCTACCCTGCTATTGTTGTGGTATTGTCTGCTACGTTATATTGTTACAAGCTTGCAGTTCTGTAACCATGCTTTCACCTTCGTGCAGCCCTTGGTCTTCAGGTCTCCCCTGTAATGGTGTCAAGAGATTAAGTAGTATAAATGAGCCAAGCTTGTTCTCTTGTAAGTCTTAGACTGTTGCTGGTTCTTGCTTACTAGAAAAATCTAAGTTTTTGTTTGGGGTTTCTGAGTAGCTGCCTTTTTATTGGGTTTGCTATATTTGTGTACATAACCAGATGAATTTACTGACTCTGGAGGAATCTTATCTCAATTTAAGTGGCATAACTACTCTATGAGGAATAGGAATTTTGTTTGTGTGTGTATATATATATATATTTCCTTTTTTTTATTAGCCCAGAATATAGTCTATTTCTTGTAGAACAGCCAGTGCTGACCTCGTCTCTTCACCTGTCCTCCATGTGTGCTCAGGGTTCCGTTGGTGGAGAACTGAGTAACTGCTTAATATTAATGAAACAGTAAAAATAAAAGCAAATGTATTACGGAAGCTGATATGAGTGAGCAGAAAAGCTATTGTGACAACTGCTATTACTGTTCATTCTATTGTCTGGTCCATTTGGTTTCTAATGTAAAGTGGCCTATTTGTATACAAGATCTATTTACAACAATAGTAATTTCCCACCCAATGTTAAAAAAGGAACCAGGGGGCAATGATGACACATCTGCCAGGTTCATCCAGCACCAGCCATGTGATGCTGCATCTAAGTATGAAACAATCAGATTTAATGATCAAGCGGAAGATGAGGAAAAACTGATCAGGCAGCAGCACTTGTAAAAATGTTCTAGGCCTTGGTTGTAGACCACAAACTGAACATAAAGCTTTGATACAGTGCTGTTTCTTGATTGCTTTTGGGTGAATGAATAGGGTGGTCCTATGTGTGATGTTATTTCATTTTGGGAAATTCTCTTTTGATAGCTGTGATTTCAGAAAGATGTAGACAAAAATTCTATGCATGTTTTATTGTTGGTGTCTTTTGGACAGTATGAGCTTTAAGAAGCTGAGGAAGTTAACGTCCAATATGTGAAAGTCTGTAAACACAGAGGTGACCTGCTATTTTCTGTTACCTACTGAGAGCAGACTTAAGTATTTTCAGCCTGAAGCAGCTTAGACAAGGAGGTGATCTGTTCTCTGCCTTTGGAAGCCTTTAATGATAGGTTAAAAGCACCTGTGTGGGCTGGATTGTAGATCCCTCACAAGCTGGAGCAGGGCAATTGATGATGTGATGTTTCTAGGCTTATTTTCTCTGTATCATGTAGTGTGTGGAGTCTCTTAACATGGTGACCTTGATGTCTAGCATGTTGTTTGTGCAGGCTTTCAAATCTTAACTATAAT
The DNA here is from genome assembly GCF_016699485.2 of Gallus gallus. NCBI lineage: Eukaryota > Metazoa > Chordata > Aves > Galliformes > Phasianidae > Gallus > Gallus gallus. Next base: position 8,390,167 of record NC_052540.1, read on the forward strand.
CTTATTCAGGTAGGCTTCAAGATTAAGGAGCAGCCTGGGTTTTTTCCCAAAAAATAGATCTTTTTGACAAAAGCAGGAAACCAGTCCAGATTTTGCATTATCTCAACTTTGATTTCTGGCTTCACTGACTGAGCAGCTGGGATCAGTCCCATCTCAGTGTGCTGCAAGAAGAATAATGATGATTGCAACTCACTGTGGAAGTACTCAGAATATTTCTCATTCAGGGCTTAAATTAGAGTTTGTAAGTGTTTGTAAAATGAGTGCGTGCTATGCTTATGTGCAGCTGAAAGCCTGTGGTATAAATGAGCAACAAGATTTGATCCTATGTATTTATTATTATTATTATGTGGGGCTTTTTTTTTTTTGCCTCAGCTCAGTGAATATGAGCGGAATAAATCCTGGCCTGATGAAATCTAGAAAGTGCTCACACTGACTTTAGATGCACCACAGCTCTTTTCTCACAAATGCTAAAACCGTATGAGCTAAATTTAGCACAAGGCTTTTCTTATTCTTTAAGCAGCAGGGAAGATCCATGAACTCCGAAAATAGCGACTTGTTTTGGTACTGATGACACAATAATTGCACTAATATTGCCGCTGTGAAATTTAAAGACTTCTTAGGAGAAAAGTTACAGAAAGTAAGTTACACAAATTACAGTAAGTATTTTAACAGTAATGAGCGTTTGTTGACTTCAGTGTGACAACTGAAATATAGGACTTTTGTTCCCTTTCTAAACACGACTCTGCTATCGTATCCAGAACTATTTTCCATTAATCGCTTTGTTAAGGCTTTGCCAGCATGTAAATCTCACCACGACTGGGAAGGAAAAAATCAGTACCCAGAGTGAATTGGAAAGCAGAAGCGCCACAATAGAATATATGATGTGTTAAGCATTCAAAATGCTGAGCTATTGTCAACAGTCTGAAAAGCAAGTTGGCCAGTAAATGAGCTGGTATGCCAGGCTGCAGCCGAAGAGCGCTGACAGAAGGAGCTTGCTGCTTGATTAAATTGGTGCGGCACAGAACTGGGTGGAGAACAGCAGGAGCTGCTCTGTGGCTGCCTGCAGAGCCCAGCTGCAGGGGCTGTGCTGAGGGGAAGGCTGCAGCATGGGAATGGGAAGTGTCTGAGAGGAGCATGTCTGCTTCTGCCTCTCTGCAGAGCAGGGGAAGCATTATGGACCAAGGTGCTTTCACAAGCATGGCTTGAGTTGGGCTGCTTTATTTCAGGAAATACCGAATGCTGCACGATCCCCAGAAGCACCTTCTCAGTGAATAGTATGTCTATAAGAATCAGGGAGCCATCTTTTCGCAGATGCTTTCTGTTCCCTCGCAATCCTTTCCAAATTGTTTAATTGTTTGCCTTCAGTATGTGCTGAACCCCACACTGAGTCTGGACAACATGCCATCTTTTAGGTATTCACTGAACTTGTCATAGGGTGGCTTCTGTTGCACTGCATTTGATTATATCAGTTGTTCCATAATGATCAGTGAAAGCTGTGGCTCTCTCTTTGCTTTGGGTATGTGCAGCATCAAGCAATGACCTTGCATGACACTGAAAAGCAAATGCTGGGCATGTGTATGAGCAATGGTTTTCATTCCTTCTGAGTATATGTTCATACCTGCTTCTATATCTTTAGTACTTGTAACCTCTTGGCCAAGTTCTGTATGGAAATACAGGAAGAATGTTTGTATTTCTTGCCTGATACCTTTCTGAGAGAGAGATGCTGTCCTCGTGCTTAGATAGCTGGTGGAGGTGAGGGACCTCGCACACCTCTCGGTTCTTACAGTGCTGGTGTTTGGAAGACTTTATAAAATCAGTACGTGCCTGAATTTCCACAAACAAGCTTAATGTTTCTTCAGCATTTCATAGGGTGGTGGCTGGTAAAATAGTAAGAAAGAGCAGTCTGCAAAGAGGAGGGTGAAAAATAATAAAAAAGCAGCCCGTATCTGTTTTTATAGTAAATGCAAAAACTGTCCACAGCTTCTGTTGCTTCTGACCAGGACCAAATTGGAAGCAGCAGCTTGGTGTTGAAAGCATTTATATCTTATTTCTTGTCCCTTGAGCTGTGCAGTTCTTCTGCCATCAGGGTTTCACAGAAGCAAACCTTCCAAAGCAAATAAATAAAATCCCAGCTGACAAGCTAATATAAATGGTATGAAACAGAAGGGTAAATGGGGAAAAAAAAGACTGATTTGACATAAACAAATTAGAGCTGTTGACAGTGTGGGTGATTTTGAGAAGTGCAGTTCCATTAAATTCACAGATATGAATCTTGACAAATAACAAGCCCTGGTAATTTATATAAACAAGGAAAGGGAGTAATGAGTGGATGTGGAAATCTAACATCCAGATTCTTGTTAGTGCAGCACAAAATGAGGCAGTATGGATGGAGAAAACGGCCCCTGCCACCACGAGGCACTACTAAGTTATAATGCCTTACGAGAAACTTCTAGTGCTGTGCCGGTGTTGGAAGGCTGCTGAAATGGCTGCAGTTGTCTGCCTTCCACACTATAGAAAAAATAAAAAGCACCCTCAATAGACAAGGTTAGATTGTAAAGTCACATAAAAGCTGAAGCCTTTCAATGCTGTGTTGTTTGTTTGAGAGCAAACTAATATTTGCAGCAGATTACTCCAAGGCCAGTTCAAACTAGCAGATTCCTAGTGCTGTACACACAGTAGGCCCATAGTTTGGGACCTGGGATTCTTTTTCATTCATCCAGCATTTTATCTGCTTTTTGCTAAAGTTTCTGTGCAGGTACGCAGTGCTTGTTCAGTGTGATTGGCCAAGATCGCATATAGCCTACTGCTTCCTGCCTGCAGGCACCTCCACAGCTTCATACTGCTCTGTTATTATTTTAGAAAGAGCTTTTCTTTTCTTTTTTTAACCATTCATTGAGGACTGTTAATAGGAAAGCCTATTAAAAATTCAAAGCAGTGAATTTATTTTGATAAAAGCTGTTAATTATAAATGTCCAGCCATATGGCCATTAGGACTAACGTTTAGTGGGATAAAGAGGGGATGAATATTTTAGACGATGAAGAACTGTTTTAGAAAATAGAAACTTTCTTAATATTATGTTTCATGTGGGTTTAACAATGATGTGGTGGCAGATAGCCAGCAGTGGTTCAAACTGAAGAACCTCGTCTTCCTTTTCTTTTTTCTTTTTAATGCCTTGCTATTTGCAAAACTATTTGCTAGTCTCAAAAAAAAAAAAAAGAAAAGAAAAAGAAATGCCTCAAGGAAAGCCAGATGGCTCAATATTGGCATCTGAAATTAAAATAAAATATTCAGCCATACATATGTGCCTTAAATACACTTAGCTGTAGTCCTTTGTTTATGAGCCAGACTTTTCTCTATTGCTTTTGCATTGGTAACTTTGAACTTGTTTTGCATATGTTTTAGTAGATCAAAGTTGAGTGAAAATGTGCTTAAATAAATATTTGTGCATATTGCTTCTAGTCCCAAATCAAAGGCACAAGGTCGGGCTTTGGCCAGATGGTACACTCCGAACTGATAGGGGTTACTTTGGACAGGAGGAGAAATGAGGCTTTCTGTATTGGTACCTCAGTCTGGCAATTTCTATTTAATTTCTTAATTAAGCTTTGCATGTGGACAAGGATATCAGCCATCTTTTGAATGCATTGCAGCATTTCCTAATAATAATATTGCTGTTGCCTATGGTTCTGCTCATACTGAAAATCCTTCAGCTTTATCTGCAGGTATAGAGTCCTTGTTGCCTAGTACCATGTTGTGCAAAGTAAGCAACAGCTCAGGAAAGTGTGTGTGTGTAAATCAGCAGATAACACCGCCAACTGCAGAGCATAGTGTAGGCACATTGAAAACCCAGTTCTTCTATAGAAGCCATCCAACTCCTGGAGCAATCTATGTAATTCCTTGCAGGTATCCAGCATTTTTCATCTGACATATAAAAGGAAACTGTTGTATTGTTTCTGCATTGTGAAACTCTTTTTCTGGTGGAAAAATTTCATTTTAACTTTTCCTGTGTCATCTTATTTTAATAGTCAATAGGCATTTGAAGGCAGAGATTGAAGACTAGAGTAGCATCAATCACTGCTACCAAAAAATGCAATTTTGGAAAGTGGTTACATCAGAGATCCTACTTTGTGAATAGCACCCAAACAGGACCTGCCTCTCCTTCACACATTCTTGGTTCAGGAGACCCTTAATGAAAATGGAAGTATATGCATGGTCTATTTTTCTGTGAGGCGATTGGAAAGCTGAAGAGGTCACATTTCATTCCAGTCAGACCTGCTTATGTTTTTTTCCTGATCTCTATAATCGTGAGCTCTCTTTTTTTGTATAGTCCTCACTTGGACCTGTTTGCAGATGTTCTTTGCCACTGTCAGAAATTCTTCACTTCTTTCAGCCTTGAGAATAATAGGTGAGTTTAATAGACTAAAATGATAATACTTGTGATACAAAATGTGGAATGAAAATTATATGGTGTAAACTAAAACTGTAGATTACTGCTGCATGGCCCTCTGTGCATCCCTTTCAGGTTTTCTTACCACCCTCGTCTTTGGCCCGTCTGTTCAAGGGTGCTATGAACTCTTGTGACATCTGAGACAGTGTAAGTACCATTTTGGCAAGTCACTGTGTCTATTTAAGGAAGGCTGTGAGGGGGTGTAGCTCTGTGTACCTTGCTCCTGTTGATGGAGAGAGCAAGGAAGGCGTGATCAGAAATGAGATGTGGCGGGGGCTGGACTGGTGGCTTTCCATCAGGTCTTCACTGTCACTGTTGCTGCCTACAACAATATATTTTTAGAGCAGTTATATATTACAGCTCTGTCAGATGCTGCTTTGGGTCCTTACTAAAGGAAGAATGGGAGAGTGAAAAATCTATTAAGATTTCTTGCAAAATTGCTAAATGTGTGTGAAGGCATGCGGAGAGAAGCAAACTTAATGGGAAGTCCATAGCAGGGAAGGACTTCTGTAGTCCCTGGGTGAGTCACTGCTCTCTATTCTTTGATAAGGAAATTCACAGTAGTCTGCTTACTCTACTTCTGTGACAGAATGTAACAGTAACTCCATGTCAAACACTAGCATCAGAACATCACTGCACATATTGCTTTGTAAATGGCCAGTACCTTAGTACACCATACTGATGAAGGAAGCTTTCCTGAGTTGGTTGCTAGTATTTTTGTATGACTCTATCATTTCACTTTCAGTTAATTTCCATTTCTCGTCTTTAATCTAGCTAGAGACAGAACTGCTATCTTCATTTCTTGAGACCAATTTTTGAAGAATCCTCCTATTTGCATTTGTTTGTAAAACCCTTCCACTTTAGCAGAAGGAAATGTATTCTGGGGCTGTCTTATTTCAGCGTGGAAACCAGTTCATTGCAGTGCATGTGTGCCTTATTTGTAATGAGATCTCTATAACATAATGTAATAACTGGGAGATGGATACAAAATCTGCACTAGTTATGTTAACCTTTCTCACCCTGACCTCCATCAGCTTGAGATCAAGAAGCAGCCTTGTCTGTTTCCAGTCCTGTGTCACCCTCTGAGTTAATTTGTTTTAAATTGTATAGCAACAGCATCTACTGTTTAAACAAAAATCCCTTAGCCCATGTCTTTATTGCTTTTTTTTCCTCCACTCTTGAAGCTATTTGCAATTAAACCTCAGTAAAATATGAAGCATCAGAAATGTTAAACTATCTTGGCAGTGAAGAGGCATGAAACAGATGAATAATGAGAAGCAAAAGATAAGCAGTAATGCCACTTTCATTCTGGAGTGCCTGTTCTGGAATAGAGTTCATGTCACTTCTTATTATTTCATATCCTATTTATGACTCACAGGAATGATTAAGAAAAAATCCTGCTAAAGAACAGTCCTTAGATTTCTGCTTAAATTATGGAAATAAGAAACTTCAAGGCCTCTTTTCGCTGAAGATTAAGAAGTATCTATTTGAGATTTCCAGTGCACTTTGAGACTTGTGTGGATAAAGGAGAGAGGGGCAGACCCATGTATTTTTCTTGGATGTGCCAATTTTGAGCAGTGTTTGAATACAGCTGTGACTATATCACAAGTGGCTTCCTTTTAATTTCTTCCTAGATGCTGGCTTGATACAGTTCTATGTTCATGCGTACTGTAAGTTTGTAATAAATATAACAACAAAGCTTGTCAAACAATGAGCAGGCAATCACACAGATCTGGAGATTCCCTGTGCAGCTTTCTTCTCTCTCTTCATATATGAGAGAAATGTGTTAGCGATATAAAACTCAGCGGACCTGTTCTTCCTGTGTATGTGCTTGTTTTACAGGGATGTTTCTCCATTGCTTTCAGTGGAGTTTGCTCCACTGCTCGCTGCTGTGAGGAGTTTGACTCCAGTGGTGTTTGGCGGTTAAGGCTCACGTAATGGCTTTGTCTTTAGCAAGCAGGAAATAAGAATCCTATTAGATGCTTTTCATATTGTGCTGAAGCAACAAGTTTGCTCAAGTCTGTGTGGACCCCAATGATCAGCAAGAGAAGAACGTGGAGGCATTACATTTGAATTCTTATCAACATGGACAAGTGAGGTAATGCAGGGAGATTCAGCAAAATTTTCTGGGAAAAGAGCAAGTTAAAGATCAGATGTGAAGGACCAAATACAACAGTGCAGTCTTACGTAGAGGGGAATGTAATCACTTGAAAAGTTCCCCGAGGTGTCTGAAGGATGTACACAACACTAATCAGTTGTGCAGAATGTTGCACAAACATTCTAACTCTATTTTGTCCTCTTGCTGCCAGTTTTAGCAAGGAATGGGATTAGTGTTGCATCCTTATTCTTTAGAACGTGCCAGGAGACTGAGGGTGCACTTTGGGCCAAGTTTACCCTCTATGGCTATGTAGTGGCCCAAAGGGTTTCTGGTGATCTTTGTAATAGAAGAGATGGAAGCCTTGATATAGCCACTTATGTTGTGTGGGAGAGTGCAATTTGTTGTGAACCCTAAAGCTGGTGTTTCAAGTATCTGAATGGAACCTTTGTGAGAGCGATGCAATTGGTCTCTTCTTGTGGTGTTTTTGTTGATTCTATTTCTCTTTTTTTTTTTGGTTCTTTTCCTTCCAGAAGAAAATTCTGGGAAAACATCAATTTGTTTAAATTTCTCTTTGGTCACTGGAAAGCCTTGAAATAGCAGTAGTGTAAAAATTCTCCAGATAATGGAGGAAAAACACGTTGCCATTAACATTGCTTCAAAATGTGTAAGTTAGGGGGAAATTTCATAGCAGAAAAGCGTACTGTGAGTGTTGAATCAGAACTGATCTATGTAGATTTGTAGTTAGAGGCATATGATTAAGTCTGTTTTGAAAAGATTTTGAATGCTTAATCTAGATAATAAAAGGGCTACAAATCACTCTTGAATTTCAGGGCTGTGCTGATTAAATAATCATCATTTTTGATCTTAGTGGTCCAAAATGCTTAAAAGTTCCTGAAAATAAAAGCTCAGAAATGCCTGTAAATTCTGCCTGTTTATCTATAGCTACCATCTTTAAGATGAAAGATGTCCCTTGGACCTGGTTTTATCCCACTCGAGAGGTTGTCCTGGCTTCCAGGGCCTCACTTAAATTCATGCCTCTTCAGTGGATTTAGGATTTTAACAAATTGCTTTTCCAGCTGGTCATGTTTTTTTTTGTTTTGCTTTGAATGATTTTCAGGAAATAAAATGGTAACTGGCCTTTAATGTGTAAACTTAGGATAGAAAAGGATGCTTTATTCTTTTCTTAAAAGAATTCCAATATAAAGCTCATTATTAAATCTAGAGTTGTGATTCCCAAACAGTGCTGTGTGTAACTTTTGATATTGTTTAATGCTGAGTATTTAGGAGAAAAATAATTCGTCTTATTGGTATGTCTGGACAAAATATGGTAGGTGGTACTTATGGACTGCTCTATTTTACAGAAGGGTGTAATTCTGTGGCTGGCCTGTAGTGGTGCCAGACACATTTTCTGGATGGGTCCTATCACAAGTATCACTTTAACACTGGAAGGTGCGAGCAGTAACTTCCACTGTAGTGCTGTTCATTTTTCCCTGGATGGGATTAGTTTAGTAAATAATTGGTGCAGTTAAAATAATAGAAACACTAATGTTGAAGATACGCCACAAATAAGGAAATTCTTGAATACAGTGAGCAAACTGGATATTTAAAGTGTACTAAAGGCCCGATATTGCAGGAACTTCTGTATATTTATGACTTAAAATATGAGCTGGAGTAGCCTGAGGAATTAAAGAAGTGGTAATTTCAACTAGTCTCTAAAACTAAGGACATCCCTGCAGGGCTGCCAGAAAGTAGTATTTCTAGCATTTATGCATATGGTGGCATTGATTTGTATGCCTGAAGACTACTTAAAAAAAAAAAAGGCAGCTTTTTTCCTACTAGTATTTTATCAGCTTTAATATACAAAATGTGAGTCATTTTCAGTCACTCTAATTAGTGTTTTCAAACAGCAGTCCCAAATAAAAGCCGGAGCGTAGTGCAGCTTTTGTTTCTGAGGGGTAGTCTGTGTACACATATTTAATTAGCTTGCATAAGAGCTGTTGATCCTCTATTTCAAGATCAAAAATAAGCCAGGAAAATGTAGCATATGTGAACTGCTGTGTGGAAGCTCAGTGCTCAAAATGGTGCCAAACTGCATGCAGGTAGCCAGCAGTACCACTGCAAATTTACTGAGAAATCTGGTGGTGAAAATAAGGGTTAAACTGTAGCTTAGGATTCATGTTGGACACCTCTCCTTTTCCATCTGGGTATTGCTTGTGGGGTGCTTGCTTTTCCTGGTCAGCCAGCAGTTTAACTGAGGATAGTTGATGATGAGCACACTATAAAATGCTTAAGTATATTTTGAGAGTTGGAAGGACAATCAAATGCAATATATATGAATCTGATACATTTGTAATGAATTTGACACACAAAAAAACTACATTACAGTAGTGTGGAGAATGTGGTTTGACCATAAGGATGCCAGGGGATCTTAAGCTATTAAGGCTGATGCTTTGTCCTTAGATCACCCTGTCATTTCTAGGTATTATAGTATGTTGTATGAAATGTAGTTCACTGTCTCACATCCAGTGTTTTTTTTTAAATGTATGTAGAGAGAGAATGCAAAGTATATTAAGTGTAGTGGACAAAAGGAATCTGCTGTGAACGCTGCTTCACCCTACAATTTTCATAGTGAATATTTAGGACAAGTCTTTGCAGTTGTGGGGTTTTTTTTTTTTTAGCTACATGAAGTAGTTGTAACACTGGAGAGTGGGGTGAGAGAAACATCCTGTGAAATTATTTAGTGTATCTGGAGTACAGAGTGTTTGGAATAATACATTAGAAAACAGGTACTTAGGAGAATGTAATGGCTCAAGATAAGGCAGGATCTGTATTTTGCCTAATTTGAGCTGTATGTGTCTATTGTGTAAATCCATAGAGGTATATTCAAGGTGATTAGCTAGGATTTAGTTCTGTGTGGGAGCAGGGGGAAAAGGTCTAATGGAAATGTTGACAGACCATTAACTAGAGTATCACTAATGGGTGCTATAATAGATAGAGATATTTTTAATTGTAAAGAGGTTAATTGGTATTCCTCATTTACATTCCTTTCTTCCTGAGTGGTAGCAATTTTAGCTCCTCCATTGATAGGAATGGCTATTAGACTGAGAGAACATAAAAGATCACAATATTTTCTCCAAGAAAATAAGCTGGTGGGGGGGGGGGGGGGGGGGGGAGGAGCAGAAGTAAGTTAACTGATGTGCAATGATTAGCCAGCTGTGGCTGTGGAGAAAACTAGTTTTCCTAGCAGTGTATGAATGCAGTGCATGCAGGAAATTGTTTCCATAGTAATTAGAAGAATTTGATCTTTTTTTTAAATTGCTATGTCTGAAGATGGGAAGAACAGCTGACTGTTTACCATGACTTACATGTTGTTACAGATTTTCAGCCTGTATCTTTGTGGAGATGAGGATGGAAGAGAGCTACTACTCTTCCCCCTCTGAGGAGGTGAGGGAAGTGCTATACATAAACACACACCTAAAATAAGGCCTGTCTCCCTATACCCATGTGAACAAAATGGGTTTTTGTTCCTTGTTGCCTTCCTTGGAGCTTGGCTATGTCATGACCAGAGGAAGGGGTCTGCTGGAGCTGACTCTCTACACCTGCCCTTGTTACCAGCCTGTTCAGTCAATAACATTTCCCCTCATGCTTTATGAGTCTGGAACCCAGCACAGGGATGGCAACAAGGAGCACACACTAGTGAGGGTAGCCTGGCAGCTGCTGGTGGCTCCTGGCTGGCAGCCACCCTCCTTTGTCTGCCTACTGCTCTCCAAGCTTAGAGCCAGCCCCATGGTGTAGTGATTGCCTACTGCTGGCTGCCTCAGAAGCATGAAGAGGCCTAGGGTAGACCCAGAACCTCATGCAGTGACTGCCTCTGTGAATGAGGTACTTGGGAACTAGCCTCCCTCTCTACTCAAAATGCCCTATGTGAAGCTGCCCTCCTCTACCAAAGGTCACTGCTTCTTCAGCAGTAGAAATTAATGAGACAATCTTTGTCTCATTAAGAATAACAAAGAAGCTCACCTGTCCAAATCCTTAGTGTCTCTTCTGCTGTGGCCACTTCTTTGGCTTCACTTCACCATCAACATTTTCACAAATCTACTTAGTTTTTTCTCTTTTTTTGCATATTGCACTTTTTTTTCCTAGTCTTCACCGAGTTGTGCATGCTCTTTCTAGGGGCTTACAATTTTTCTTCCAAACTTCACTTGCCTTCCTGTCCAATCCTGATGTACATAGCAACAAATATTCCATGTGGATTTTTATTAAATGCTGAAAGCAAATACATCTGACAAATATTCGTTTTTGTGGTTTGTAATGCTTATTTTACTGAACAAATATGTAGCCTCTTAAGGCATTCATTTTATAAAGAAAGTAATGAATTTAGCCAGTAGCAACAACTTACTCTTAAATGCCATCTTCATGTACATAGCAAAACTAGATTATTTAATAGAGAATTCTGCTAATTTATCAGTCCTTATTGCAATTCTTCTCAGTTTTTTCAGTCTTTCAGCTTCTACCGTGCCTTTACGTAATGGTGCCAATTCTGTTTTTATTGAGCAGCTCTGACTTTCCCCGTCTGTGCCCATTTCCTAACTAGATGGGACTTACCTGCAGTGCTGGGGGGAACAAATTGCAGATGATATTAATGAATACAGATAGGAGACTTCATGCTTCAAGAAAATAAATAAGTTGCCTCCCAGCTCTTGTTCCCAGATCTCTTGTACAACTCTTTATCGTGGGTTGCTTTCACAGGTTTTGTGCTCTGTGAGCTTCCAGGCACTTTATTTGTGGAGTTCAGAAATGCCATGGGTCTCACTGGAGCTCCTTATTCTCAACTGAGTCTCCAAGTAGCTTGGATGAAAGCAAGAAGTTGGCTGCTTCTGAATGAGACCCTACTGGCCTGCCTTCCATCTGCTGGGCCGCTCTGGCTCTCTGCTGCCTGCTGGTTCCATAGGCAGGGTGGTCTTCTCATAAGTAATAACATCCACGTGCTGCCAAAATCCCAGGGTAGTTCTCAGCTTGATCAGCTTCCCAATCTGCTTCGCCACACGGCCAAGCAGGAATTGTGCCAGTGTGAGGCCAGAGAAATAGTTGGGGGCAGGAGGGCAGCAGAATAGCATCCATGATTCTGTTTTGGTAGCCTCAGTCCTGGCTTACACAAATCTGAATGCCTGGAGGCTGTCAACTGCTCTAGCAGAAAAAGCTCTTTCCACCTTACATTTATAATCACATTGTATACTGTACCTGCCTTTCTTTGCCACTTCTAAACTAACCAAGGGATTTGCCTGTGTTTGTCAGAGAGGTTGTTCTGGAGTTTCTAGACAATTAAGAGTGTCTGTCAGCACCCCTGCTGACTTCAGGGCTTTTTGCTCCCATAGGCTTCAGGAGGCAAAGTCACGGTGCAACAGTTCTGGCACGTGTGCTGTGTGGGCAGTGGAGTCATTCAGCTAGAAGCTGAAGCACGCTGGTGTCTGTGGTGTAAGGACTTCTCACTTTAAAAGTCACCGATTGCTTTGGCAGGGGTTCTCATTCTCACGCTGTGCAGTGCCCTCTGCATTGTGTTGTGTAAGGAAGTGATCTGGTTGAAAAGAACACACTGGTCTTTGTTGGTTTTTTTTTTGGATTTCCCGTCGTTCCCACCCCAAATTATTTTTGGTTTGGATCATTTCCATGACCCAGTTCCTTGCAAGGCCACACAAATAGGAATGAGCAGCAGGGTGTGGTGGTGACAAGCAAGCTTAAACTACATTGCCTTTACACTCCATGGGATAGAATGTGTTTCTGTGGGGTTAGAAAATCAAGGCTATGATAGTAGAAACAGAGCAAATGGAGAGTACAAGCATACTGACACAGCTGGGTTTATCCCAGAATAATAAAACCACCTACTTAGCCCCTCTATGAGCTACACAGAAAAACAATTTAACTAGTATAACTCCATCCATGCTGGAGGATTTGCCAGCATCCACTGTACTATAAATACAGCTGTCTGTACTTGAGACCTGACCATAGAAATGTATCTTTACCAGCTTTAATTGATTTTAGCTAGGAGCAAACTGGCTCTAGAAGGAACTACTTATAGCTTAACGTTTCTGTTGAAAATGTACCATTTAGTAATTAATGGGTTTGGAAAGCAGCCAGAATCTTTCAATCTAATCCAGTTTTAAGGAAAAAGAATCAATTGACTTTTTTTTTCTTGAATGGTAAATATAATGAAATATTTTACAGCAAATCATGGTTAAAAATAGCCCAGTTGCACCAACTGTCATGTAGGATAAATCACTTGCACTGGGAAATGATTTTTGTGATTTGTGGTCTGTGCAAATAAGCAGAGGGTTTTGCTCCCCATTTTGTATTCAGGCAAAGTTCCCCATGGACTTCAATGGAAATTTTGCGTAAGCAATAACAGCAAAAATTGGTCCTATGTGGGGAAAAAAAAAAAGATCACTGGGGAAAATTAAGAGATCTTAAAGGCACAGATGGCAGTTAAGCATTTAACTTTAATTGGCTTTTTACATGAGTGGGGACCCCTCTGCTGTTGTACCTTTAGATGAGTCCTCCTCAGTACACTGGAAATATCTTACCAGAATAAGAGAAATGTGTTGTGGATAATCAGTCCCTGGTAGGGACAAAGCTATTGCGCTCTATGGCAGTAAAAGAGTGCTGTTAAGGGATGTGAAATAGCTGAGCCTAATGCCAAGACAGAGCAATGAGAGCTTCCTTTTACTGTGTGTTCTTTGTTACACTTCTGGTAGCACTGTGTGCATGAAAGAGAGAGTAGGGTGAGAGGAGCCAAACATGGCTGGGAGAAGAAGCAACCGCAGAAGTTCTATGCATTTAACAATGAGGGAACAGATTTGAATCTTTACGCTGACCTGACATGTGGGTTGAAATAATTTGGGAAAGTAGCCTAGAAGACTCTGCTTAGTCCTCCAGCATATCATGCTGAAAATTGATTACAAATAGGGCGATCAGTGGCTTTTCACTTTCTTTAGGCTGATTGCAGACAGATGTGAAGAGTATGAACAAACCAAATCTCAGTCATCTGAAGTCAAAGTTATGGTGAGCACTGCTCACTTATGAATGTAGTTCTACAGGTGGTTGTGGTGGTGGCAGCAGTGTGATTTTGATCTCTGGTACTTGTGTAGCTTGCTAAAAATACTTTTACTTGATCTTTATGCTTCCTGAGTAGAAGCTCCATTTCCTAATGTGACACCATACTTGCATTCAGTCAGAGTTACCTGTGGGTTACTATGATTATAAAGAGGAAGGTGATGTAACAGACAAGACGCTGTTTTCTATGTGTGTTACCCTAATTAAACTACTGCCCTTTAAAAATATTTAACTCAAATTTAAATCCAGATGAAAAGCTAAGCAGCTATTTTTCCTGTACCAATAATTTCCTTTTTGCACAATCTATGCAGAAGTGTCTGTTTTCATTTTGTATTTGAAAAGCGTCCTTCTGCCTGGAGAACCAAACTGTAACTTCAGCTGTCCTTACTGCAGAGGCTTGAACTGTGGTCTTGGCATTGCAGAAGCTGTTAGGTACTTGTGAGCACATGTGCACGTTCAGTGAAAGGCTCACTATTGTGATTGCTAAACCAAGATTTAGGATGCAAGATGTAGGATTTCCCTTGCCTCTCATACACAAGATTTACGATAGTCTTCGCGAGGAAACCATTGTCTCATCATTAGGACTGTTATCTTAGTCCTATCAGTTGGTACTGATTAGAACCAGGTACTAGGTGTTGGAGTTGAAAAAAGTCAAACATAAGGCTTGCAAAGGTCAAGGATAGTAGTAAAACAAGGCTTAGGTTACACAATGTGCCCAGGAGTTAGGAAGAGAAGGAATCCATATTACAAGGGGCATAGAGAGGCAGACTGGCAGCATGACAAACTGATAACCAGCACTAAGCTCACAAGAAACAAGAAAAAGAAACAGAAGGCAAGGAGCCAGAGTAAAGGAGAAAGAAGCAAGCCAAAGTTAACTTAGCTTGTCCAAGGAAGAGTGCTAATGAGTAATCATAAAAATCAGCATCTTTGTGGCCTCATTTGTAAGTGTGGGTAAGTTGTTAACCCTTAGATTTACTTATGCTGGATTTGGTTTGGTAAGATTTTGCTCTTGGCAAAAGTGGCTGATAGAAATCTCTCACTTGGACACTGTATTGAAAGGTCTTGTTCTTGATCCTCTCTTATTCGTTGGGATGTAGAGTTTTGGGAGAAGATTTCATGCCACATCTGAGTAAATATTATAGCTAGATGTCAGAAATGTTGGGATTTAAGTCCTCTATTTTATGAAGTCTCCATTTCTAGTTTTATTTATTTATTTATTTTCAGTCTGTTAAACAGTCTCTAGTCAAGGAACTCTTCTATCAGATTTCATATTTAGAAATCTATCATGGGACAGCCCTTCCCTGCAGAAGCCTCACCTGGCTTTGGAGGTGGTTCATTCAAGGTGAAGAAATCTGTTAACAATTACATAAATAATCTAAATAATTACCTGAGGATCTCTACACTATGTCAGGCATGGCTAGGTTAAGACCTGGAGACCATGGGTTTTTCTCTTTGCAGAGAGCCTTCTTTCATTTACCAGCTAAGCAGAGACTTAAGTCAGTAGCACCAAACTCTATAATCCATTTATCTACAAGTTTCCCTTACTACAGGGACAGGTGGACTGTTTTTCTCAGTCACAAAGTGGTCAGGTAGCATCTTAAATTGAATTTTCTCTTTCTATTGAAAGCCTTTTGTCTCTGCCTGCAGTCTTCAGGCCTTGCAAATCCTCTCTGCTCTGAGTCTGAAAAAGCTTGTTATCCTCTTGGCCAAGAAGTCTCCCACAGAGGTCTGCCTCCTTCCTGTTGCATAGTTGTGCTTTCAGACTACTTGCCACAGCCATCTGCCTGGCCTCATTGTGTCCTGCAACTATTGTAAGTCTGAGCAGAGCAGACTTTTCTCCCTCTTTTCTCAGTGCACAAATGCAACCAGAGGTCAAGTGACATCTCCCCCTCACTTATATATGTGTATATGTGAGTGTCTGTGTACATATACAAATCAAATCATTTCATCTATCTCCTATGTAAGGGAGCAATCCATGCAGAAAATCCTGTGATTGATTCTTAGGTGCTTTTTATTTTCTTGGACTGATCATTATATTCCTCCAGTGCAATTCCCACAGTGTTACTGGAAGGAAAATTGGAAATTTTCTTCTAGAGCTGATGGAGCCGTGGTCCCTGTGAACATTGGTGCAAGAAAGATAAGACATGGAAACTGGCAAAAGGTGCAATAATGTGTCTGGAAGATGATTACTTCTGGGTTAGTTCAATTACTGGGATTAATCGTGCAGTGAAGACATAGCCAAGAGCAAAGGTACTTTGGAAAAGAAGCTGCTAGCTGTATTTCCAAGTCAGTGTCTGAAACCTTTCTTTTGACTTCTGTTCCCCTCATGGCTGAGTTAGAGTTACCCATGAAGTTATTCACAGAGATACCCATTACCTGGGTGTTTCATGCTTATGGATTAAAATTTGTAGTTATTCAAATTACTTATGAAATTGTAATGATTTTACAGAGATCTTTGTTGAAGTAATATGGGAAGAAATTGCACTAGACAGTTTCTTTCTGTTTGGTTCATGACTTGAGGCAGAGATAGAGGTGGTCTGAAGTTTGGAGAAACATGGGAAATAAAAGGCTACTACGTGACAGAAATTTCAAATTGACAAAAATGAAGGAATTCCCCAATTACAGCACAGCCACAGATCTTCCTCTCAAAGTATCCTTCAAGGAGAAAAAATCAGAAGCGGAGCTGTAGGCTAGCCCCTGGGCTAGGAAAGATTTCTCTTCTCCCAGGACTGCCTTCAGTTCTCCTACGTTGCAGGTACTTCCTTTCCAGATCTTTTTCTTCCTGACCAAAAGAACAGCATTCTGTAACTTCAGACCCTGTTCTTTTGTCTTTTTAACTCTTCTTAAAGCATCCTTTTGAAACGTTCTCTTGGACATGTTACATGGTCATACAGTGCCCACCCTGTTCCACAGGGCTGAAGGAGAGGTGCTGAAAATGGTAGGAGTTATTTGTGAAGAGACAGCTCTTGGAGCAAGCTTTCCTCAGGCTAAGGTTCAATATAATATTAGTGTTGACCAATGCTGCAGGAAGGAGGTGACCAACTTTTGCACTATGTTCAGGTGGCTAACTTTAGTACTCCTGGATGGGATGTAATATTGATATTCCACTTTGGGTTAGTAGATCTACAGGAAGTGCTCTTGCTATAGGTGAGGCCTTATGTATTTTTTAATGCTTCTTTTCACATGAATATGCATTTATGTTGAAAGGACTCTATTCTGTGAGCTTGATTTCTAATATTGGAATAAAAGTTGTTCACTTTAGAAATAAATTCATTTGAATCAAGATTTATGCAAGAGAAATATGCCTGTAACTTGAGAAGGAGGCAGAGCAAAATGAAACAGGATGTGCACATCCAGACAGCTCCCTTTTTTTCTGGCTTTTATGCAGGGAGTGAATGCTTTTGCTTTGTGTGCATGCTGCAGGTTTAGGGGAGAGAAAGCAAAACTGCATGTATTCTGAAAGGAGGAGCTGTAAGACAGATTTCCAGACCAGAAAAATGGAAATGTTTTCCTCCAAAGCACTGTGCTTACAAATTCTCGATGAGCATAAAACTGCGTAGCTTCATCCTGGATGCTTTTCAAACAGAATACTTCATTCCAGAGTGTACGTCTCTTATCAGTATAAGTAAAGCAGTGTAAATGTCACGCTCATTCTGTCCAAGGAGCGTAGTTTTGTTCTCATGCAATGGGAGCAGGTGGTGGGAGGTTGTTTTGGTGAGGTTAAGAAGCTCCTCCCCTCCTTCCCCAAGCAGCAGCCTAATCTGCGTCAGCAGTAATTGTGCGCCTTGCACTGCTTTTCAGTGAGGGTGAGTGCAAAAGATACATCAATATGAGGTATCAAACTGAGGCTTAGATGGTCCTTTTAAGTGGCCGCTCATTTCCTTGAGCCCATATCATGGGCTAAAGGTTAACCTACACGTTCTTTGTGGAAGAAGAATTTCTTTTTTTGGGAAGGGAGAAGGAGGGGGGAGGGGTGTTGCTTCATATTCTTTCCTCCCTATAGACTAAACGCTACAGTGCTGTTCACGCAAGTCTTTTTCCCACCGGATTACTTGCTAATCAGCCTCCAGTGCGGCGGAGATAAGGCCGCTGCCCAGAGGAGCGCCGAGCGCCCGGCCGCGGCCCCGCGATGGGCCCGGCGCGGCGGAGCTGTCCGAGGTGCTAGCATGCCGGCTGCGCGGGGCGGCTCGGCAGCCGGATTGCAGCCGCCGCGGAGCCCCGCAGTCCTGCTCGCACCCGAAGGTAGGCTTGCTCTTTGTTTGAGAATCCCTGATTAATCAACAGCAGCATCAACAGACTGAGGCAGCTGGAGAGAGCAAGCCTGCCTGTAGTCACGGGGGGGAGAGAGAGAGAGAGAAAGAGAGACGATGCCACAAGCTAGACTGCTTCAGACCTTCTGTATCTAAGTGGCAATGAGAGAGCGAGCGTCTTTCCTGCTGCAAGAAGCCATTTGGATAGGATATTTTCCACTCCTTATGTTCCTTTCTTTTTGTCTCCACAGAACATATTCAAATGAGGCACCTTAGCAATCTCTGTCTTAGTGCATATGATGGTGCTGTAATCTTCTGTGTTATAAAGTGGGTAAAAATCATCCACTTTCTTCTCTGCTGGACCTCAAAGCAGGGTGTTGTTTCTGCCCTCCTATTATCTGTACCCTCTCTTCTTTGAATGTGGATTTAAAGAAGCAAGCACCTGTCCTTCTCTTGCGTTTTTTTTTTAAAGCCAAACTTCACATGCCGTTTTAATTGTATGTTAAGAAGATCTGTAATGTAATGCTGACTTACAGTGATGCCGAATTCTACAATCTGGGCAGTTTTGCCAACAAGATTTAATGCACTTTAACTGAAGGAAAAAAACTCAGCCTAACTGCAAATCTGTTTCTTATGGTGCTGAAATATCCCTTCCAACTGCACTGAGATAACCACAGGAAAGGGCTTTTACGAGCAAAAGTCACCTTTGATTATTGCACTTAGCGGTCCTCGTGGACTTAAATTTTGGTACGTACATGTATTTAAAATTCTGTTCAAAAATGAGCATGCTAATAAGAATGAAAAATAATTGTACTTACAAAATGAAATAATGAGTACCTGCAATGCATAATGATGAACTTGCATGTTATTTTAGGGAAGTATTAATCAAGCCATTGCTAAAGTAAAAGCTGAAGTATATTTTGACTGTTTTTGTGATTTTTCACATGTTGATTGTGCTTATAATAGAGATATTTTGCAGGTGGATTTTTTTGTTGTTGTTGGTAAGAGGCGCTGTTAAATAATCAAAAACATTCTCTGCTATCTTCTGATGAATTAACTGAAATAATTCCTAACATCTGTTAGTTACTTATCAAACCCACTGCACCTTTAATATTTTATAGCATCTTAGCTTGATTCTGTTGGTAGTGAAATCTCCTTTCCATTTTCCTGAGGAGGAGGGGAAAAAAAAAAACCATATCCATCAGCAAAAAGCTCAGTCTGAGTTCAAATGCTCTTCAGTTTGCATATGGAATATGTGTGAATATGTCCCTGTGCATGACTTTTTCTTCTTGTTTGTAAGTCTTCCTCATAATACTGGGATGGCAAAATGTCATAATTTCACTTAAGTGCTGGCCATCCTGAATCTGGTTTTGTAATTGCCCAGTGTCCATGTGGTTAGAAGGAAGCTTTATTTTCCTCAAGGGATAAAAGTGATAGAAGCATTGCCTTATTGCAGAGTAAACAACAGCTCTTTACATTCTAGATTCATAGAAGAGTCATTGTTCGCAAAGACCTTTTTCCTTTTCAAAAACACTAGCAATGGATCCAAAAATCAAGGCTCAAGGTACTTTTTTTTTTAAAAAAATATTTTTTGGTTCTTAAAACTGTAGGGATAATAACTTTCCCCTGTGAAGGCTGTGATGCCTGTAGAAATGGACTACTTCTTTAAACCCATGCAATAGCATTCTCATTCTACTGAAGGAGCCACTTTTAACCTCTTTAAGTGAAGGGCTTAGCACTACTTAGCTTCAGTGATTTCACCCAGGTGCTAGAACTCATGCTGTGCAGTATAATGAGGATGAGGTGTATATAATCTGTAATCCCAGTCAAAATACAGGGGGATATTTTGTCCTTCCTAGTGAATGCATCATTTTTTTCCTTAAATGTATGCATTAAAAACTTGTCAAATGATAGGTTGCAAGTTTCCTGCTATATATTTCAAAGGTCTCTCTATTTTATGTGAGAACTTAATGCATCACTGAGTGAAAATAGTAATGCTGGATAATTATTAAAAACAAGCAGGGAATGCAGCTCTAAAAAGCATGCCTTAGAAATTTGTCTCATGACATTCAACTGTTTGGATATTTCAAAGCTCAGTTGGTGTAAGGCACAGTTATTATAAGAGACTGTTTAACAGTTCTGGAAAGCAGTCTGTAGTATGCTTTTTCCATCACTGACTTTTTTCTTCATTGCAGAGCAAATATTCTTTATAGACTCAATGCCATTAGGTCCTTATTAGCACTGCTGTGGTCAGCAGTTTGTGAAAATTGGATATGGCTTGTCTACTTTGCTTTTAATGCCTTGCAAGCAACTAGAATGCCACAACACAAACTTGAGGGCTGAATGGCCAATCAGTATCTTTGATTTGTGGAGAATCCTCCTGGAAATATTAAATTTCGTGGAGGAAATGACAGGTAATTTGAAAGTGAATTTGTGTTCTCAAAGAGAGGTGGTAGTAATTGGAAGGGAGATGGACAGGACTGGAGAGGTGTGTAGGCTGCTTATAAATCAAGGGTTGGGCTCAGGACTTTAGGCAACCCCACTCTTGTGTTACTGTGCTCTGTTCTCTTATGTTAAAATAACAACACAAAAAATCCTTCTGATTTAGGGAGAAGGCAATCAGTGCCTTTGTCATTACTTCAAAAAGCTCCTTCAGTTTAATGTCAGCATTGTCGATTTTCAATGCAGCACAGCTGCAGCTTATGGCTGTCAAGCATGCTGAAAAGCAACTGATATTTTGGAGATCTTCATGTGAATAAGAAGTAAAACCACATATATCTGAATGCTACCATGTAGCTCTACTGTGTTATTGTGATATTAGGTCAATTGCTTCTTGTATTATGAATTCAGTATCTTTGCACACTGATCATGTGAAAAGGGGGTGCTTTTGGTTTTGACCAAGAAGCTGTATGTTTGACATCAGAGCACATAGTTAAATTAGAAGTAAGGTATGTAACAGTCTTGTAAAGCACTGCTCTTTATTCTTCCATAGAATTGGCATCTGGATCATTAAAAAATCTTGAATTCATTTATGTAAACATTTCTAGGCCAAACCTGTAAGGGGACTCTTTGCTCTTGCCAGAAAGCCAGATGTACTGGCTGGGTGGGGGAACCCGCAGAAATCTTGCTTGCTTTATTGCAGCTGATTGCACGGGAAAGACAGTGTGAGCTGTGCTGTGCTGCTTTGCAAATGTCTGATTTGGAAGGAAAGCAGTGACACTTAAAGACTTTGAGGATTTCTACCTTCCTGGATAACAAAAAGAGATTATATTGCCAGAGACTTTTTCTGGA
Organism: Gallus gallus; assembly: GCF_016699485.2. Taxonomy (NCBI): domain Eukaryota; kingdom Metazoa; phylum Chordata; class Aves; order Galliformes; family Phasianidae; genus Gallus; species Gallus gallus. Next base: position 8,411,358 of record NC_052540.1, read on the forward strand.
TGGTTAAGTCCCAATATCTTTCCCAGAATGGTTATACTTGCTATAGAACTTGAATACAAAACATTTGATGTTTTAAGTCGTCTGTATATTTTTTAATGAACACAATGGCACTGAAAGAACCAATGAACAATGATGTTATAAATGTAGGATTATTTGGTGTGAGATTATCAAGTCACCTGGCATTAACTTGTTAGAACATGCCTAGAGTTCTCATGATTAAAAAACCCTACTTAATAACTTAAAAAACAAAGATTAAGCTACAGGTGGAGGTGTGTGAAACTCCATTTGGGGACAGCTGGAGAGTCAGGTGACAATGAGCAGGTCTGCTTTTTCTCACTGAGGTTTCACATAGTGTTAGTGCAGCCTTTAAGCAGTGAAGTGAATGTGTTGGAGAACTCCTTATGTGTGTCCTTGCATTCAGGAGAATTTCAAAAAATGTTCAGTGTTCACTGAACGCTTGCAACAAACTTCTCACATTTCTGTTGACTTCTCAGTATGTTGACTTCAGAAGCTGAAATCCACAGCTTTTCATCCTTCTCAGTATCTTCTCCTGTTCCTTCACAGTGAAGAGAGGAAAAGGAGAATTACAAGAATTTCCCAAGCAGAGCAACTCCCAGTTATAATTTTCCAGCGTATATTGGTTTCAATAATCAAAATGGACTAAAACCAATTTGATTGCAAATACAGAGGTGACCCTGCATGATCCTTGTAACTAATTACTAAAATATCTTTCTGCAATGTGTATATTAGGGTTACTGAAATGGTGGTGCCTCACCTACAGCTTGCATTACATATTTAACAACTGGCATTTGCATATTTTTAATCAAATATAAATGTACTCAGAGCATTTGCTTGTACTTGTATCTGCCCTGACAGATGGTTAGGAATTGCTCACTGCCTGAGTACAGCAGCAAGCAGAACCTTTGATCAGGAGTAGATCAGTGCTGCTTGCAATCAGCATTTCCTGAGCAGGATGGCAAACCAATGATGCATGTGACTTGATAGGCCACGTGTTTTGGTTGTAGTATATTGCAGTTAGAAAGCAAATTTACTGGGGTGAGTGGCACTCTGAAGTGGCACTGCTACCAGTTTAAAAACAAAAAAAATCCGAGTGTGCTATGCAAGGAATACCAATACTTTAAAAATGTTTACAGTAATTAGTCAAGCTTTTTGTCCCAGCTGTTCGTAATTTTTATTCCCTATTTAAGCATTGCATACACAACTTTCCAATAGTAAATGTGACGAAGCTGTGAAATAGCCTGTGTGCAGGATGTATGCAGTTTTTGGTTCAGAAAATGCTTGCTATTGGTATATTGGTATAGATGCTTTTCAAAGTACAGCTGTAAGAGCTGATTCAAGTTTTTGAAGTCTCTTGGCATCCCAAGACAGGTTGTTCAGGAGTGCCTTGAGGTCAATTTGGTGTCACAAGTGTGCAGGTGCTGACTGTTGCAAGAGCACTACAATAGCTATAGTTATGCTCAGAAGTGTTGCAGGATTGGACTCCCTGTCTGCCCCAATGGAGCAAAGAATACATCACAATCTATTTATTCAATGCCATGAAGATTTTTGGCATTCTGCATGAATTTTGTAATAGTGATTACACAGCTGAACAAATATTTTGTATACTGTATTTACTGACCAGAAACTTGATTGTTTTGAACAATTTCAAATTAGAATGACGTTGGCATTAATGCTCTTTTATATGAATAAACTTAAAAGGAGATTCAGTATATCCTAAAGTGTCATTCATTCTAGACTTCTCAAAGAAGGAGAAGCATGGAGAAGAAGGAAAAAAAAAAAAAGGCAGTCATGGTGTTGTAAAAGAGGATGCAAAGCAGATGACGTTCTTGATCTCTTAGTAAAATGGGTCTGACCTGCATTTACTAAAGGCCCTGAAGTTATCCTCAGGATAAAATTTCATACTATGTTTCAGGAGTAAAATCTAGTCTTTAGAGAAACCAATGGCAAAATTACCATTAAGGTCTCTACAGTGAGAATTCTGTTTTACAGGTTTATCTGAATGTAATGCAATGTATCACCAATGCAGAAACTGTACTTTACTAGAAGTGAAAAATGGAAAATTAATAGAAATGTGTAACGGCCTAGATTTTAACAATCAAGATCAGGTACCATCTATGAAGTATGGAGGCTCTGGAGTTAGAGCCCTCTATGCCACAAGTATTGTTTTTAATCAGGCAGGCCTCATTGCCCAGGTAGCGACTCTAGTGCCTGGACTTATTTTCAAAATCAGAAAGTTTAAGAATTGGTCTGAAATTATGCCTACTGAAGCATGACTAGCATTGATAGAATCTGTTTAGCTTATTGTAATGTCAGCTTCCCATTTCACTACTCTGTAGATACCAAGCAATGTACAGTGAATGTATATGATGGCTTGATGTGTATTCCAACCCAGAGGAGTTCTAGCCACCTCCAGTGTGAAAGCTGTGTGAAATTGGATACATTCACATTTGGACTGTGCTAAGACCCCTTCCCTGATTGTACCCTGCAGGGATTAGTTGAAGATACCTATACCTTTGCCTGGAAATACATTAAGTTCAATTTGGTGACCCTGATCACCAGTTTTGTGCTTGTATTAAGGCCCAGATGATAGAAGAGGTTGTCCTGGGGGGCAGAGGAGATGATAGCAGCAGACCCTTCTCACCCTCTGAATCTTCATGGTTTTAACACTCAGTTTAGCATTGAACAGAAACAATTTGGATATAGAAAAGTGGAAAACAAGGGAAGAAGTAATTTGCTTGCATTCACATTAATCACTAACTGTCTAAAATTAGCTTGTTGCTATTGCTACTTCAGATAATTAAAAATAAGGCGAAAAGAATGGAAATGTTTCCCTACCATTCATGTGCCCTGCAGATTACTTACATTGTGGATGTAAGAACATTTTGTTCTCATGTTCAGGGTTGTTCCTGAAGGCCTGCAGTGATTGTTGCTAGAATCTATCAGTTTATTTTCAAATCAGGGCCTATCCTGATCAGAATTTTGCCTAACAATCAATATAATTAATGTTACAAATATGGCAGTATTCTAAGAAATGAAGAAAAAAAAATTGATGCTTGTTATGCAGGGGCTCTGCCCCTAAAAACAGCGTGCAGACAGATTACTCATTGCCTATTGAATAAGATCACTTAGAGTTGCAGTGCTGGCATCATTCTCAGGCACGTTCCGAGAAGTCACACCATCCTTTTTGCAGAAGGGAGGGGTGCAAAGAGCAGGCGTGCCTTGGAGAGCTGCATTCAGCTGCCCAGCCTGCCATCGTGTCACTGACACTGAATCAAGCCTGCTTCTGTAAAGTGATGCCTCCCCCCCTCCTTGGTGTGCAGGGACTGTGCCATTCAAGATCCAGATGTCTCAGTACTTTAAACCAGGAAAGCACAATAAGATGGTACATTCCTGCTTTTTAACATTCTGCTTTACTGACATAACATATCTTTAATGAAGTTACATAGAGTTCAGCTGGACAGTATGTCTCCGGTAATTTTACCTTGCCTTTAGTCACCTGTAGTATTTACTGATGTCTGTACTCTGGGGGGTCTTATGACTCCCAGGATGTCTGCTCCTCAGTGGAGAGCTTGTAAGAGCTTTTATACTGCCTGCCACGGAGGCAGGAGTGAGCTAAGGATCCAAGTGTGTCTGCTCCATGCTGCTTGACTGTGGGTGCTGTGAATCAGTATGTGTTGCGCCTGTGGAAGCCTGGAGAATTCAAATGCTTCACGTCTGCAGGTCCCAGCTGAGTTGAGCTTTCACGTCCATTCTTGGAGTTCAAGCTAATAAAGTGCTGGGCAGCAGATGACCAGGGGCTTGTAAACTAATTTCCATGCTATTAAGAAATATAGGAAACTATTAAACAATATTTATTTCTACATTTTGAGCCTGAATACAAAGTATTATTATTTGTTTTATTCTAAAGCATGGGACAGTATTTTCCACCTCAATTTTTTGTATATCCTGCAGAATAGGAATGTGGTCTGATGATCTGCTTTAGTGCAGCTTTACCTAAATTGTAAAAGGACCCATTGTCATTGGAAGCCTTTTCAATCCAATTCGAACTGAGATCTAGGGAAGCCAACGTTCTGTATAGATCTGTGTTCAGATTTGCTTTGTTTATTATTCTTTAGACAGAAGAAAGTGTAAAAGTTCTCTTACAGAGATGTTAATTACAATTGATACAATCTCGCTATCATAAACCGTAAGGTATTTTCCTACTGATTAAGGTATTATGTGTTTTTCATCCCGCAGGAAACATTACTTTCCTTTGTTCATTATCTCCTGCAAGATGATGAGTTCTAATAAGGAGGAGGTCACTTTGGGCGCCTTTCTCCAGTATATTGAAGATATGGGGATGAAGGCCTATGATGGCTTGGTTATACAGAATGCATCAGACATTGCTCGAGAGAATGATCGCATGAGGAATGAAACAAACCTGGCTTACTTGAAAGAAAAGAGCGAAAAACGCCGAAAACAAGAAGAAGCAATAAAACGGTAACTATTTTGATAAAAAGATTAGTGGTCTGTCAGAGTGAATGAACAGTGAGAGGTTCATAATGTCAGCAACTGTAAAAATGTGTAGATGAGTTGACTTCCAGCCACTTCCTGGTAAAAGCATTATAGCCTGTCGTTGGCCAGTTTCAGGCTGCTAATTGCATATTTATTATATTGCGTAGACGGTGTGGAATGGTTCTCCTCAACAGAAGAGAGTATTCCCACCAAAATGTATTAGTTTTGAGCATGTGTGGCATCTTCAGCAGGTGTGATTTGTAACAAAAAGTTTAGGTATTTGGAACAGCTGTTAGATGGACAATGTCTACTTTGTTCAAAGGTTTACCATTGCAAGATAAGGCAGCCTCACAGATGGAAACAGATTCTCTTTGAGTTGATATTTCAAATTTGGTAAATTTTCAAAGCTCTCTAACTGCTATCTAAAAAAACAAATCTGTCATGTTATGTATGATTTCTTCACCATTCTGCAATTTCGGAAGTAAAAAAAAAAAAAAACAACACAATTCATTTAGAAGAAAGTGGATATTGCAGCTGGTGGGCACAACCCTATAATGGCTCTTCTTGAATACTTCAATTGATTTTAATTGACAGCTAATGAGAGGAGCACTCACATGACCTGGTGTCTTGTGCCAGTGGATAGCAACTAAATCTGCAGCCTTTTAGACATGAAAAAAGGGGTCAATGTGATGAATCTATATCTCTGTATGGAGATACCTGTATATAAAAACGTATGTATATACGTAAGTGCACATATGCATGAAAATTCGAGTTGTCTTGAGGAGATAGACAAATTGTGTAATAAAGATAAATCATCCATGTGTACACTAAACTTTTATATGCAAATGAATGGCTTGGGCTCAAACTGATAGGAGGTCCTTTGAATTTTTTTCCCCCAGCATGAATCTTCCATATTTCAGTTCAAATGATTAATTTTATGCCATATCTTGGGTACTGTGCATGCAGGTATAACAGACGTGCTGTGCTGTGAACACTCTATCAATGCCTCAGTAATCTGGTAATTTTGATGGAATGTTTAAAAGAGAACAGCACATACAGTTTGATGGGAGAAGGAGAAGGACCATAAAGAAAATTGTGGCTGCTTTACATTCTAGGATGTAGAATTTTCTGGATTTTCACTATTTTGGATTCTGTAGAGGACATAAAACTAATGTGTAATTAAAGTGAATAATGAGTGCTAATGCAGTGTTTTGGTGTCTTCAGGATTAGTTATCTTGTCACTTCCTTCTGGGCGATGTTTAGAGGGATTCAAACTATTAAAGAGCCAAAGGCACAGGTAGCCTGTAGCAGGAGCTCTGCTAAGCATGACTTAATGAGGAAAAGCTTTTTTATTTGCAACAAATTAATGTAGGTGTTGTTTGTTTTGTTTTGATCTATGCAGGTTTGATGAATTTTGTACAATTCTTGCTATTTTTGTTTTATGTTCCTGGGAGCAAGAACTGGAACGTTTGTATTAAATATGAGTGCCTTTAGTAGTTAGAACAAAAACCATTTATGTCATCTGCCTTCTCTGTCTTTTGACTACTACACATTTACATAAATTTCAGAATTTCCAAGAGGAAGAAGTAGGGTCTGATGGAAGGGGGATTTAAGATGCAGTTGCATGAAGCAGAGGAAAGATTTGAATTTCTCCCCTGCGAAACAAAAGTGCTTGTCTGATGTCAATAAACTGGTGCTTTAAAGCAGTGAGATGAAAAGTACCTTCTCCTTATAAATAGTTGGCTCTTCTCCACTGAAGAAAAGATATTCCAATTAAAATTTCAAATATTTTGAATGTTATTGAAATGTCACTTTCCAATTAATTTATAATTGCTGGAAGAATAAGTTCCCTAGTCGTCGTGGTGGCAGCTTCATTTGATAAGGTAAAACAGTCAGCATGTACAGATTTATTTAGTGTGGACTTACCTGGTTCTCTGTATCCCTGTTGCTAAGCTTCTCTATGCCTAATTTGAATGGTTTCAATATTTCCTAAATCTTAGTTGTTTTATGTGTTTGTTTTTTAATTGTTCTTGGCAAAGTTATTTGAGGAAGAGGTCTGAATAACTGTTGATGATTCAGGCCAAATCTTGAAATTTCTTGCTCATGTTGAATTGGAATTCTTGAGAACAAAGCTCTACCCCCCCAGATACTGTGTCAGAAAACAAGGAAGATTCCCAACAATACCGTGGGTTTCTCTGAGGAACAGCATGTATGTGTATACATATGTGAGTGAGATTTGGAGGCACCAGCATTTCTTGGCTGTAGCACTCTTCTGTGGGAAACCATGTTTGTGGTGGTACCCTCCACTCCCTTCCCTTTTGGCTTATCTCAGTATCATTGAGTTTTAAGGCCAATACCCTTCTAAGGAAACAAGTAGGAAATCACCCTAGGAAATCTCAGAAAATGTTATCTTTATCGTTTTTCTGTCTATTCCCTGTATAAATTTGGGAAGGAGAAGGAGATATTCGTGATCAACTCTTGGTTAGTAAAACTAAAAGCAATAACAGATCCAGGAAAAACATCTGATTTGAGTAAAGGAACAATGATGTCATAACATCACTGAGGCTGATGGCAGTCAAGTCTGCTCCCTGTAGTAACCTCCAAGGCTCTTCTATGTATTGAAAAACAGCAGTCAAAAAAGGTGAAGTAGGATTATTGTTTACTTCTTTGTTCTATAATATTTCCTTTATGTTTTAACCTTATCTTGGTGGGTATTTACATTCTCCCTAACTCCTGATAGTGTGGCCTAGATAGCAATTAGTGCTCATGTGCAGTGATAACTATGCAAACAGTCCAGAGACTATCAGCAACCAAAAACAATCTCTGTAGCAACCAGGGATATACCCTGGGACTAACAGCAGGTAGATTTTGAACAGGGACGGAGGGTGTCCAGCAAACACAGAGTAAAGAAATCACCCCGTTTTTCTCCAAGAATGAAAATAAAGCAGCTGAAAGTCTTTGGTACCTACTGAAAATTGTATTTGTCTGATTATTTAATTTTTGATAAGCTTTTTTTGATTTTTAATTTTTTGATAAGCAATTTCAGAGTTCAGATGCTCTTTGAGAAGTAGGATATTCATATATATTAACAAATTAATGAGCACTTTATTATCTAATACAGTGCTGGTATTCACGCAAATACTATTTTGAGGAAGCTGTTATTTATGTGAAACGTCTGATAACCAATGCTGCATGACTTAAAAGTTCACTGAAATGCATTAGTTTCAGCAGTTTAGAAACAAGATCTAAAAAATGACCTTTTAAAAAAATGTTATTTTATATTTTGCCTCGCAGAGAATAGGTTGTGCTGTGCGTCCTCAGTAGCACTCATGCACCTTTAGTGTGATTGCTGTTTCATTCTCTGTGGTTCTGATAGGTTAATTGTGGGGAAAAATGTATGGATCTAATGTAAATTGAAGGGGATAAAGCATGCATCGTATTGGATTGTGAGGGGGAAAACAAGCAACTAGCCTTTGTCTGATCTTGCTGGGCTGAGTCAGCTGATCTGATCTGAATTTCTGACCTAATTTTAGTAGAGTACTTAGCAATCATGCAGAGAAAATAAGGTTAACGTGCTGATCAGTAGCTGAGAGTAAGCCACAGTAAATGTTAGTATATGTATTTTAAGCCTAATTCTTAGACCCTCACTTGTCCTGTTTTTTTTGTCTGATCTCACTGCTTCATCGTTGTCTGTTTAGGAATCTATGTCCACACCAAAAGAACATACTGGTACATTGCCCACAAAGTTATAAATTGCAAATAAATTATGAAGCAGCATTATTTTCACTGGGAATAAGTTGCAGTGATTTGAGATGTACACTTGCAATGATACAGTATCTGCCATAGGCAGTGTTTCTGGGAATAGAAGATAGAATAACCTCTGCTGTTCTGAGTGCCAGAGAAAAGGTGAGTATTTTGACTTTGCATAGGCTACTATGAGCAGTTGCTTTCCTACTCATTCATGATGAAATTGCATATATTTAGGTACATTGCATTTGTTACATTGATGTCTTGTGTGGATGCTTCATTGGTGGCTTTTAAAATGGTAGTAGGAAATAATGAACCCTAGCTCCTCCACTTCTTCCTCCTATTTCTCTCACAGCTGAGACACATTGCATTAATTATAGGGAGTGGCTGGGGCTACACAGTTTCATAGGAATGTATGCTTTGAAAGTTTGCCTTTTAGTTTTTAGGCATCATTTAAGCTACTGTTTCTATCAGGAATGTTGTTGTTTTGATTTGTAGCATTACAAAGATGTAACTGATGTGTAAAGCTGATGGTGTCAGTAGACATGCACTTCTAACTGCCACCTCCTGGGCTTTGCTACCAAAGTATTTCTGCTTCTAATAGTTTACCCTATTCTAGCTCATTCCCAGCACCTAAATGGCTCTGCAGAAAGCCTTGTTTCTGCTTGTTGTGGGTAGTATCCAGACAGATGCTGTCAAGAGGAGGAGCTTTCAGGAGCACTGTTTTGTGCTAAAGCTAGCAGAAATGGGCCAGCCAGCCAGTAGCAGAGTTAAGCTCTTGTAATGAAGATGGGATTGTAATGAACAGCTGTCATCCTAACCTCTCCTTCCTATGGCAAACCAAATAATGAAGACTGACCCATCAACAAAAGTAAGATAATTTTCTCTTGCTGTTTTCTTCTTCCTTTTTTTTTCCTTTCTTTTTTTAGCATGGTGGAGGCAATTAAGGTCAGATATTATCCATCTGTAGTTTTCAGTAGTTTCTGTCCTTAGATTCCTTCATAAACAAGACATAAGATAGGTGCCCTTTGGCTAAAAGTTAAGTTTTAAGTGTGGGTGACAGCAAGCAAATATAAATATAGTTCTGAGTATGGGATTATTCACTGCCAAAAGATCTGTTCAACTGAGAAAATGTGTTAATCTTAGGGTATTTTTAAGTGTTTCTACCAAAAGGCTACTATCAGAATAAAAAATAACCTAAGGAAAATTATGTCATAATGAACTTACTGTTTACAATAACGTTAACTTCAAAAATATATTGAACTCAGAAAAGTGCTTTAGGCAAGCAACGCTTAAAATACTGTTGTTGTTGTTGTTCTCTGAACGTTAGCCTGTAGTTGGAATTTTGCTTTGTGAACTAGATGTTTCTAAGTTGGGACTTTATGCTTCCAGCTAGACCCCAAGGAAGATATGGATGAAGTCAATAAGTATTTTCTGATTGTTGTGAGGACACAGTTAAAATATCTGCAAGCATATCACTGAGATGTTACAAGTTGCTAGCTTATGAACCTGTTGTTATTGATTTGATGTGTTGGTGTGGAGTTTTTGGGGGGAGGGAGGTGGTATATTTTTTGTTTGCTCTGTTTTTAATTAAGATTTCCTCCATGAATGTAGCTTTTGGATATGGGGTCAGTAGTGCATGCTTTCTTAATCAAACAATATGGGTTATGGGTTTATGTATGTAGCAGTGCTTCTGTTTTCTTCTTCTTTCTTGACGTGTTGCATGCTGATTTTATCCTGAATTAAGGATTGCTGTGATACCACCTTTATGGATGAAGTGGCTGGTGAGGTGTGAAAGAGACTAATTTTAGTATGTTTTCAAAACCTTTTTTCTTATTAAAATGATGGTCTCTTTTGAAGTAGAGTTGAAGTAGAAGGGGGTAGATTTGACAGTCTTTTCATCAAGAGTAAGTAAAATGGTTGTGCAGTCAGTGACCTCCAAATGTATTTTTGTTGCATCTATAAGTAAACAGATGTGAAGATCTAGCCAACAAATCCTCCCTTCCAAATGCTCGTATCCATATGGCTGTCTGTATTATTGCCACAGAAAATAGAACAACAGTCACAATGCAAACTACATTTTATTACTGTTACTGTTGTTCTGGGTAGTTTGATTTTTGGGACAGTCATGCAACAAATGTCATTTAAAATGTAAGTGGCTGATAGCCTGCATGGTAATCCTAAGCACAAAAAAAAATGTATATATATGATCGGTTTTGTATCTAAATCTTGATATTACTTTCAATAGAGCAAGATTTTAGGACTTCTATGTATACCTTCCTGTGCTTTTCAGAGAAATACAGGATCTGTTCCCCTTCATCACTTCATAAATTGGTGAAGCATATGCTGGTCCAGTGTGTAAGTGGGCATGTTGTGGCTCCTGATTCATTTGCTGTTTTTAAAAGCATAATTGGAAGCATGGGGTCACAGAGAGCCCAGAGGACTTATACATGGGTTACAGAGTCCTTTCCTTGCTAGAATCCAGTAAAAGTGGCTGCATGCTGTTGCTGTTCATGAACTGTCTGGCTGCTGGTGTAAAGGAGCAAGCTGGCCATGGTCGAGCTCCATTGTGGTGGATGTTCAGACACAACCTGCAGCCTGTGTGCTCTCAGCAGCCTGAGACTACAGAGAAGGTCTGGTGCACCCCTGGGAGATGGCTCTTTAGGTGCCATTGCTGGAAGTTGCTGTGTGGTGTGTGGATCATAATGTACAGTTTAGGCTATTGTTCCTAACCTAGCTTTGTTTCTAGTTTCCTCACTATCTCCTTATTTTACTTCAGTGATACAATATGATTGTAATTTTAACTTGCCCGGCATTGCCTCTTACCAAGCCCTCCTTAGCAAGGCAGAAACGCGTGTAGAGCTGTTCAGTAGATGTTCTGTGCAAGTTTTTGAAGTTCTGATGGTGCCGCTATTTCTTATCAGGGTTAAGTGTTTGCTTGGAAAGTGTTTTCAAATACAGTATGAAGTTGCATAGAGTAAATAAGGGCAGGAAAAAAAACAAACATAACTGCTGTTGTAAAGACTGTTAAAAAAAAAAAAAGGCAAGACCATTTTGAAGCATTCCCAGGTAGTCTTTAATTAATCTAGGTTGGACTTAATTAATGAAGAAATACATTTAGCACAACAGCACAACTGATGTCATGTAACACTAGCAAAGCCCAGCACAGGACTGCTGGCAAAACTGAAGCATTGATCTGTTCTAGCTCATTCAAGGCATCCAGTAACCACAACTTACTCCAAGTTGAAATTCAGTGATACCTGACAAATGATATTGTTAGCTGTGACCTGAATGATGAATTCACTGATTCTTAAGCTGATTCTTGTACAGAAGACATGCAGAAAGTACCCGTGACCCACAAGCAGCAAAATTGCAGCTAGCCACACTCCTAGGCACACACAGAAGCACATTCATCCACATGCATGTAGGATGTTATGCCACAGGTGTCTCTAATGAACACCTCTCAGACAACACAGAAGAACTGAGTATCTGTGCTAGCAGTACGGTAACATGACTGATTCTTTCAGTACCTACAGCAAAACCTATTGTTTAATAATACTGTTGATGAAGTTGAAGAAAAATATGTGCTTTCAGCAAAACAGCTCAGTCCTCTGCTCCTTACAGTGCCATAAATCACAGCTGCATTTTGCTGTTGTTAATGATAATACAGATTACTTCATACCCCACCCAGCTGGCAGGCATTTGTTGCCATTGCCTGTTCTTCTCAGCACCCTTCTGACAGGCTACACATGCTTCTTATTTATTCATTCTCCTCCACATGAAAACACAAACATGCTATGGTGCTTGACTATTTAATCCAAGTCTTTATAATGTAAAAGTTTGGAAAGTGTCCATGAGGCATGGTACTCACCAACACCCACTGGTGTGAGTGATGTGGGGCAGGACCTGCTCAGCCCCAGGGTTGGCCCCACTGGGCTCGGGCACTGCTGGGAGCCTTGTGGATGGGACAAGTGAGTTATTTTGGTCCCACAGAGGGCAGTCTAAGTGGAATTGTTTCCTAGTTTGTTGTTACTCAGTACCCAGGGATCCTAAATGGAAATTAGATTCCTCTGTAACTAACAGTGTGTGTGCACCAGGGCCCAAGTCAAAATGGAACCCAACCAGTGACTAAGGGGACAGCTGAAGAGTTAAAGGACTGCTTGCTTCTTTCCCTATATTAGTACAGCACAGATTAAGCTGAAGTGTATCCGAGGTCGTTGTGATGAATTACATCCAGCAGTACACACCAAAAGCTGGAGAGAGAGAGATGCTTCCAACAGACATGAGCAGATGCTTCTGGAACATGTCAAGATTGACAGGCCTCAGCCAGCCAAAACCAACACAGAGACACTCCTGCCAACAAGTGTGTTATGTGACAAAACTGTAATATTCTAAAAGATCAAAAATGAGAGTAACTGCAGGGTTTACCATAAATTAACAAAATTTACCTGTGTTTAATCCATTCCTCCTTTCCGTGGGTTATATAGGGCATATCTCACCAGTAGATCCTCTGCTAGCTGAGGGCACTTTAGTTATTAAGTTGAGATCACATGTTAGGAGCCATTAAGTGAATTGCTTTGTACAGCCTTTCCCTGAATGCTAGGGCAAATGCAGTATTTCATACCCTTAGCTAATTTCATGCTGTAATTTAATTTCTGAAACATACTTTTAATTGAATCTTTAAAGACAAAAGGAAACTGCTGAGTCCTTTAGTAATGAAAAAAAAAAAAGGATTGTTTAAAAATGTAGCCCATCTAGAGAATAATCTTCTATAATTAAATGTAAAGTTTGTTTTGCTTCTCTGCATGCAGAGCTGTGGAGAAGCAAATTCCTGCTGTCTGCAGAAAGCTCAGGGCTGAAAGAGGTATTGGGGAGCATGAGAAGTTATGTAGCTTATTTTCTGCCCCAGCCTTGTAAATCTGACAGAAAATCCTGCAGCCTTCTACAATGTGCAAGTCTGAATCAGGAAACAAAGAGAGGCTAATTAAAAAAATTAGACTGCTAACACCAAAATCACATTAGTAGGAGCTCTGCCTAGTGATCTCATTTCTCTAATTTCTGGTAATGAGATGAACTTGAAAGATATGTCAGCAATTTTGTAATAAACGAAAAACAGTTGCATGACAAAATTGGTTATTTGCATCTTGAATCTGCATCCACTACTTCAGTGACTATATTTTGATATTCATCTTCCATAAACAGATTAAAAATAGTTTCACTAAAAATCAATATACTATGTTATGCAATTTTCATATGAGGGAAACAACTCGCTTGTAACAGTAGTGATGTAGGTATCCAATTTTATGCATATCAGATTAACAATCAACATTAAATGCAACCCCCTCTAATGGAGAGGAAATCCTGAAGCATCACTTTGTGGTCTAGTGTTCAGATTCCTTTAAATCAGCAAGTGATTTGCAATGGAGATTTTCTCTTTTATTGCTACTGGAGAGAAGGATACGATACGTGGTGGAAGTGAGGTGTGTATGAGAACGTGAATAATGGAAGGAGTGAGTAGCATGAGGTTGAAGAGAAGGATCTGAAATTAACCTTTGAAACCCAAACGGTGTATCTCCTAAGAAAGGGAAAGAACAAAGCAATATCTCGTGTTCTGCATGGTGGGAGGATTCTGTGCTTCCTGGTGCCAGGAGGTAAAGACATGAATGGTGCTGTCGGTATTGAGGGCAGTGCTCCGTGTGTCCCTGAAGAGTTCAGAAATCAGTGTGGGAAGAGGGGAGGGATCCTTTTGGCTTTACCTCAGATTCAGATTTTATTTGGTTTTCCTGCTGGAAGGAAAAGCTCAGGGCAGTTTTCAATATAGGTTAACCCTTGTCATGGCTTTCTATGAAAAGCAAGGAAACAAAGGGCTAACTTTTAGTAAAAATTTGGTTGTGTTGAGGTCTGTCTGCCTTTACTTGATCGATGGCTTAGAGGCTCAAGTGCTTCATCGGTATGCTTAGGCTCCTTGAAATGTTTTTCCTGAAAGCTTGTTCAGTACTATACAAAATTATTTCAGAACAAGGAAATCTTTTGTTCTAGAGCAGTAGCACATGTGAAAATCACCTGAACATGTGTTAAACACTGACAACCTCAGGTCAAGGTGTGCTTAGAGGTCTTCTGGCACCATGATGAGGTTCCCAGAAGCACAGGAATGGTGTACCTGCCTGGAACTGAGTTCAGAACTGCTCCCTGTCTGCTCCTATGGAAACAGTTGCCTTCCCAAAATCTGGCTTTGAGCTGCTAGTGGTTTCAGCCATATTCCCTCACTGAATTAGGAACAGAAGCCTGTGTGATGTGGGTTTTCATCAGCCTGTTGTATTAGCAAGCTTCTTAATCTTGATACCGGATATTAAAACTTCAAGACGTTGTCTATCTTAGGAGCATCTTTCACAGGAATCTCTCTTGTCTACCAGCTGATGGTTCACTCCACTAGAAAGCCAAGGAATTAATTTTAAAGCTGGTTGGACGCGTTCTTGCTTTGTTTTGTTTTTTGCTGGAATAGTTATCCCCACTTTGCACTACGAGTTAATGCCTGTGTTTTGATGGCCAAAACCATCTGTATATTTAAATGAACAAGCATAAAGAAATTCATGCCTTACATGTGGTGAATATACAGCTGCTTTCAAAGACAGAATTGAGAGCGTTCATGCTAAATGACTACTGTGGTAAAAAGTTTTGATCAGTATATCACAACTACCATTTAGCAGGTGTTTCAGATTGTTTCAACTTCACATCCCAACTGTTAGGCTAAGCCAAGTATGGCTTCTGGGAAATCATATTCCTGCATTGGTAATCTAAATTCTGCTAAGTCTGTGATGAAGTGGATCAGAAACTGCATATGTACTTGCCATGGCAACCCCTGCATC
Organism: Gallus gallus; assembly: GCF_016699485.2. Classification (NCBI taxonomy): domain Eukaryota; kingdom Metazoa; phylum Chordata; class Aves; order Galliformes; family Phasianidae; genus Gallus; species Gallus gallus. The sequence goes on from NC_052540.1 coordinate 8,426,486, forward strand.
ACATGACATAAATGCTAGTTCAGCCAAAGAGCTTCATGGCTTATTAAACAGGCACACACAGACCCATGCATGTACCATTTTGCCATGTGACTGCTGTAGCCCTGGCAGTTTTCTAAAAGGAAACTGTATTAGAACATCATAGTGATTCCATTGGCATTGCTTTGCCAGAGTTTCTTCCTGTCCTCTTGGATTCTCTTGAGTTTAAAAAAAAAAAAACAACAACAATGAAAACAAACAAAAAAGCATCTTCTGTTTCTGGAAACATCTTCTGCTGTCACTTTCTATGGACTTCTGCTGTATTTTGGGAGTGAAAGAGGACAGAATAAAAATTACTAATCTATTTTAGTACTGACTGTGCATTACTAAAATGTTTACCAGAAACCTTTGCTCCTTGCCCCTTCCTACCTCCTCTAAGAGACACGAGGGCAATGAGCTCTAACTCCTCTCCAGCAAATTGCAGCCAGATAGAACTCAGCTAGTTTAAATCAGACAGGGTGCTTGAGCAAGAAGAACCTAGAGGTGGGCTGGATCAAAGATGGCTGGAGTGGAGAACTTGTCTGTCTGCACCTAAATGCCCTTGAAATAAAGGAGAGTGCCAGAAATGCAACCTTTCCCCAGTTGTGTTGCTGCAAGGCAGGTGCTGTGCGTGCCAGGCTGGCATCATCGTCTTCTCAGCCGCCTATGGTCTGGTTTCATGAGCAGAGTGGCTGCTGGAAAACTAATTATTTACTGAAACAGTGTACTGTGGAAGGGAATTCCTTTCTCATTCTGTTTTCCTTTCCTCTGTTAGATCCCTGACTGAAATGGCACCGTTTCTCTTTCTTGTTTAGTTGGAACCTGAGCTTTTGTAGCAAGAATTCATTTGAGTCATGGTGCTTCTCCAGGCACCTGACTAAAATGGAGATCCACTCTGTGCAGCATCACAGCATTGTGCAAAGATTACTGGCTATGTCTGTTGTGCAGCTGCAGTGTAACAAGAGTTATAGAGACAAGTTCTCAGGTTTGTGTGCTGGAATTAATATTTTTAGTGATTCATGATGTTGCTTTGGGACTTAAGGAAAATCTATTTTCAATTTCCAGTTCCAGTCAGTCGAATTTTTATCTTCATTTTCCAAGTAGTCAGTCAAGGTGAAGTGCACATAATTAGTGCTACTCATGAGTGGCTATTGTTTTTTTGCATTCTGTTTCATATGAGTTTATTGTGTGGTTACCATTTTGGAGATGACCCATAACAGGGGGACAGTAGCATAGTCTGAGAATTAATTTGGTGGTACTTTTATACTCAAATCGACCATGAAGCAGAGAAGCAGTGTTATGTGTGTTGAGGGATACAGATGAGGAAGGTGCTGTCTTCTGAAGCGTGTCCATCTCTGCCAGTGAGCATAGACAGTTTCTAATGCAAAATCCACCTTTAAGTAAGGAGATGTTTTAAAATGTGGTGTCATAAAGAAGTCTTTTGGCAGGACAAGGTATTTTAGGTTATAGTTTCAATTGTGTTTTATGACAGTATTGATCTTTTTTAAGATGTGCAAGAACTACTTTGTTATTAATAGCTACTCTAATATTATTAAGAGGGAAAGAGAACTTAAAGATCATGGATTTTGCAGGAAGCCACTAAAAAATGGCTCTGTCTGCTCCACTGAAATGTCCTAGGTCTGCAGAATGAAGCAGTGACAGTAATATTTCCCCTCTGTGTGCAGACAAAGAACAGGCGTTCCAAAATTCCTTTGTGCCTACAAGTGGGACTGCATTTTCAGAAGAGGTTGCCAGAATTGGAGCTTTTCCGAAAAAACTGGCCCAAGCCTCCCTATATCAGAATTTCAGTGTTCTTTTGTTAAAGCTAAACAACTGGGAGGTTTTGCTGTCTAAAGGATTATTTAAACCACTGTAGGTTTCGATATTGTGTTTGCTTGCAGTTATAGCAGTGGAAGAGGCTATTTAGTCTCATGACAAAATATTTTGACTAGCCTCTTCCTAGTTACTCATTTGTTTGTGCTCAGTATATGCTCATTGTGAATTGTCTTCCCATGGGATTACAAAGAAAGCAGAAGCTTTCACTAACAGGTCTTTCCTGTCACGTAATGATGGGCTCATCCGGGAGATTCTGTACAAGGGGTTTGCCAGGCGGGGTGTAAAATTTGTGGAAATCGTGCCATTACCAGGATATATCTGGAAAAAAAAGCCCAATAACTTCATTGCAAGACAGTTCTGGTTGCTAAGAGACAGCATGTAATTATCTACCAACATGTTTACCATTCCCAAACACTTAGAAGGGTGAGAGCTATGAACTGCTTGAATACTAAGCTAAACATGAAATAATCCAAAACGCATTCTTATTAAATGCAGCTTTTTTTTAAAAGGACACTTTAAAATGACACAGGAGCTTTAACTGTGACCTGTGATTTTTTTCTAAATGCATAATATCAGTTATTTCCATTTCCCTCTCGCTCTCCAAATCTACATACTCTCATTGCATGTACTTTTAATGATAATACAGAAAATATGAACAAATGAAATGTATAGAACCGCACGGTTTTTCTAGTAAAAGACTTTCCGCTTCACTTTCTTGAAAATGATAGTCTGACTTTAATAGTAGTTCAGTGTTCCTGCATCCTGATAACATTATTGATGTATTCTGATGTTGAATTAAGGTTGACCAGCATGAGTCATTGACTCATTTTGCTTTTTTCCTAAAACATTGTGTTGCACTTGCAATGTGTTGTGATTTATTTTGCGTGCAAAATAAGTTTGTGCTGCAAGGACATTTACATTTCTCTGTGTCACTCTGGCTGTATAGACAGTACAAGATTTATGCCATCCTAAGCTGTGCTTTTACTTGGTTTTAAGGGCATGGAACTGGTAAATGGGGCACTGCCAGGAAAAAGAAAAGCAGAGGTTTCTGCCTCTGTTTTCAGAATGGTAACATCTGCCCTTGTTTTTTCTTTGCTGAAAATAAAATATCATTTTTAGCTAGTGTGAAGCACTGGCTGTAAAACTGAAGAACTCACTTCTAATCTCTGGTCAGAAGCGTTTTAGTATCAGCCTAACAGTAAACTGAAACCTGAATTTGTGTTTAGTCAGTAGCTGTGACATTGTATGCTAAAAACATGTCTGTTCAGGAACATTGTGTTGTGGGCGTTGTTCTGGGAAGCTGAGGGGAGAGCCTTGTTGTTGCCTTGGGCAATGTGCATCTTACCCAGCAGAGGCTCTGAATCCATCCTGGATTCAGATCCATCCATTCACTGAAGTTCATCAGAATAGAAGAAAGAACGTCTTTTCACCAAGCTCTAGCATGGCCAAAATAAAGGTCACTTCACCAGGACAATAGTCCCCAAACAACTTTTTTTTCCTTTTTTTTTGGGGGGGAAGGGGGGCGGGCGGGTCGATGCAGGTAACCTCTTGTCCTGTAACTACCTTTTCAAGGAAGCTTACCAAAGTTTTAGAGACAGTGGAAAGCATTTTATATCAACATTATTCTTCCTCATTCTCTGATCCTCTTGGCTGCCAAAGGAGTCCTGGATAAGTTCTGACTAAGCTCATCTTCCGAAGGTTGCATCAGAAACAACAAGCTGCAGGCACGTTGGCCTGTTTCACATACAGTCATCCTTTTAACTTCCACTGGTAGCAATCCAGCACTGGAATCCAGTGTTGGATAAACCAAAGGATTAAGTCTCAGTTGGCCTATTAAAAACAGCACTTGCTGGCTGCTGTGGAAAGCTCTCCTAGATCACATGAGCTCAGGAGGGACTTCCTAATGGTTGCTTCTTTTTTCTTTGGGGACCCAGAGATTTGCTGTTTCCTCTGGTGTGTAGCTGATGGATAGACAAAATGGCATGCTGCTATAAGGGAAGTAGCTGAGACTTGGCTACTGGAATCTAGGAAGGTAAAGCCTTGTCCCTGGGTGATGTTCTGACTGCAACACCACCACTCACATATGGAGTTTGAATGCAGAAAGCCTTAAGAGTTAGGATTCAGTGAAGGAGTTGCTGCTACTTTATTATTTTTTTCTTAATAGAATGATTTTTTTTCTGTGATAAATGTAGTTGAGGAAAAAAAAGAGCATTATTTAACTAGTATTCCTTTACCTATTTCAAGTTCTAGGTGTACAACTGTCAAGATGAAAAAAAGTGAAACTTTTTCCATATATTTGAACAGCAGTTTGACTCTCCTTACTCTTTTTCTTTTTATATGTGGAATCACTTTATTTGTTCTCAAACAGCACCCTAAAATGGAATGGCAAAATCCATAACGGGAGGTTGGTTCTTTTTGACCTCCGTTGTTCCCTTTATTCAAATGAGGGACAGGAAAAGCTTTTTTCAGTCTTTATTTAGTGGCAAGGTCATGAGAACTGTATATTTACTGTGGACATCATATTATAATAGTGCTTTGGATATAATTTGGGTTATAATAGGTCTTTATAAAAGTGCTTTGTAAAATGTTGGGATAAATACTCCAGTGATGTTGACAATGAATGAGATGATGGAATGTTTGTCTTGCTGCTTCTTTGGGACACAGCCTATCCTACATGATTTCCAATTTGCTCTCCACAATTACCAAATCTTTACCCTAATCTTGCATTATGGAAATAATACAGCTTAACCCTAATTAGGGAGTTGCATGTCTTTGTTGAAATTCCTGGAATGGCCAGGAATGCTTTTTAATGTGTGTATGATGAATCCGGGGTTAAGACATACTATACCTATAATGGAAACAAACAAACAAACCCCCACAAAACTGAACTGCAGGAAAGAAACCAACAACAGCTGGTGATCAAATTAAAAAAAAAAAGTAATGTCAGTTTAAGGTGGGAATTTAAATGAGGGGATATTTTGTTCATCTGATGTGGTTTATTTCTGTGTAGCCTGTTGCATTTGGGCACTGCTAGAGTAAGAATGCTTGTACAGGGGTCCTGATTCAGCTCCTATTCATTATTCATTTGTACTCCAAATAAATAGTTCAGTGCTTGCTGTTTGCTGTAAACCATCATGTTGCTGAAGCTGTCAGGGACTGCAGTAAGCAAAACAAAAGGTCATGAGCACTCCAGGTCTTTCAGCAGTGTTGCAGCAATCCTTTCTTATAATTGTATAAGCAAGCAACAAATACAGTACAATCAAGCTTCCTTTCTCACCTCTGCACTGCATGATCATTAGTGGCTTCCCAGCATGTGGAGTTGTTCCACCCCAAGGGAGATGAAATCCCACCTGAGAAGTTGTTCCTTCTACAGATGATGCATTTGCCAGCTGTTCCATATCTCCTTTCTTTGAAGGTGTGACAGGCTGTGAAGGAACAAGCGGAGTGGCTGCTGACATTGCGTGCGATGGCTAGCAGGCTCCCTGCATCCCGGTGTTCACTCAGCAAATCATGAGCATTAAATTAAGGCAGCAGACCCCACATGCTGTGGGGTCATGACAGTAATGGTGTGTTAAACCCACTGCTGTCTGTACGTTGGAGAGATTACTTGTAAAATCAAAATGCTTTTTGAAAGGATGTTCCCTGATTCACCTTCAGCCAAATTTTTTGTGGCTCTGTGGGGGTGCTGAGGAAAACCGGGTGCTAAGAGGAGGCTCCTTCTGCCTCGTGGCTGCTGTGGAAAGCCCAGAGGTGAGCAGTGCCTGTGGTCTGGAGGGATGTGACAATAACACCTTCCTTATGCCTCTGGCACCAGGGAGAAAGTGGGCCAAGAGGAGCAGCTTGCGCTTCTGATGTTAATGAGCATGACAGGGACCTTGCTTCTCACTGCAGACTTTTTACAGCTTTCTCTAAACATTGGATGCCATCAAAGAGAGTGGGCTAGCTAGGCTTTGGGTCTGATCAGGAAGAACAGTTCCTGTGTACCCATGTTATGTACCGTGTGAAAATCTTTTGTATACGTTACTTTCAGATTCTTTGGCTAAACCAACTACAGAACAATATCTTCAGGGAATGAGGCTCTGTTGTAAACTGTCAAGCTTGAGCTAATTTCTGAAGCATTTTAAAATATTTCAGAATCAAACATTATTTCTGGTCATATTCATGCGTTCACTATATGGTTGTTTTAGTTACTCCTTCTCTCCCAGACTCTTAGCAAGATCACTCAAAAATAATGATTTGCTTTAAGGGCACTGTGATTGACAGGACTATTCCAAGTCCACAAAGTGTGATAGATAATTTCTACCCATATTCTCTTTGCAGACGTGGGATTGATAGGCGAACTGTCACATTATAACCTTCAGTAATTAACCTATGAATGGGGCATTAGTATTAGTTCTGAATAATTACTTGTTTTTTAAGCAAAGCTTTCACATATAATAACATGGAAGCTCTTGAGAAGTTTGGTTTAATAAGCTATTTGGAAACCAGTTGGTACCATTTAATGCAAGAGATGGTTGAGTGATTTGTGGAAAATGAGGTTATCTGACAAATTCAGCCCATATTTCGGTTCATAAATCATTCATAAACTGATCCTGATTTCCACAATGTATTCATTATTCATAAGTGCTCACTGAATAATTTGTGCAAACAAATTTCAGCCTATAGAGTACCCATGAGTTTTGTATTTGTTATTCTTATTGTGATCCTGGTGCTTGGCTCTGTTTTCTTATTGTATGCAGCTTTTAAATAGGAGAATAACATTGAACAGTTCCCAGAGCAAATGGAATACCAGTCCTTTATAAGAAAAAGAATATTTATGTCATGCTTTGCGATTGCTGCTGTAAACACAACAGCATTGTTGAGTGTAGCTGCTTAGATCTTCAAACAGGAATCCACAAAGACACTGTTCAGAATGTCCATCCTGCCTGTTCTGCTGTGTGAGCCGCATGTCCACACTCCTAGCATCTCTCAGTTCTGCACAGCTTTTTCCCAAGGTTTTCTCATGACTAATTGGCCCCTGTTTTCTTTTTCTATCTTTTTTAATCATTCAACAGAATTTTTGCATATATTTCTTTGATGATTGTATCTTCATGAAAACTGTTCCTCACCCGATTTCCATGCTAGGAAATTGGGGAAGGGAAAAGAGGTATTCCTCTTGGAGGTTCTGAGAGAGATTGAAGTTCAAGCACCATTTAAGTCCATTGATCTGTAGGAAAACAGCTGGAAACAAGTTTTCAGTTTTCTCTTCATTACAGGGAATAGATGAGTTATCAAAGTGAATTGATATAGTACTCCTCAAGTAGCTGTTGTGGTATAAATTTAAGGCAACAGATCATTTTCAATCATTTGTGTTAAGAAATATGGCATGTTTCAGAGTGATACTGAATTGCTTTACTGTGAGGGGAAGCAGACTGTGGTAAAACTGCTAGTAATAGCTGTTCATTTATTATCTCTGCTTGTTTCTTGTGGGCATCAGATATAATGTGCAGCAGACATTTTTAGTGATAAGCAGACCCCATCTCCTGTGTATACACACAGAGGTACATGTGGTAGAGCCCTGAAGTTACTAATATGCATCTCTGAGAAAAACAATCACTTGCATCCTAATTATCTCTGTTTGGAAAGCAATAAATATTGTCTGATATTTGTTCAACTGCACCATCCAGAAGCTCTAAGGAAGATTAAAACAACCTCATACTTCACATTTCTGAAAGCCTGGTCATTAAGTATAGTTCATGAGAAAATCTGAGGCTATTTGAGATTGTATTTGGATATTTGAATCAAAAGAGAAATAACACAGCACAGAATTCCCATGAGATGTGTGCTGTTGTTGAAGGTGCGTTCCTCATACAGCATTTCTGTTTCTCTATTACATTCAAGATGTAGAGAGGAGAGTTCAGGCAACTTGCTCAGAAGGTCTGGATGCATCTGACCTGCTGTGGTGAAAGCTAGAGATTTTCTGCTACAAGATGAAGGTGGAACTTTGTGACTTTGATACGTACCTTGTGTCAGACGTGATGTGATGAGCTGCTATCGCTGCATCAGAAAGCAATTTTTGCAGGTCTGTTTAGTTATTGTATTTACGCTGTTCTTTACTGGGAAGGGAAGAAGAAATGAGAATCCCCACTGTCATCACTAGATGTTACCCTAGTCTCTGATTTAGAAACGTCCCATATATGAGTTAAGGCGCTGAGCTTCAGTCTTAATTCCCAGAATCCAGGCAAGTTTCAAAAATTAAAAAAAAAAAAAAATCTGAAGATCTAATTCTAGGCTTGAATTTCATTGCCTAATGGATGCTTTTTAAGCTTCGCCAATCTCTGAGACACAGAAATGAAGCTGTGTGATGCAACCAGTTGTTCTGCTGGAGTGGGACTGGATAGTTCCCAGAAATATTTTCTCATGTCTAGAAGCAAGCTTTGCAAGATAGGAACAGAGCACACTTGGAGCTGTATGTTTATTGGGAAGAAATTTCAGTGGTGTCTGCAAATAGAAGTGCTGGTTTTAACCCAAACAATAAAACGAGCCTGGCTGTGAACTCTGAAAGAAGTTAAGAGTAGGCAGAACTTCGTAGGCTAGCGTTTCCTAAAGCTCTGCTCTGCTCTGTAAAATGATGAATAACATAACATCTTCTGTAGTACTACGAAGCCATAAAAATCATCTGTATTAAAGGGCTCATAACTCTGTTACAAGCACTCAGTTCACCTTCAGAAGTTTAACGTGTACCACTAGTAATGATTACAGTTGAAGAGATGCCATATGCCCTTTTATTTGTCTCCTGGGAGGATTTGCAAGTACACAGATAAATGTAAGTTATTGCTATGATCATCTAACCATATGTGTCATATGGCACATATAAATGATGTATTATTTAATAAAGTGCATTTTGTCTTTAATTAAGCATCGTTTCATTAAAGGTAGGTATTTATCTTGTATGTAACATAAATATTTTCAGTGGAAAGGGCCAAAATTCTGTGTGCAATAGCTGAAGATTATTCGATTAAATCTGGAGACCTCAAGAAAAGGTATCAGTTTTTATGTCCTCTCACATATTGAGCTTACATTATAATCTTTCCCTTTTCCCTCTGCTTTACTGGGTACTAATCAGCTGTGTAATTGAATTGGCAACAGTTTCACTGCGTATGTTATCAGTCCATATTTTTCAGTGGATTCAGCCATCCTTACATCTGAAAAATAGGATTTCTTGAACAGAAAAATTCACAGCTGGAGATTTTCGATCCCTCAGTAAATAACAGACAGTGGAATTCATTCTATTTCTTGTTCATATTCTTGCTTAGGATTTTCTATCTTTCCTAAAGATTTGTTTTCAAGTTCATAGTTTGTGCATTGAGAATGCACATTTGCAAAAGATTTCAGTGGAAGGTGAGAAAGGTCAGTGCGCTCTGCCTCCCCTCGGAAAGAAACGGACCCATTTGAAATGTATTTTTGTTTTGTTTTGCCACGTGCGATCAGTTCAAGGCACTCATGGAACTTTCCTTCTCAGCTATTCCTCAATGTTTCTATAGCAGAAAATTAAATTTCTGTGGCTAGAGGGAGGCTATAGCTACCTATCCCAGTAGAGAATATCCTCCTTAAAACAAGAAATCCCTCACAAGGGAACATCAGGTTCCAATCTTGGAGAGGGAAGCAGGAATCACTGTGTGGCTAAAGATCAGACTGTAATTATGCATAAGCTGAATGAAGTAGGAAATGGTTAATTTCCACTAATAAAAAGGGTTGCAGCAAACAGCCCAGGGCTAGCTCCTGCTGCATTAAGCTGATGGAAGGATTCTCACCCACTCGAATAAAAACAGCATCAAGCCGCAAATAATTCCAGCATTTTAGCTGCTGTTTGCTTTGCTGTGCTTTTTTTCCTTTATTCCTGACAGCCAGGCTGTCAGAAAACTAACCCGCTATTTAAGCTAATGATGTGTTTACATTTATTAATCAATTTGAATATATATTTTCCTCAGTGTAACTTCCCCCCTTGTCTCCTCCCCCAGATCTAAGCTGGTTGCATTCAAAGCGATGAGGATCTTTCTTCTTTTTTCACTTGAGAAAGTGGCACAGAAGTTAAAGTGGTTCAAAGAGATAGTTATCTCTCCATAGCTATTGTATAATTAAACAACAACCTCCCCGTGCCGATGTACGTTCTCCTTGATCTTTGAGTATGAAAACAAAAAGAAGAGGCATCTCCTGTGTTTGTCTCATCTGACACATGAGCATTAGCTTTTCACCTTTCTGCTGTGATCCAGCTTAGTTTAGTTGGAGAGCAGCTGAACTAAGGCAAAAAGATTTGCGTGCCGCTACAGGCAGCTACTAATATAAGCTTTCACCAATTGATTAAGTTGTGCGGATGTGTGATTAATGACAGCTTGGTCAAAAGTGACCTTTTAAATATAGGACAGGGTATGTGCAACATCTTGCAAGATTTAATGCTGAGTTTTAAGCCACAGACAAGGGGACACTTTGCTTGTCCCTTCTGCTCAGCATGTCTCAAAAAGGTTTTAGCTGTAGCAAATTAGGTAGAGCTAGATGAAATGAGAGCCACCTCCGGCTGAATTATCCAACTTAAAACAGCTTTAGCGTGCTATTTTTAGATTTAAATATTCCAGCTTCATGGTGGGAGATGCCAAAGTTAATCTGCTTATGAAGATTCAGGCTTCTAAAGTTTCCACATGGGGTCTGTTCAAGAAGAAAATAGATTTTCCGTTTTAATGTTTTAAACAAATTTAACTTTGGATTTTTAATTTAGCTGGAGGGAGCAAATTGCTATCTAGGACCACATTTTGGTGTGGTAGATGAATCCTCACTGAGCCAAATATTCAAGCGTGCAAACTCCCATTGTGTCACTGACTTTGATGAAGTTACGAGATTTCTGCTGTCAGCCAAGGAAACTCACAGCTCTGGAATCAGTCAGTGGTGTGAGAGGAGACAGGATGATATGGCACCAGGCACTCCTTATTTCCAGCTGTTTCCACAAAAAAGAAAAAGCTTGATCAAAGATGTTTAAAAATATCATCTCCTGTTACTGTAAAAGACAGTAGGCTGACTATATAGAGCAGTGAAAGTCGGCTCAGATGAGACAGGTGACAGCATTTTACTTGGTTTCAAACTCACTGCATTATGGTTTAATGATAGCATCTTCTTTTCAAAAGCTGGTTCATGTCTGAGCTCTAATTCGTTGTTATATATAATGCAATGATAATTATTAGTGCTGCTGATCTGTCTTAAAGGGCTGAACGTGCAAATAGCTTTCCCTATAGTCTGACAGCAAAGCAGCGCTACTGGCCTGGCTGCAGTCCCAGCTGGCTGGTTAAAGAACTGTGTCATGGGTTCACAGCAATATAGACATCAGCAGAGCACTTGGAATTAAAGCTTGCTCTGAGCTCTTGATTTCTTTGCTCTCCTTAAAGGTTTCCAGTAACGTGGGTAACTCCAGCACTAAGAACCTGTCCAAGCGAGTGTCTGAAGTATAGTTTCAGATGGGTTTTCTCTAAGGAAAATATGTCTTTAAATCTTTTCGGTTCTAATTAGGTCCAGAGTACCCACATTTCATGTCCATGTGAGCAGTAATTGCCGCTGTTCACACAGAGAAGCAGATGAGGAGCTGCCATGGATGCTTTGTAAAATGCAAGCAAGCAAAGTCTGGCATCCAGGCCCAGTTTTAATGACTGACTGACTCGTTCTTGTGAAAAAAGGGTGCAGCTCCTGCTGCATTTGCAGACTGATTCAATTAAATATGCCTTATTTTCAGAAGTGGGAATTATGAACTCTTCCCTCCAGGGATCAGACTCCTTAGTGCAGCACTGCCAGGGAGGGAGCAGCATCCCTGGAGAACCTGGGAAGGGCTTGAGGAAGGAACCCAGGACACTGTCCTCCAGTCTGTGTGGAGCTGGTGAGAATGCTCAGGGAGGGCAGGAATGAGGGAGGAAGGAGAAGTACCGCAGCTGGCTGGGTAGGGGTGGCCAGTTCCCTGGCTTCAGTGCCCATACAGTGTCCCACTGTGCCCCTGTCCTGAGGCAGCATGAAGGGGAGTGACAGCTTTGCTTTGTTCCCCTTTCCCTTGCTCCCTTGAGGCAGTAGGAGCTGCTAGCTAACACACTTGTGGCACATAAGATGGGTCTCAGCTCATTACGCTGTGGTTCCAAGCACAAAGGAGAATGCTCCATTTCTTCTATTAGTGTGTTTTCTTGTTCTGGATGAACGGACTGAAATGAGTCTGTGGAGAATGGGTATGTGGGAGGTGCGTATGTTTCTGTCTCCAGGCAGTAGCTGCCTTGCTTCTAGAATGTTCTTGTGCCCTGATTTTTCTGCTTGCCCAGCTATCGATGTAAGCCAAGGCATAGTTTCACAGAGCGAATTGCACTGAAACGTTACTGGTGTATGTTGAATTTGCGTGAAATCAGTCAAGCTATATGCCTCAGAGAGGCAGTGTGTCCCATCCCTGGAGGTGGTCAAGGCCAGGTTGAACGGGGCCTTGGGCAGCCTGAGCTGGTGCTTGTTATGGTTGGCAGCTCTGCCTGCAGCAGGAGGGTGGGAACCTAGATGATCTTGAGGTCCCTTCTACCTTAAGCCATTCTATGATACTTGTGTCAGCTTCTTGGGAGAAAGAATGAGCTGAACGCTGCTATCCCAGCAGAAAAAGTCTGTGTGCAAATCCAGTACCATGTCTGAGACACGGATGTCATTGTCCTCAGTACTGCTTCTGTGAGAGAACCTGAACCATAAGCCATTGTATCTGCTTTTATTTACAGAGATAAAATGGATTTGTTTTCCTTTTGGGTTATTACTGTCACTCATTGTTAAGGGACTAATTAATGCTGTTGATTCTTTATTATTGGTTAGAATTAATTTATTTCCCGCTTTGTGAGTGCTAGCTATGTAAAAATAAAGGCTTTAATTAATTGACAGAGTTAACTTTTCCAATAAGCATCAGCCCTGCTCCTTCCCATGTATCCAGAAGAGCAGAATACAAGTGACATATGGTGAAAGGAAGCGGAATGTCTTAGCTCAGGGCATTAAAGTGGTAATAATAAAGGCTTCACCAAATGGAAAATATCACCAGTCTACTCCAAACTGTCTTGAACAACAGTCAATTCATTTTTATGGGTTTTAGTGTTAATTATTTTTTGAAAAAAATTATCTGTATAAATTTAATTCATAGCATGGTTGTTACATTGTAAATAACTGAAACCACTGAAGCTTTTCCTCTAATAAAATTGTAATTGGCCTTTTAAAGTAACTACACTAATAAATTCCCCCTTTCCCTCCTCCTCATACTTGAGGATAAGAGATCCTTAGCTGCCATAAGCTGGCATCGTTCCTTTGGTGCTGTGAAGTTTAGCTGGCCTACAGCAGCTGAGCACAGCGCTGAGACAAGGGAGGAGAACCATCCTTTGCAAGATGTTAGTGTACAGGATAGTTATTCTGGTTGAAGCCAGCGCTTTCCACTGCCAGAAGAGAAAAATAAGCTCTATTTATCCTCATTTGGATGTTTTATACACAGCGATTGAAATTTGGAGTTCAAATACTATTCTGTTTTTTCACTTGCTGCTCATTCCACGTTGAACTGATTTTATTAACACACTAAAGAGGTGACAGTTGCAATGCACCTCTTCTCCTCACTGTGTCTTAAATATCTCCATATCACTTGTTGCAATACCTCTGCGCCTTCCAATCCACAGTGTGTTGATCTCTATATTCCTCGTTTCTGAAATAGGGCAAAAACCGGGATTATATATATATAGATATATTATATATATCAGAGCTGCTTGTTGGAACTTCCTGGGCACCTGCTGAGAAAGGAGCCTCCAAAGGATGAGTCACAGCTGAGGCATATTTAGAGTCACAGAATGGCTTAGGTTGGATGGGACCTTATGGGTCATGGAGCTCCTTGCTCAAGCAGGATGAGGTGAAGCAGAGAAATGTATGGAGACTTCCAAATTCTGAATGCCATGCAGGTTTAGGAATGTCCTCTGCTTCACAGCAACCTCACAGAGATCATTCTCATGTTGTATTTTTACTTTCTATCATTTCTGATACTGCTGTTGCCTAGTGATTGTTTGTTTGATAAAATCACTGTTGACAAAGCTTTTGTGTACAAGAACACTTTGGCTTACTACTGTCGATATATTTCTGAGTTTCAGATGCAAAGCTGCTCTCAGTGTATTTCCAGGTAACTTCATCTACAGGTTCTACATTAAATATTGAAGCGTGTACATGCAGCCTTGCAGTTCTGCATGTGTACAGAAGACATTAAACATGGCAATACCATTTCCCATGCAGTGATCCCATTTTCTCAGGTTTGTACTGATGCTTTGGTGTACCCTTGAAATTGTGCAAGTGTGTGATTCTCTGGCAGCTGTGTGCCCTGCACAGGGGTGTGCAGAAGCTCCAGGATGGAGCACTGTTCTAAATCTTGACTCTGACTTTGGGCACCGGTTATGCAAGCATAGAACTGTGCTCCTCTGAAGAACTTACGGTACAATTCTTCCCTTCGCTGTCAACAGCCTCCATTAAGCCCTTAAGGTCCAGAGTAAGGAAGCCACTCAAGGTACCACTTACAGTACTGCAGTAGCTGCAGTCTCCCTGTTGTACGTGGAGAAACACTGTTCCTGTTACAGACATATATGCCCCAGAAATTGGCCCCTACTTGTCACATTGCAAGAAGCCTGACCTGTTGACTAATTACCCTGAGTCTGTGGGGTGACTCTCTGATTCCTTGTTGAACAGCACTTAGTCTAGTATCAATTGTTAAAAAGTGTAGGACTGCTAACATTATTTTTTTCCAAATGTTTCATTTTGACAGCACTATAAGCAAAAGCACTTTTACGCATCTTTCTTTACTGAATTATTTATTTCAGTGTAGGTATGAATCATTCTTTATTGCAGAATACAGTATAGTTAGGTTCTCGCACTAAAACATCAGTGCCAATGAGCTGGAAATAAAATTGTCAAAAATACTTGATTCTAATTAGGGTTTTTTTAATGTTTATACACTGTGGGCTTGATCTTTCTTCCAGTGACTGTGTAAATCTGGAATAATTTCATTGACTCTAGTATGATATCCATGCAAATAAGATGATACCATTATGGTTTGTACTTATGGTTATTATATGCTATTAGCTTAATAAGTAAGAAGACATTTTAAACTTCAAATTGTTCTGTTATTAAGAACAGTTCACCATTTCTTGCTGTGTATCCGTAGCACATCAATTTCAGAAGAAACAGAATTCAAGAAGTAGGTCTGACTGTACTCTGAAAATAATCACACGCTATTATCTGTTTTACATGTGAATATGCATAGGTAATTACTTTTTATTATCTGGAATTTATAGGGCCAAAATATTGTAGTTAATGGGCTCAATGAGTGATACTGAGTCATATTTGCTGAAAGTTATCCGGATCCTTGAGGGTTTCTCTACGTGGTTCCTGTTACGATTCTCCCTTCCTTTGAAATCAATTCTCTGTCTTTCTTAAATGAAGCTCAGCTCCTTCTTGATGTAATGTCTCAGCTGTTCCCCATCCATTTTCCCAAATTGAAGGTGCATCAAAACATTAAATCCTCTAATACTGCTTCAGCTTTGTATTTCTGTCCCAGGAGTTTTCTAGAATAACTGTACCCCAAACCTGTTTAACCAAACATCAGATGGCTTTGGATTTAGTATTCCACTCGGTGTTGTCCACAACAGAAACAAAGTTTAGCTTTGGATCTAAGCTGTACTGAATTTTAAGTAGGTCACATTTAGTGAGCTTGCAGCCTTCCATCCTTTGTAAATGTGAATTTCTGAATCTTGAGTTGTCTCCCAGTGACCCTTGGCGATCTTTCCAGGATCTCCAGAGGCATTGCAGAATTCCTCCAGTCCAGATTTTCTTCCCTGTAGGCTATTCTCACGCCATGTATTTAATAGTTACGAAGATTAATGTGTGTGAATATATATATGAATATATATACATATATATATATATATGGAAACTACAACAGATGCAGTAACAAAACTACAACAGGTACAATAGCACTATTTGATAGAACAAATTGTCAGCTACAAAATGCTGTTTTTCAACACAGGCGCCATTCTGCCAGACTGCCCCTCTGCTGCCATCTGTCACACAGCAACAAAATGGAGTGAGATATTGGTGGGAAGGTTCAGCCATTACTGCCATACCATCAACATCCACCTTTGACACCATGGCCCATAAAATAGGAGGTGTTTCTTTTGGAGCAGCCCTTGAATATATCTTGTTTAACTCCAATGAATGTGAACTTCAAAAATCACAGCTGCTTATTGTTAACAGTTAACTTCAAATGCAGTATACGACGTAGTTGCATACTGTTTATTTTTGCAGCCACATAAGTAGAAGCTAAAGAAGAAAAGTATCTGCAGTATACAGTTGACATACTATTTTTCTCTTTTCTAAAATCGCTTAAGGGGACTTATGATTTTATCCATATATTTTTAATCTTCTTGTAAATGTTTGGATAGTTCTGTAGTGAATTCTTGAGCTACAAAATAGTTCACAAACAACTTATTTTGAGGGATTTGAGTTCAGAACTCACTGGCTATCAGGAGCTCACTGGGAATTGGGAGTAGCTCTGGCTTCTCAGACTATAGTGGTCTGTAGGTTGGGTTGAGTCCCCTGTGGGGCCTGTAAGAATACTTGCAGTTGAAAAGCAGTAACAGTGAATTTAACAGGGAGGATGTAGAAAAGCTGATTGTTGGGTGTGTGGTGTGAACACCCCACTCTGAATCTTGTTGACTGGGAGGATTCTGTAATGTATAGTCCTAAACTGAGCTGGGGTGAATGGATTCACAACAAAAGTCTGCCTCCCACCCAGGAGCCATGACCACCAGCAAGGTTTACCTCAGCCATTTACTTGGGGATTTGTTGGCCCCAGCGTTTCTTTGACCAAGTAAGCACAGAAACTGCTATGCTGCTTAGCTAAGAATTAAACTAGAAAGCTCTTTAGAAGAAATAGATTATTTCTTTTTTGCAGTTCCTGAATAAATACCTGGATGAAACTGATTCTTAGTGTCAGCCTTCCTTGTCCTGAGCTCTGCTCTGTGGAGACTTGAGCCTAGTTCTGTCACACTGCAGCCTCATTAGCACAACCCAGAGGAGGTCATCTAGGGAGTGCACAGATGTGTAGTGACACGTACATTTGTGTTTGATAAAAGACAGCCCAATAAATGGAGAGATTACATTTATCACCTGAGAAGTGTGAGTAGTAAATGGGGGGATGCTCAGGAGAGGGCTGTTCAGGATGCTTTAGGCAGTATCTCATTTCATTCCAGAAACTCCAGCTCAGTCAATTCTACTATATTTGACTGTAATGAGTGGTGTAATATCACTGTGAGATATCTGAAAATCTTTTAAAAGCTCTGTCACTATGCCTTCTCTTGAGATTTAAGACTAATCTTGGGTATTTGCCAATCTGGGAATCTACCTAATTACCTGAGGTGATACATAGGTCAGTGGGAGTTGATTTACGGAGAACAGTGGAATTGTTCTGGCATTTGGGAAATCAGTAATTGGGCACATAGTTCCCCTGGAGATTGGTTTCAGGAGAAGGAGTGAGGAAAGTCCTGACTTCGTAACATGAAACTCCTATTTTGTGTCAGGAAAGACATCTCCTGAGTGACTCATCTTGCCACCCCAGAGACTGCCAGAAAGCAGCTGGGCTATGTGAAGGTTTCAAGCGAGGCAGAAGAATACATAGTCTAGGAGAATACATAGCCAAGAGCAGGAAATTTGATGATGGTTTGTAGATCCGCATGTACTTCCTTTTGTTCTAAAGCAAAATGAACTTTCTAGTCTAGTGAGTTAAAAAGTGTAAGGGTGTCATCCACCCTTAACCTTGGCCAAGCAGTTATGTGTGCCCTGTAGCAGCTCTGCGGCCCTTTTTATGTCCTTGCTCACCCTGCCTTTCCTGGACTGCACAGAGCTATGCTCCATCACCAGCTCCCACTTGCTGTGAAGAATTTTCACTTGCAAGGAGTAGTTGCTTGTATGCAGCAAGTACTTTTGTCATTCCTTAGAAGTCTGTTCTATCTTTGTTTGGCTTATCTCATTGATGTTGCTCTCTGACTAGTTTTCCTGGGTCTTGTTTTGTGCAGACTGGAAGCAGGCTCATCTCTACAAAAGCAAAGTGATGGCTGTGGGCTGTGCTTGCAGGCTGAGGGATTCAACTCTCCCAGCTATTCTCCCCACATCCCTTCTAGAGTCAATTGAATAAGAGATGCAACTCCTTCCTAATCACCTTGGTATGCAGCCTTACCTCCAGTTTGTATGCTGGGCTTTACATGGCAGATAGACTGCAGCTTAATCTCCATTCTGAAGGAGCAAATGTGAGGTGTCGGTCACTTTGCAGTGCCAGATGAATCTGCTCTTCAGAATCACTCTGACATGGAGGTACTTAAAGGTGCAGTAACGTGCAGGAGCACGAGAAAGCCTTTAAAATCCACCAGCCTGGGTTTGGTTTGTAGCTTACTTGTTGATCTGCTGGTGTGGGCATTGCTGATGTAAAGGCATGCTCTGCTTTTGCCTGTTTAGTCAACGTTACCAGTAACATTACTTTTCCCCAGTTTCTTTCCACCATGGAGGGAATATTTCATTTATAACTTTCAGTCCTAACCAGCAGCAGTAAAGGAAACACAGAATGGGAGTCTTAATTCAGAGAGTAAAATCCTAGAGCTGTTTTACTTGGAGATAGCAGTCTTTACTGCAGTGTTGATGTGAGGCATTTAGATCCATGGTGCTCAAATCCAGGACAAACAGTACAGGCTTGGGAAAGAACAGCAATCTTAATTTCTTCTCACATGATGTGAGTTTAAATTAGGTCCCTAGGTATAGCTCAATAATAAATATGTAATAAACTACCAAACTTCTGAAAGTTTTCCCTGGAAAGTTATAAGATATGCAAAGTGTTACTTGAGAGACTGGAGTGGATTCTTCACAGTCGTGTTTACCCAGTAGATCAAACATGCTTAGTAAGTATTTTAAATCCTTTATTAAGGCTACCCAAAAGAGTTATTTTGTTCTAGCAGTTAAATCAATATTTAGGTGGGTTTAAGCTACTTATAATTCTTCCAAGACACTGGTGTGGCTTATTGTGCTTTAATCTATCCTAAAAGAATGCATTTAGAAAATATTTTTAAGTAATTTGAAGAAATATTATGACATTTTGTTGACAAGGTAACTCTGTCTAGACAGCAACATGAGAAATATCTGAAAAGATGGGGATTGACTTGGGAAAACAAAGGAGTAAAGAACATTCTGTTGCCATATTTCCAGAACTCTTTTCTGGGCTAGAATTGAATTGGAAGTTTTAAGGATTGTGGCTTTTAATGCTTTTTTACACCATATCTTTTTCTATCAATGGATGATGTTATTCATAGATATTTCTCTGCATGTATTGTACAAAAAAGTGTTCTGAAACACTTTTGGGGAAATGGACAGTTGTCTGATTGTTTCTACTAAGCTTTTTTTTTTATGCTTATAGAAGCACAATAATTTTATAATTCAGTTTTCTCCTTAGGCAATTGCTAAAACAGAGCTTACTGAGCTGTGTTTTATTTTTGTATTACAGAAAGCTACATTTAAAGCATGGTTGTTATCCAAATGTTTCTCTACTCAATGTTTCAAGTGCGTATAGTGAAAATGAGTTATTTTTCAGACTGAGCTGCCTGAACCAGGTGAAACATTGTAAGATTGATAAGCACATACTGATAGAATAGGTTCAGCATTGAAAATACTCTTCTTAATCTGCAGTATGAGATCCTTTGTTTATTATGTTTTAAGACGACCAACATTAGAATTGAGAGAATTTATTTATAGTAGTTAAATAAATCACCTGGGACAAAATGTAGAGATTAATTTTAATGTTTCATCTGTGACTTCCTTGGGCCTTATGTATCTAAGTAAACTGACACAAGGATTTCTGTTTGAATCATTGAAATAGCTCTACTTCTCCTTTATTCTTAGTGGTAGTATTAAATCCCTATCTGATGTTTTTAGGGTGAAATAGAATTTCCAAGTTAATGATTAGATTTCATTGCTACCACAGGAAATAATGATTTGTCTTTGGCCATTGTGGTGCAGAGGAATTAGGAAGAGAAATACATAAGGCATCTTTATTGATTTATATGTACAGTGACATTTACAGTGTGTGGTTGCCCAAAGTAGCAACATACAATTTGGTCTGAGCGTGGACTTAAGTTCTCAGGCTTAGCCTCAAGAACAAATGAAATGGCAAAGCTGGAATTCAGGAAAATGATTATAGATTGAGTCTTCTGAAGTAGTCTTGGCTCTCGTTTTATGTTGTTGAATCACCAGATCATCCTGTATCAGAATGGCAATTTTTGTTTCTGAATGCTGCTTGCCTTAGATGAGTGTATTGTGAGGGAATGAGTGCCACTACAAAAAGTCAGCAGTTACATGATGTGCTATCTAAAACACTGGCTTCATTTCCCTACTCCAAGAAATGGAAATTCTGCAGTATACCATTGCTGTGCCAGCGATGAGAGCCATGTTAGCAGATCAGAATTCAAACTCTGGATTTGTGCAGAGGTGAGTCCGTATCAAAAGGCAGTAGGTAGGGGGGTTTGATGTGGATCTAACATGTCAGATGTTCCTGTATCACTGATGGGCTTTATGAAAGTCAGTACAAAATCTCATGCCTGTGCTCACCTGAGCTGTATAACATGTAACCAAGTAGTGTTGTTGTATTGTAGTATTTATCATCGTCTTGGTTGTTCTGGTGACGCACAGAAGGCAGATGCGTTTTTACTTCTTTATTCAGTAATGGAGCTGAGAATAGAAAAGTATGATGTTTTCAACAGGTGAGTTTTATATCCAGTCCAGAGAGAGAGGAAACGTTCTCCTTTTTGGAATACTGCCAGTTTGAGTCCTGAGGAAAGGATTAGTGTCTTTGGATGTGGTCCATATAAAAGGCTGATTTAGTACCATGTCTTTTACCATTTATCCTGGCAGCAAACGTTTTACTAAGTGGCACCATATATTGACATAGGGTGTTACCCAAAGAGAAGAGTAGATGGAATGAAGAGACAGCCATGACTTGTCTAAGTCATGTTATTGCAGTAACGTATTCCCAGTGCCAAACTGCACAGCTACTTTCTCTAAAACTATTTTCTGTCATCAGCTTGTATTTGTCTCCCTGCAGAGTATTTGGACTCCATTTTAAACCACGTATTTTTTGAAGTAGCTATTGGTAATTTCAGAACCTTTTCCTGTCTGCTTACAAGACTTTGATTCCAAGGCCAGGGTTGTAAGAGCTGGATGCAATATCCACTGGCACTTCTATGAACAGTGTCTTCTGCAGAGGATATGCAGTGGGCATGTTGCTTTTTAAAACACTGCATGGTTACCCTCTTAAGACTGTTGTTCATGAAAGAGACGAGAACTGAATGTGACTGTCACATCTTGAAGTCTTAACTTTTGACAGCTCTACTCTTCATTTCCAGCCAAAGGGATTACTATTGTTCATTCCTTTTAAAAAGAGTTTCAGGTGGAGTGCTGATAGCCTGAGAGGCACTTTTCACCTCTGACATGAGGCTGGGTGTGCTGCTGCTGCCAGCTCATTGCTAATCTTCCAGTCTTCCATGAATGACACCTGTAACACGTTAGGGTACAAGCAATGTGTTACAACCAAAATGTAGTCCCAGAGTTCCTTCTGAGTTTACCAGATAAACAATGCTAAATTTAGTGGGCAGCTGAAATCACGTTCACAGCTCTGAATGTAGCATATTGTCAGTTACAGGGATCTTATTGTAGGATCTGTGTAACAGCAAAACATGGATTTTGCAGTTTAATAGAAAGCTCTGAATTTTCCCCATGTGAATGTACTATACTAGGAATGTTATTGTTAACAGTGCAGAGACACGGTATATTGTGTGACTGATCCAAGTTTTAATGGTTTTATACTTGCCGTCAACATGATGTATCGTAATTGCTTTTTTGGACCAGTTACAAGCTGAGCATAAATATTTAGTATTAATGAATTCAGGTTTATTATGTGTAAGTGTATCTGCAGTGCAGCAAATATGTATTCATCCATGAAGCATCTTAGTGCGCTAAGGACTGGACTTTCTTTTTCATCTTCCTCTTCCTCTTGTGTATCTGCTTTCTGAAAGGCAACATAATTGTGTGTTTCTCTGCCATTAGTGGGTCCCTCAACCTCAGTGCATCTCTGTGCTCACTGGACACACCTGCACACTGCATTTCTGTCCATCATACCTTTTTTTAAGACCAGAATGCCCAGATAGTAGAAGTACTTTCAGTGCAGTTGGAAATTGTAGATAAGTTGCTTATTGTTCTCCTGCCCTTCAAAATCACGTTCAATTTTCATTGATATTTTTAATAATAAGTTGGGGAAAATGTGCATTCTATGTGTCATTTAGCCACATTTATGTAAACTTTCGGGATTTGGATTTTTTCTTTTTTTAGTTTAAATGTTAGTAAATAACTTTTTTTATTTTAAAAACGTGGAAACAAGTAATGAGGTCTGTTTTGGATAGCTTGGAGGCACAGCTGTTAACTGATGGAAGACCTTTCTCTTGTAGGCTCTTGTGATTTCCGTAAGGTTGCTAACATTTTGTAGTCATAACTGCAGTGGAATGAGAACTCTGCAATTATTCAGTAGGGAACTCAGCCTTTGAATTTTATATAAAAACCTCTGTGTTGCTGGAGCTTATTGTAGGTTCGACTCACTGTGTTACTCAATGGTTTTATTAGAAGTATTAGCTAAAAGCACATCTGTTTCCAGCATGCCTGCTCTTGGAAATTTTAAAGTTGCTTTGGAGAATACCAGAGAGGGTTTCCTTTGTGTAAGAGCCATCAGGACATTGTATGGCAACAGTATTACTGCTGCTTGTATATGCCTCTATTATGTATAGACAAAAACCCAGTAAAGCAAGTTTTCTATGCAGTTAGAAAATTTGCCTTAATACAACAAGGTTCAGAGTCTATTGAACGCATTTGTGAGCTCACCTAAATAATAATCTGAGCTTATAGACTCACTCAGCCTGAAAATAAATTGAAAGTTACTAGAATTAGTTTCTCGCAGGAACGTTTTCTGCCACAGAAGAGCTAACGAGCAGGTAACAGGCAGGCTTGGCAAGGACCAGAATAACAATAAAACACACTGGGAACAGAAGCTGGCACGGAAAACAGAAAATGCAACAAAATGAGGAGGATCAACAATGGCCATGATTTCCAAGGAATACTCGTGCAACTATTACATTGTGTATTAGAGCATTTTCATTGGAAAAAAACACTTTCTGAGTCTGGTGCTTTCTGTGTGAGGGGTGTAAATTGTGTGTAGGAGGGTATATGTGTATGCATTGGGAAACTTAAATGGCAAGGGCTTTGTTTTGAGGATGTTTGTTTTAGACCTGTTTTTTTCTCTCAGAAATGCTCTGCACTTGGCAGCTGAAGATGGGACAGAAGGACAGCCCTGAGATGGCTGAGTGATGCAGGGGACCCATCTGAGTCACTCCTCGCTGTGCACGAGGCACAGGTGCAGAGTGCTCCTCTCTGGCACAGGCAGAGTTATCTGTCCAGCCATTCGCATCCGTATGCACTGTAGCTGTATTGAGTGACTTCACTTATGAGAAGAAAGCTGATGTTTGTTTATTCCCACAGAGAACAGAAATATTTAATAGGCTGCTGTAAGCCTGTAGTTCTGGCAAAACATTTAAAGTAGTGGTGGGAAGGTTCCCAGCCTGGTTTTGACAAAGGATGGGATGTGACTGTCTGCGATATGGGAGCAGAAGGAACTGGGAACATAGCCTGCTCAGGTTACTGGTTTTGTAATGTTTTTTCAAGCTTGAGGCATTATGTTGAATTCAGCCCTCTGGTTTCAGAAGTAAGATGCCACTGATTTGATCAACTTAGACATTTGCCTCCTACAAGCCTGCCTATTTGGTAGCCTCATGACTTTGCATTCAGATGCTTCCTAGCTGAAATAGGCAGTCAGTTCTCATTGTGGCAACTGATGTAAACCTTTTGTGGAAGTAATATTGATGTCTTTTAAGCAGGATCTTTATCTGCTTTCATTGCTCCTCAACATTAATACAAGAATTCAGTCTTTCATTTCCTGGCTGTATTCCCATTTGGTGTAGTCACTGAAAACAACAGATAAATAAATAAGTGGAATTTCTTTTTTAGTTCATCAGCTGCAATTAATGTATATGTCATGTGAGAGGAAAATGTAGGAAAGCAGTTGATTTCTAGCTGTCATTCCTACAGACTGCTTGTGGCATGTGCAAGTGGAAAGGTCTAATGACAGACTTTGGGATATGTCTGGCTTTCCTTTATCTGGTATGCACTTCTGTATTCTATTGAAAGAGAGGACTGAAATTAGTTCTGTTCATTTTCCTCTAATTTGAAGCAATATATTTTCTCCAAGCCTGAAATTCAGGTTATTTCCTAGTCCATTGTGTTCAGAATGTGAAGGAAACCGTCATCTGTTCAGTCCTAAAAAAGAAAATTCAAATGCAGCTTTAACGTGTCTCTTTGCTGATGTAGGCTTTCTCTGACGCACATTGATTGCCTGTCATACTCTGTAAATCAGTTATATATCTGCATGCCCCGTAATACTACTGCTAAAAAGGGATCTAATTGTTTCTCTATTCAGCTTGAAGGGTAATAAACACAGATTAATAAGCATATGCCTAAATAACTCATATGTATGATAAAAGATCATCATTTGCATTTTTTATCTGCAGTTCAAGAGTTACAGACTCTAGCTTTGGAGAAACTCCATTAGACGACCCAGTTTTGTCACTTGCACAGCAGGAAATGTTCTCTCCCTGGGATGTATTTCTTTGCCTGATACAACTCTTTCATGAGCCCTCCTGAAGTTAAACTTGGTCTTGAACCAAAGCTGTCCTAAAGATTTTACTGGATACACCTGTGAAGTATGAACTGCCTTTTAATATCAGAAGATAGATTAAAAACTTTAGCTTGTATCACATCTACCAAGCTCCACAGTTTTGATTTCCCAAGTTTTTTGTGTAATACTTCACAGTTCTGGGCTTCATTTGCCCTCTCAGAATCCTACAGCAGGATACAAAAGAGCTCTGGCTCTGATTTTAGGAGTGTCTGTTACTTACAGATGTAAAGGAAAACTTGAACACATAACCACAAATTGCCATATAAGCTCAGAAATGCCAATGTGAAATGTGCTGTCTTTCTTCACATTTATTTGCAAGGGCACTTCACAGAGCTACAATACTGTAACTGTGCTTCTCTTTTCCTATCTCTTTAACCACCTGCTTTTGTTGTAAAGCAATGAATCCATGGCTAAACCAATAGGTACCAATAAGTGTTTTTCTACAAAGGTTATCTTTCACTTACTGAGTGAAAAAATAGGTCCATGGAGTTGCTAGATACCAGAATAAAAAGGTGGTCCTCACCAGAAGTGTTAAGTCTTCTGCATACTGTTCCAGGAAACCTAGAGAGCAGTTCCCAGGGCAGGTGCACAGAAGTGCACGTGATGTCTGCTTCAGCCGATCCTTTCTAGGAATCAGCACCTCTTTACTTACTGTGTTCAGTAAGTGGGTGGCAGTGCAGATTAAAAGATGCTTTACTGTGAGCTTTCTGTAGGACTTGAAAGTCTATTTGATTGGAAAACACACATAATGGCTTAAGATGTTTGAGAGCAGTGAGCTTCAGCATCACAGTCACTGTCTGGGCACTGGGTGGCAGGATGTGGAAAGAGGCATGAAGTATTATGTGTAAAAGAATGGAATGGCTTTTTTTTTTTTTAAGAAAATAAGTAAATAAAAAATAGAGCTGAATTGGTACTAATAGACACGCAGGGATGTCCTTTTACTCCTTCTAGTTTGCTGACTGATTTGGGCTTTGGGCTACAGTGCTTGATGTCTCTGAGCCTTTTCCCGACTTAAGTTGTTTTAAAGTAGGCTCCTGCCTGCAGTGCAGCAAAGAGAAATAAAAAGCAGTTCATACCATGTCAGGATTAAAATATCTAGATTGAAGACTTTTCAAAAGGGTTTATGTGACCTAGAAATGTACATCCATTAAAATTTGCTACCAGCTGATTTGCAGATTTTAACAGTAATTAGTAGCGCAGAGGAAAGTAGCAACCCATTATGGTTTGCCATTTTCTGTAACCATAGCTTTGTGTAACCCCAGCTGCCACAGCTCATCACCTCAGTGCACACAAAGAGCTGTTCCTTCCAAGCTCAAGTATTTCTGAGAGTGAACAATGGAGAAATAAAGGGAGTTTATAGACCCGTGGTACGAAGAGCATTGAGATGATCACCCCTCATGCAGTGAGCAACACTACCAGGTTTCCTGCTTATTTATGAATGCCCCTTTCCTAAGGGTTACATGAGTTTTTAATATTTTAACTCCTTAAAAATAACTGCGCAGATCTTCACAGCTTGGGAAGTGTTTTCAGTATGGACAGCAAAATTTAATTTGGCTGCAGCTTCATAAGTTGTCCTGATGATCCCTTGAGCCACGTAAATATGCCACTGAAGGAGCACTTAGATTTTAACTTCCTTCCATATCAATTCTTGCTCTACTATTTGGCACAAAGCTGCTCCTGCAAAGGAAAAAAAAAAAAAAGAAAAGAAAAGAAAAAAGGTGGCAGTAATCAATAAACAGTAATTAGCTGAACATTCCCAGTTGCAATAGTAATTCTTTGAGTGATGAAAATCAGGATGTTGTGATTTTTGGCAGCTTTGGCAGGTTATTGGTAGTGTTTATTGTAGCTGGTTGTCACTTATGTTCCATATACATAGAGACCTTTTAGTAGTCTAGTAGAATCCTCTCGGTCTGCCCCATTAGCTCTCTCTGTGGGTAGAGGAGGAAGCAACTTCTGCACTTCGCATTTGGGCCATTCTCCATGATTTCAAAGGGAAGTGCATGGACATGCAACTAACGTACCTGAAGACCCAAGTCTGGATGGATGTGGTTCAGTGGCAGACTGGGGGTGTGAGCATATAAGATAAGAAGTGCTTTTATACTGCTTTTCCCATGAGCTAACTGAAATCGCTTGGTAGCAGCCACCAATATGCACATTTAACTTGTTTTTCACACACTCTGACGTGTAATATTAAAGAAACTGTGTTTCTGTATTGTCCTTTTTTATTTATTTCTCTGAACAAATAACCAGCTTCTGACACCCCTGTCTAAGTACCTAACGTCCGTTGAGACACTGAAATACATTTTTCATGGTATTATTTCTAAATCTAAGTATGAAGCACATTAATATTCTGATGTGACAATAATGGTCACTTTGTTACAGATAAAAAGTGACATAAGCAGAGATACTTTCAATGGGATTTTTGTTTCTTAGAAAACAAGCCTCTCCAGGCTTTGATGCTGAGAACTGTCAATACTGATGTACATGATTTCAGGTAGTTTTAGTAGCCAGATTGAGGCTGTCCAGGGAAGAAGAAGAAGAACAGAGAGCTGTCTACAAGTCTTTGTGGAAGTGTTCTTTTTCCTGTTTCCTGATTTTATCACACTGCTGAAAAATGTGCTTAGCTTTTAAAGTCTATTTCATCTGTCAAGGTGCAGACAGATACTAATGATGACTGTTTAAATAACAGAGATGATTGGCAAATGTACTGGAACCTTCTCTCCAAAAATGAGGAAGAATGGAGATGTGATATCTTTGGTACCATAAGGTTAATAATGCTGGCTGTAAATTCAAGTCAGAAGGCTCCAACGGGGCTCTTCCAAGGCCAAAAAAGGGGTTTTTGTATCAGCACCTGAGGCAGTTAGCTGTTGTGTCCAGAAGAAAGTTGATGTAGCTAGAGTGGGATAAACTGCAGCGTTCCCTGTACTTGATGACCAATTTAGTGGGGAAAGTATCCAAGTGAGCATTGCTCTCATCTGAAGGAAATTAAACGATGCATTCCTTTTAAATAAAAAAAGTAAAGATACAGTTTGTAAATCAGAATGGATTTAGTCTCATTTAAATTGCTAATGTGTTGATGCTTTTGTAGTAACTGCAATCTGATGCAGAGTATCTATGAAAGCACTACGTAACACTGAACCTGAAAAATTTGGATACATGCCTGTTCCAGAGAATGCAAATCCCTGACTTTTACCTTGTGCTGAAATATCTGGGAGCAAACTTGGCCTATATGAATATAACAGATCTGGAGTGTTGAGCTGCCAGATGACAGGCGTTAGCATAGAAGTGTCCCCCAGTGAAGTCTGCACCCTTGTGACATCCCTACTGTGACTGTGCAAATGAGAACTCCTCCCTGCTCTGCAGGCTGTATGTGCTCTCTTGCTTACCTGCTTATCTGGCATTTATAAAACAACTGAGAGAGAAGTCAGGCCAGGGATTATTTTGAAACCATGATTTACAAATAGCAATATTATCAAAGAGTTACTTGAATCACTGGTTCACTGGTCAGTAGTGAACTTAAAATATATATATATATCTTTCTCTATTTTGCTAAGAGTCACATTGAAGTGACATTTGTGAAGGGTTTTCCTCCAAACTAACGCATTCTTCCTTCCCTGCCAGGTCAGGATGTGACTCCTTTCTTTGTGGGGCTGGAGGCTACAGGGAGCACTTGCTCAAAAGTTTAATTTGCTTGTATTTGAGCTTGGATTTTTAAAAGAAAGTAGAGTGGTATTTCCCAGAGGGACTCAGAAGAATGTCTGTACCCTCACTGTTTGAAATAAGTCTGAATCAAGGTTAGGGTTAAGCATGGAGTAATACCTTGGCAGGCAGTGCACAGCTTATGTACACTCAGTTTACAGATCACCTCTTGTAGAGCATCAGCACATTTCATTCATTTGTCTAATCTTTTTTTACTTTCTGCTCGTTTTTCTTTCATCACATCTTACCCAAAGCCAAGGAAATGTTTTGTTACAGAAACTCAAAGAAACATTTTTCTATGTTGATTTATTCTCATCTTGCTGAAATAATTCCTAAGCCACAGTTGCTCAGGCATTATGGAGTCTGCACCATGTGGTTTGCCACTGAATGTGACAAAAGCACTACTTTATTCTAGCTCCACCCGTTTTCGACAGGATGCAAAACCCCCCTCCATTAACATGAACATGCGTTTGCACTCAGTTTAAGCATTGCATATGGTTCATGTCTAATTCTAGGTGACTGTAAGCATATGAGCTTTCATGTACTGGCTTTTAGCTGTGCATCTCCCATGCAAAATTAACTAAATTAAAAATATCTGTAGTCGTATAAAAGCAGAGTGCTTTTCACTCGTGCCTGAAAACCATCCGCTGGTTTCACAGCTTTCAGCCCTTTCCACATGCATCATTTACCGTTTGCTGTGCATGGGGACAGAGCCTGGGGGCCTGCTGTGCCCGGCACTGCAGCGGGGCACTCCAGTTGCTCAGCCCAACATCAGCCCCTGTTTGAGAGGCTGCATGTTAAGGACAGAGGGAATGCCAGTAGAGGCTGTAAGTAGTACTGGCACTTCTGTTCACTCATGAAATACGGTTCCACTAAGTACCCCATATCTGAGAGGTCCTTACTTCTCAATCACTCAGTTATTCCACGCATACTGGATGATGATGTAGTTGTTGCTCTGTGTAGGTTTTATTTATCTGTTTTTCATCTGAAGCATTTTTCAGAATTCCAGCCATTGCTCCCTTTCCCAACGTTTTGTGTTGTAAAAACAGGCGGCATGTAAGATAGCAGACTGCCATGTGTAGCGAGGCTGCTTGGCTTTTGGGGTTGTTTGACTGTCCGGGGGCCGTGGACAGCCTTGGTTAGTTTGACTTTTATCAGCCCTTGTGCAAGGCGTAGGATGCAGAGCTGTCTCTTGGCAGTTCCCCCAGCGCCTGCTTCCCCTCCCAGCACTGCCTGGGCGTGCAGTGGGGAGATGGGGGAGAGCTGCGGTCTGCCAGGAAGGCCTGGGGGGAGGGCCCTGCACATCGTGCTGCGGGTCCTGCTGGGATTTCTGCTTGGAGAAATGATTTCCTGGAAATAATCTGGTGTCAGACAGCCTAGGTGGGCTCTGCAAGCAGTACTTAGAGCAGATTAGCAGACTGCAAGCAGTTTCTGCAAGGCTACGTAGATATTCCAGTGGAGCAACGCAGCTGCACTGAGGGAGTATCAGCTTGTGGCACGTTTGCAAGATCAAACTTCGGACCTTGGGTTTGACAGGTATGATAGAAGAATGAAGTTTATTTAAGAGCAGTAATACATTCTGTGTCCTGAGAGGCCTGACTCCTTAAGCAGCACCTGATCTCTTACCTCAAAAGCAAAGGCGTGTGGTGGAGCGAAGGTGTTTGATGTACACAGACACGTCAGTTGCTCACTGCCAATATTCCTCCAGGTGCACAGAAGAGCTCTAATTTTGACCTTTGTCGTGGTTCATTTACACTGTAGCCTGTATCTCAAAGTGATGGTAGTATGCATTATCCTCTGGATCTTGATGTTAGTTCACTGTGAGTCATTTGGAGTCTTTCAGCAAAATAATGCAGGAAAAATAATGTACATACACTCCCTGGGAACAAGAAATGAAGCCTCTGAAATGTGATCCTTAAAAAACAGAAAAAGAGAGGAAATATGTGCAATTTGTTCCTATGTTTAATTTCGATCATAAAAATTGGTGCAGCTTTGTGTAGAACTGTCTGTGCAGTGCAGTTCCTAAATCCGTGATTGTGATCCTGCTCTTCTTTCTTCAGTATTACATTTCATGGTCTGCTGAAATCATGTTTGGGGGATAAAAATAGTATATCTTCTGTTTTTTGGCATCCAACCTCTAATTTACAAATATAATTTATGCTAATCTTGAAAGTGCTTCTCAGTTGCAAAGTAAAATGTGTCATCCTTGGTATATGTGTGTATAATTTATTCTGATGGGGAATAGACATTTCAAAGCCATTTCAGCCCTTTATATGCAGAAGATTTGATATGAGCAGAGGAGCTGCCCGTTCACTGGTCTAAGAGAATGGAAGTGGTTAAAAATGAGCCCAAAATAACAGCAGATATTCTCTTAACCCAAAAAAGGCTGGAGGCAATGAGTGATGAACTGCTGTTTGCTCAGTCAAGACAGCTCATATACAGTCCTTGAGTTAAGTATTTTTATTCCTTTTGTATTTTTGCTGTTTGTTAGTCATTTTCATGATAGACATAAAAATCTTCCTACAGCATTGTAGGTGTGGGGTTTTTTTGTTGTTGTTGTTTTTGGTTTTTTGTTTGTGATTTCTCTTCCCCTTCTGGTCAGATGGCATCCCTGACGAATTAGGGGTTTGCCACATCAGAGTGGTACTTCATGGGCAGGTGTCCCTCTGGCAGGAGGAGACTCGGCCATCCACTTGCACAGTTTGCCTTGTAACTCACAGTTCTCCTCATTTCTGCAGAGAAGCCTGCAGAGAGTCCCCAGCTCACTTAGCCCTGGATAACAACCCAGTATTCCTCCTGCTTGCTTGGAAGAGGAGTGAGCAAGCAGCTGTTGTTGCTTCTCTGGAATTTCAACACAGAGAAGGAAGGTGACCTACTGTGGTCCCCAGCTTTGGGGGATCAGAGTACAGAAAGGGCAAAAGTGCCTTCAAAGATGCTGTGCCAGAATACTTTTCCTCCTGTTTAGGAATTCAAGTCATACTCAGGTGTAGTTCCATTTTTGAACTTGTGGTTATAAAGTCAGAAAGTCTCAGGTAAGGAGCACAGGAAGAAAAATGGAAACCACATAAAGATAATGGAAAATACCAAGGGGTTCTTGGTGCCCGAGGAACGAAACTAATCCTTTGTAAGTCCAAACTGATAAGAGAATTTCTGGATGAATAATAAGAACAGTGGAAAGTAGATGGCTGGGAAGAAAATGTAGCTCTAGGGTAATCTCATTTTTCAGGACACAGATATTCCCAAGAATTCTCCTACTAGACTCAGGGATTTAATATTCTACATTGTTTACTGTTGAGGAAGCAAAACCTAGGAAAACAAATTTTCACATAACTATTCGTTTGTTTTCCAGGAATTAATTCCATTTCTGCCCAGATCAAGTAAAGAAACTTCACAGCAAAGTAAAACCATTATTTGCAATGCTAAATAGGAACAATGCAAATTAAGGAGACCACACTGGTTAAGGCAGACAGTCTCTGCATGCTTTTTCCTTGCCATGTACTTTTCAGAAATGCGATGACAAGTTTTTCTTAGGTTTTTAACTAATCTGAAAGTACATTCCAAGTCGATAGGACCGCTATGACTCATGGCAAAGCAAGGTGGCTGAGACCTTCTTAGTGCTCTGTCCATTTAGAGTGTTTTTTGTGTTCATTTATGCTTAGCCATCATCTGTAACTTACCCCCTTGTGTTCTGTCCTAAAATGAATAATGCAAAACCTTCTGTAGTTGTTCAGAAGCCCGCATAGTTCAAGTTATTCCATATGTTAGTTTGCTCAGTGCTCCAGTTTCTGCCTGATACAGCAGAGCACAATAGGCTGAACCGCAATGTGTCTATAACTGTGACATTTGCAGCTTACATGCAGGCAGGCAGATAGTGCAGGTGTGAACAGCACCTTCAGTATGGTTTTATTCTAGCCCGTTTCTGAGCTCGGAAGTCTCAGGTGACAATTAAAATGTATTTTAGAGGTGCAAAAAGACTCATAAGATTCATCAACTGGAGCAGCTTGTTTGTATTTTAGAATTGGAAACTAAAATACACCAGTAACAATTGAAGGCATGTTCAACTGTGTTGATATTTGCTGTAATGCTTCATTTCCATCCTGACGATGGGAAGCTCACCTAGCTCCCACTGTGTTATCTGGCAGCGCTCAGTGGTCTACGAGGATCTTGTTAGGGAGGCACTGGGAAAGCCATGCACTGTGTTCTTCACCAAACAACTGCTTCAGAACGCTTTTCTTAATGCTGACTGCAGACAGCTTCACCATACTGCCCTTTTTTTCCCTCTACTGCAGCTGCAGTCTCTAGACCTAGGCATATGCCAAGATGCATTTTCAGCACAAAGTCCACTTTACTTGCGTAACATAAATGATCACGTGATTAAATTTGTTATTATTTAAGCCATCTTTTCTTGTAGTCAAAAGTCTGTTGCATTTTTAACTTATTTGAATGCTGTATGTAATTTTTTTTGTTAGAGAAGCAGTTGAACCTAGCCAAGTTCAAATTGAAACTTCCCAGAGGAATAATCCGAATCTGTATTTCCATATATATTAATAAACTGTTTAATACTTGCAGCAACTCACATAATACAGTTTTGAAATGAGATAGAACCCATTATCGGTACAATGAGGAGTCCAGGCTCTTTCCTGTCAGAAATAATGGAGTGAGATCATCTCTGCAATTATTTTCCCTGGCTGTCTCCATAGTCATTTAAGCAGCAAGGTGCATATAAATCTTTTTCAGCCTGTTGTGGAGTAGTGGAGCATACACCAGCCCCAGCCAGCTTCTGTGGTTGCAGGCAGGAGGAGTGTAGATATAAATCCTATAGCACTGTCTGGTTTCATGCTGTACCATCAGCAGCGCTGTGCATTGCAATGCTGCATTGCACAAGTCCAAATTGAATTGTAGCATGCTGCTACCAGAAGGCAGGGGATGCAGCATTTGATTTATGCCTTTCTGCTTTTGTACTTGTACTCTGGGCGTGAGCCTGGAGGAACTCCATTCTTTTCAATATGGTGGAATTCAGTCTGTACAGCTGATAAGTAGCACTCCACTTGATAGCATGGTTGTGCTTACTAGTCAAATTGTGCTAGAAAACATTCACTGCTTGACCTTCAGGCATCATCTCCAGCATAAGTAACAAACCTGACTTCCTGGGGTCCTGGTCAATGAGCAGAGCTCAGGACTGAGAATCAGGGGCTTCTCTTCTTCAGGTTGGAGTTTATCATGCACACTTTTAGCTGAAGAGAAATGGACTGTCTTTAAATGTGGCTGAAAAGAGGGAAACTGTGTTCTCCTATCTTTGTCCAGTTGCTGAGCAGATGGTACAGAAGAGTAAGGCCAGATCTACTTCAACCATTAAGCAGAAGAACAAGATCTGTTCCCATCTGTCCCCGCCACCTCTCTCTGGCTACATGCTGTTTATTCTCGATTGTAGTGAGCAAGAGAGGCAGGATCTTACCTGTGACATCAAAAGGAGTTTGGTAAAGAGTTGAAAAAAGATGGCAAGGGAAGGAACAAGAGAAGACATGATTTAATTGTTTTTGAGATAGTGCATTTTTATTTCTGGAATATAAGATGCAAGTTTGGCAAAAAAAGAAAAATAAAAAAGAAAAAGAAGAAAAAAAGAAAAAGAAAAAGAAAGAAAAAAGAAAAAGCATAATATAAGTACTGTTCTGTGGATTGGTAGAAGACTCAAACCTTTTACTTCAGTATGATTTCTGTAAGTGCATCCAGAACAGGATCTGCCCTACAATGTGTAAGCTAAGCACCTCCATGTGAAAGTGCAGTAAATGCACTCAGTAAATAAAGTAACCTGGTGAGAATTGTAATGCCAGGTACATGGTGAACTGAAATTTTGTTTGCTAAGTGTGATCTATACAATGGACCCACGGAAGGAGGCAGACTCCCCACCTGTGTTCTTCAGCATGTTTGGATAATAATCTTCTTTAAATAATTGTGGCAGGCACTTTTAGTAGTCTGGCGCTAGAGGATTATATTATTTTCAGAACCATTTATGAAAGATTAGTAGAGGCATAGTTAATCACTAACATTGGCGGCAGGTTTTTTTATTAATCTTCAAATTAATGAGTTCTACCTTTTGATCTTTCTGGCTACAAATCCCCATGGAACTGATGCCAGTTAGGATTTGGTAATA
This sequence comes from Gallus gallus, assembly GCF_016699485.2. NCBI lineage: Eukaryota > Metazoa > Chordata > Aves > Galliformes > Phasianidae > Gallus > Gallus gallus. Next base: position 8,461,099 of record NC_052540.1, read on the forward strand.
ACCTGGTTTTGAACATGGACCAGTGTGTGTATACATGTAGCATGCATGTGTGGAGGAGGTTTGTGTGTGTGCGTGTGGAAATGTGTCAGTACCTCTGGACACATCTTTATTTAGAACTGTATTTAGAACTAAACTGTACCAATTTAGAAAGCAGATCTCTCTATTAAGGGAAACTAAAATGAAAGTGCAGAGATTTCAGTAAAATAATAAAGATTCTGCTTTGCCATACACAAAGTTATGCATTGCACAGTGCCAATCTGATGCTTTACAACAACTAGGTACAACAGTCTGTATGTAACCTACAAAGATGAAGATTTACCATCTGCTAGGGGCAGTATCAGGGAATGAAGTGACCTTATTCACTCTTCAAATGAACTGTTGAGAGATGTGTCTGTCTTTTAGAGAGGGAGATGTTTTCAGCACAAAATAAATTACACCAGCCCTAGGCAACATCAAGCAGGAAACTTACAGAGGAGCAGACTGACCCTGTTCAGAGCTTCATTTTGTGTGAAGTGGAAACAGGAGGTTATTAGGGATTCCTGAGACTTTACTGTTCTCATACTGTCATCTCTACATACCTGCAGTGGTACCATTTCAAACCTCCTTGCAAACAAGGCTGTGTTGACCTGTGTGTATTAGTGGGTTTCATTACATGGTCACTGAATGGCCTTAATTGTAATGTGCTGTAGTTCAGCAGTACGAGCATCAGTAAGAACTGTGTTTCAGTGAGCATAGCAGAAATAATACCAGGTTCTCAATGCTGCCATCCCCAAAAGGGTGTAGTACTTGAAATGACAATTCCTGTTTCAGCTGAGCTTTCCTTCTTCTTTACCTGTATTTCTGAATATTTGGAGGTTATTTTCTTCCTGCAGTGCCACAGCTCGTTGCCTTTTCATCATCTACATTTGCACCTTACTAGTCTGATGGGGCTCATGTTGCAGCTTCATGTGTTAATTTTCAGTTTCCTATATCCCCGAGTAAGTTTTACAGCATTTCTTTCTCTAACTGTTCTTTAGTCTGAAGGGGAATGGTTGGTTGGGCCCCAGCAGCCCTATTTCCCAAGATACTTACGTATGTCTGTAGTCAAAGATGAGTGCAAATCAACTCACAATGTTGCATTTCTAAAGTAGCATTCTTTGCCCTACTGGCAATCTCACGTCATGTTTGGAGTTCTGATGTTTGAATTTTGCTCTGTGGGCAATTTCAAGCCACAGTGCTATGAAACCTGAACAAAAGCCTTTCTCAATTTCTTCTTGTAAAATCTGGAGTGAGCACATAGCAGTCTATCTACATTTCACTTGTTGGCAATTTGTGTTGAAAAGACTCATTACTGCATTCTGGTAGTCATCTTGGTTTAAGGAAAGTGCATAGCTTGTTTACAAGGCAAAAAGTAGAGTCTGCTCAATGCAGGCCAAACTGAGGCCCTGGTTTTAGGTAAAGCTGAGACAAAGCTGGATTATTTACTTGTGTGTGTATTTTGTCTTACAGGATAGGTGGAGAAGTAGTGAGAGGAAATGAAGGAAGCTACGTGGGGAAGCATTTCCGCATGGGATTTATGACAATGCCTGCTCCTCAGGACAGACTGCCACATCCTTGTTCCAGTGGCTTTGCCGTGAGATCCCAATCTCTTCATTCTGTTGGAGGAACTGATGATGAAACTAGCAGCTCTCGTAAGCAGCCACCACCAAAACCTAAGCGAGATCCCAACACCAAACTGAGCACCTCATCTGAAACAGTCAACACTGGAACAACCAGTAAGAGTGGGAAACTACCGGACAGGACTGAAGGTAAACACTATAATTCTTTAGAAGAAAGCCTTGATAGACTCAGTGTTAAGATTAGTTGATCATGTGTTTAAGTATTACTTGCACGTTTCTCCTGGACCAGCACAAATATCCTGCATCACTGTTCTCCAGGTTCTGGACCAGTGGGTAATTGCCAACTTGTAACATTTCTCACAGAACCACACCACTCATGCTGGCCTTTTTATATAGTGAGGGAATTAGTTGAATGCATTCAAAATGGAGCGAGGAAGATATTGCAGTCAGATGATACATAGAATAATGTCACACACCAACTGAGGACTTATCAGCATGATTACTAGCACTGCACTGTGCAAACTTATGGTTTGGAGAGGGTCTTCCTCAACAAAGAAGTAAAGGGCTATCCCTTCCTTGCTCTGAATTACTACAGATGAACTAACTGTATAGGGATCTTCTTCCTTTCGTGCTGGAAATGCATTCTGTGTGGCAGTAGGACCAGCTGTACTCCCTGCTAGGAGATATCAGGATGACTACTTCACAGTGTGAACTGTAAGGATGAACCCTTAGGGACGAGTGTTTTTGGCTGGTTCTGGTCTTTCTCACTGCAATGTTACATATCACTTTTGACATCCTATACAGTATGTCAGGCTCTTAGTGAACATCCCTTTTGTTTGTTGCTGTAGCCAGAAATACTGCTTAGTTATGCATATGCTACAACCCCTTCTAAGTAAATCTAATTTGTAAGGTCATTGGTGATAAGAAAGATGCAAAGGAATGTGTATTTCAGCTGGTAGCACGTTTGTCTATGCTTACAAGGATGAACACACGCTGAACAATACTGCACGCTTATTTAAGCTGCTGTTGGCAGTTATTTTGCATATGATACTATCCTCTGCAATACCACTAATACCTAAGCATTAAGTAGCTGCCCTTAATAAAAAGAGTTTAACTATGTAGGACTAACGCTTACATAGAAACTATTCAGATCTGTGCCACAAACAGATTTAATATCTCATATCAGATAGTCTTTGAAGTCTTTAATACAAAACAGAATGCATGGCACAAACTTCTTGGTTTAATAGGCTATGAAGAGTAAAGGTAGGTGCTCAAAAGTTGCTCAAAAGCTAGTTTAAAAAGCACTGCATTTTGAAATATGTTCACAGTTTTCTAGTATTTATTAGTGCTTTTTCTCCCTGAAACTGCACAATGAGAATCACAGAGGCTAAAGGAAGCTTTTTTTGCAGTGAAAGCAGTATAAAATGGGCTCTAACATCAAGAGATGAATATTCATAGTAAGAACTCTGGGAAGAACTGGTGAATGAATAATAATTTATCACTGTCGTGGAAGATAATACATAAATGTTACCTTTTTAGTGTAACTAAATGCCTTCATGGAGTATTGAGAACCTCTGCAGCGCTTAATATGCTACCTGAATTCTTTTCATCTGGCTGGTTTATTGTATCATACAGCTATGGGCACCTTTAGATTATCACGAAGGAGTTCCTGGAGATTTTGAACTGACAGAACCCTTTATTCATACTGTTACATTCCTGTGTTCAGAACATCTGTCCATTTTGTCTTTTTAATTCATGGCAAACATAGGGGGGGTTCACCAAAGTGTTGTATTGAAAGTAACATCCGATTGTAGGATTTTTTTTGAAGAAAGCAACAAAACTTTAAATTTTGTGGTACTGCCAGAGATGTTGGAGTATTGTGTGTGGATGAACAGGCTGGGCTTCTAGAATGCTTTTCATGATCTCCTAGGGAGGTTTTTGGGAGCTAAAGTCTAAGAAGATGCAGATTTGAATTTTAGTTACTTCTGCCTATGTTGTACATAAATATTTGTATATGCATATGTTTCTCTCACACATTTGCATATGCTTGCAGCATTTCCAGGCTAAATATCTACAGCTCTTTCCAAGAACTATGGAAAACAATAATGAAAAACTCCATTGTTTCTCCATCAACTGCTGTAGAATCTGTACAGAGAAGTTGTGAAAGAATTGTTGCACGCTCATTTTTTATGGCAATGCAGAATAATTCAAACTATAGTATCTACTGTATCTGCTATCGGGCCCAGTGGCTACTTTCAAAAAGAATTTGCTGCATTTCCTAGGCAACCAGGGACAGCCTCACCACCCATTTTTATTCAGCTTTTTGATAGGGATCCAAGTTCATACCAAAAAAGCAGGTGCTGATGGTAACTTTTATTCTTTTCCCAATTGTAGTAAAGTCAAAATTCTGAATCCATCACATCATAACATCCACCATAACAGGAGATGGTGTTTGAATACGAATCTGACTTTACTGCAGAAATAAGTTGCAGGAAAAATTTGGTCATGAGCTTGAAAGACCTTTTCCTCTTGAAACACACATAACATCAGTAACAGCCACAGAGGCTTTGTAAACTTTTCTGTAAGTGCTCTTCCTTCCAAATTTGTGGGAGTGTGAAGATCGTTTAAGCTGTGATGACGCCCATTAACCCTGTCTCATTATGCAGCAGTGTGGTAACACTTCTGTTTGTGTTTCATCGAGTCTACCTTGGCTGTGTCTGCAAGAGCAATCTCCAAAGTGAAGGCCTGATTCTCCTTCACTTGCCTTCATTTCTGTTGCTGTGCTGCCACACAGGCTGCCGTGCCTTCTCTTAAAATTCACTGTTCCTTTTTTACTCTTCCGGCTGCCTCCCATATGCACCCACTGAGAGCCTTCCCCCATATACTTCTCTTCTCTGAGACAGATTTCTAGAAAGTTGTTTTTAGAAACGTAGGCAGGGTTTTCAGTCCCTGCTAGGAACAGCAGACGAATATACTGTGCCCCTTATATCACACATTGGAAGCGAGAAGTGAACTGAGCAGAATTTTTAGATAACGTAATTTTAAATAACGTATTTCAGCAAGTAAGGCAGATCTAATCTTGATCCTGAGAGGCTTTTTAATGAGAAAATGCAGTTTAAGTACTTGATGTACTTTCAGTGCCTCAGCTTATAGAAAAAAAGAAATCATAAAACAGCCTAATTGTGATGAATGTAACCAACCTCAAGTGATGGCTTCTGATGTGATCACTGCCTGTCCGCAAGAAAGGTTTCCAGACCCAAATGAATGAAAATAAGCGAATTGCACTTTAAAAATATTTTTTGTTAAAATTTTCTGAGCTTTAGTAATCTGGGTGGTGTCTACCTAATATATAAATAAAAATATATGCACGTAAAATGTAATGTAATGTATGTATATGTGATATATGTATATATTACGTGTGCATATTATTATACATATAATGTAAGTGCCAGCTGTGTGTGCTTGCATGTACACATAAACCTGCACACAAATGTCCATTAAATCTCAGGGCCAGATTTTGAAAATGCTGTTTGCTGTTGTAATTCTGTTCCTGCCAGAGCCCATGGGAGGTTTAGGTCTGAGAACTGAAAATACTGCAGGGAATCCCAGCTCTGGAACCCATTCAATTCGTTCAAGGCTTTCCTGCTGAGCACCTGGTGTGGAAGGAGATAGCCTTACTGCTTTCTGAGCCCATGCAGAGGAAGCCTCTGTCTGTTGCTCAGCAATCTCTGAAAGTGGGTAACTTGTAGGGAAAATTATCCTCTGGAGAAAAGCAATTACAGTAACTGTAACTGGGGTTACAGTCCAGCTGGTCTCTCTCGTAAATCTAGTTTCTGTCAACGAGACCGGTGACTCTGCCTTGTAAACTTGAACTTTTGCTACTCTCATTAAATAGAACTTCAGTGGAAGGGCTTTAGAGCTTTCACTGTCTTAAAAAGGGGCTGCTTTCCTTTTATTTCTTACATTAGCTAATCATGTATTTAACGTGGATTTTGAAATGGTATTCTCTGTAGGACCGTGTCGTATCCTTCCTTACAGCCAGATCTCCTGCATCGTTTCATCCATGCCTGCTACACAGCCCTGTTGAGACCTAACGAGTCTAAAGGGACTGACTGGTGAGCTCTGTTTCAGATGTCACTGCTCCTGAGCTGTCTACTTGTCTCCCTCCTCCTGTCTGGCCTGCCAGCCATGCCCAGGCAGCAGAATGCAGGAATTCAGGCTCCCTCTCAGCGAGGGCTGGGCATCACCATGGCTGGCCGTGCTGTTGTGCAGCTGTGGCCAGGACATGAGCACTAGGAAAGGCAGCACTGCTGTGTGGGATAAGGGTGTGTGGCACCATGTGCGTGTGGGCTATTGCAGGGATAGTGCAAGCCAGACAGTATTCAGCCATATGTGAAGCGGTGCCTGTCTTCTTGCCCATACACTCCTCTGATTCCTGATCTCAGAACTGCATTACGTGTTATTTTTTGCTCACTGTAATCTATCTCTTCCAAACTGTGAGGCTTGAGAGGGCTCAACCTTAAACTGTGCACAGTGGGAGAAAGGAGCTGGGAATTGAGGGAAAAGTCAAAGCCAGAAGGAGTTCTACCCTGATGTCAGTGGAGTGGAGTTGGTCTTTAGCTTTTGCGTGTGACTCCAGAGGTCTGCCCTGCTGTCCCAGTGGCAAGGGGACGGGTGCAGTGTCTCCAGTCTTTACACCAGCTTGCTCCCACTGAGCTGTTCTTCAGTAGGAAGCACAAAGCAAAGATTTCTGTCTCATCTCTACCTTTTAATAGCTTTGAGATTTTCAAAGGCTTTACTTTTGGGGATGGTGGTGGTAGTATTTTGGTGCTTTGGGGTTTGGTTTTCTTTGTTTTTACTGAGACTTCAGTTTGCCCCTCCCTGCAAAGAGCTGATTTTCATATTGCAGTTCCCTAAGCTGAGTTGCTTACTTGTGTGTACCGTCTCCTACAGCACTTCACCTTTTCAGGTTTGTTTTCTGGTCGCTCAGATAAGGGAGGGCAAGGGGAAGGAAGGAATGGAAGCAGTGGTTCTAATAGCTGTCATAATAGCTTTCTGCACTCAACAATGAACGCGATGTGATTTTTGGAGGGATTTATATACAAGTTTTGAAGCCACAGAGGGAGTGTATTCTTACCCTCAAGGCACATATGCATACTCATTAACGTTAATGGAAGTTGCAAGCATTGAACAGAAAATAGACCAAGCAGTGGTAAAAAACATGAAGATCTAGTTACTGACTTGGGAATTGCCTTGTGCCCCAGAGTTGGCATTTGGTACTTCAGCAATGCTGTGCTAGTCTATCCTCTGTACTTAGTGTCTTTTTTTTCTTTTTAATTTAGCAAAGTTGCTTTATGTATTTCTTGTGTCTCTTTTCAGATTAGGATGTTACTCATTTGCTCAAAGCAGCACTTCACCTTAAGAAAAAAAAAAAGAGAGAGAAAGAAAGAACCAAAATTAAATGTACAGCCACCACGTAGAACAGATATCTCTATGCTCTCAAGGGTGACGGAAGCTGTGATGTTCTCAGTAATAGAAAAGCCTTAATAAAGCGAGTACAGGGAATGCTGTGCCTATTTGCCATGTTGGCTGCAAATGCAGCCAGTCCAGGGAGAGGCTGCATGCCCTGAGCTCAGGCTGTGAAGCCCTGACAAACCCAGGTGATTCCTATAGAGCATATCAGCTTTTCTGCAGTGTGTTTCCCAATGGGTCAGGGCTCAGGGGAGGTAATAAGCTTGGCTGCTACTCCTGGTCTAAACTGCAGCTCTGAACACACACCACTCTGCCCCAGAATTAGCAAACCACTGTTGGGTATCATACAAAAATAAGGAGTAGGAGACTCCAGGTTGCTGTCACCCTGAGTTTCATTGGCTATATAAGGTCACCATAGTCTCTGGACATGCCAGCAGACAAGGAAACATGAGCAACTGATTCACACAGCTGGTTTAGACTATTAGCACAGATTTCACATCATATGGAAGTCACTAGCCTGCTTTTAGAGCCTGCTCAGCCCTGGAAGGACATCAGCTGTGCTCTTGAGGTATGAGTCAATAATCTTAACCAGAAAGGCTACAATAAAGAGGCCCTGCACAAAGCTATCATAAGGGTGCTCTTGACCACCGCACGGTTAGTTTGCAGCCTGGATAGACAGCCCCTGTGTAACTGGAAGGTTATGGAGTCAGTAAACCCATTCATTACTGTCAAGTCACTGTAAGTCAAGTCTGTGAGACTGCAAAAAACAAACAAACAAACAAAAAACCCAACAACCCTATAAGTCATAATATTTGTGACCATATTACATTTTTTAATTTTATTTATTCCTCTGGGAACCATAAAAATGGGCCTTCTCAGCATTTCCACCTGTGAGCTGAAATACTATGAAACACTAGATTCTTGCATTATTTTGCATCACTGAACAGCCCTGAAAACAGGGCCAGGAAAGGGGGGGGAGGAGAGATCCAGGTAATTCTCTTACCTCATTTTGACAGCCCTTCAGAATATGTTAAATAAAATGAAATGCCTATGAAACTACAAAAATAACCTTGGGTTTCTCGTGCTACGCTTCTGTTTTCCATTCTATCTTTGGCACTGTCTGTTAAAGACACTGTGGACAAATGAGTAAGGGCTTGAGGGATCAGGCTGATACCTAAAGTCCCTGTTTACTCTTAGAGCTGGTTGTAGTAATAGAGGTGTCTGGCAAAACTCATTTGGAATTAAAGAACAGAATACAGCTGCGCTCCTTTTTCCACAGCAAATATGTTGGCTCTCCACCTCTTCATCTTACTTTATTTTTCACAGGTGCCCTAACTCCACTCTCACTTACACAGACAAGTCCTTATGGAGTGAAACCTAACTGAGCACTGAAAGATTTCCTTCCAAGAGGCTGATCCTGGCGTCCGAGCACACTATGCTCATGTTGGCTTTGCTGGGAATGCACAGTGCTTAGTGGTATCATGTCATAAGAGATTTAAGTCTGGCTCCAGGTGAGATCCAGTCATGGCTATCCTCTGTTTCATTGGTAATTTCTTTCTAATGACTGTTTGAGTCTAATTGTCTTGATTGGTGTGCTTTCCTTTCTTCCATTTGGCTTAATACTGGGTGACATCAAGCAACATATGTCTGACATGCTGCAACTGCGTTTGGCACTTTATACTTTTCAGTTTGTATGTGTGCAAACAGTGCTGTGTAGGAATAACAACGTGCACAGTAATGACAGCTTAGCAGGGCACAGCTTCCCTTTTTGCACTGCCATCAACTTGCCTGCAGGTCACAGTGTATCAGCCTGGACTTTTTGTAGAGGCATGGGGGGAAAAAAAACATCACTAAAAAGCAAAACTAGCACAAACAATTTTTTTTCTTTGCTAATTTTAGTGGCCAAAGCTTTGAACGTCTGGTATCTCAAACAAGAACATCCTCTGAAATCCAGTGTGGTGCCATTGGCAACTAATTGCTGGTTCAGATCCTTCTTGGAATGCAGGAAGGAAAATGCTGGAGCATGTACTTCACATCATAAAGAGGCATCGCTTAATGTCATTTCCTGGTGTGGTGATGTAAGCAGTATAATTTGAGCCAACCCAGCCTATCAGGGCTTTGTGGCATGAAGAAGATTCCTAGCATCTTCTCCTCCTTGCATAGCTGCAAAGAGAGCTATTCTTAGTAGTAGACAAAAGCATAACTTTGCTCTATATCTTGATGTAGGATAAGTTTGCTAATGCTGCAGATTCTTTCTTTCCTCGAATGGGAGAATTTTCATGAGACAGATTTTTGGTTGTGAATATGGAAGTCTCTTAATATTTGGATTTTGTGAATAAGATGGGAATTAATTATGTTGGCTACACTTGTGCCACTCCAGTCATGTTCTGATAGTCGATGCTTGTTTCTTCCCTTTGATATTGGCTTATTGTCTTTAACCTGTTGCTTATACAGGCTAAACAGGTGCTTTACTCTTGCTTTAATTACCTTTCATTTACCTCAGCTTTCCAAACACTTCTGCTACAGCTGATTTTTTTCTCATTGTTCCATCTTCTGTCTTTTGCTTTTTGGCACCTTTTCTCTCTTTTGTTAGGGTCAGTGTTTTTAATCAAGTTTCCTCTTCATTTCTAGTAGTCCAGCCTGAGCTAAACATGTTCAGCAGTCATGGCTGAGCTTCTGGCACAGCTCTGGAACAGTCACTGGCAACAATTGATCTGTTCCTTTTTGTGCTCCATGCTTCTCTTTCATCCTCTTTCTGACTTCTGAGGTGACACAATGAGGTTAAGTCTTGTCTTTGAAAGGAGAAAATTCTCTTAAAGCTTATCTGGAGTCTTGTACAACACTGCCAATGTGGCAGTTGCCATACATACAGCAAAACTATACCAGCTGAATTTGTGGTGGTTAGACCAGGCTGCAGGACTCTTGCAGATCAGCGGGGCTCTACTAGTTTCAGCAGGCCACTCTGTAAAAACAAGCAGGATAAAATTGTAGATGCCAGGCACACAGAGAAGCTCTGAGGGGGAGGCAGCTGATAACGTGTGAATTGTCTGTAATTTTGTCAATGCTTTATTTAAAGTTGAGGAGGAGAGAGAAGTCACCCCTGTAGAGAAGGAAGTAAAATGAGTAGCTGTGAGCTCTTCTAAGCCGATTACACAGAGCATTTCAGCACTGCTCAGCCTCTGACCGCAGAGGTGTGATGCCTCCAGGCACTGCTGTGTGCTGGAAGCTGCTCTAACAATGCTCTGCCCGCTTCAGCTATCATTATATTCACCCCAAAAGATGCTCAATGACAACCTGCAGAAACTGCTTCTGCAGGGTCACCTTGTGTCCCTTCAGTGAAGGCAGGAGTGCCTATCTAGATGAACTCTGCTCCAGCAGGGGTCATTTGCTTTCCTGCTGCTCTTTCTGCGGTGATTCATCTGACCTCTGCGATCAACACTGTGCTTTGTTTTGAAATGTGAGCTTCATCAGAGACAGGCCTGCCGGATGTGTCATTCAGCGGCAGCAAGAGGCTTTTCATGCAGTAGCCTTAAGGAAAAGGATGGCTCAGAAGCCACAGGACTTCAGGGGAAGAGGGATGCAGGGAAAGTTGCTGGTTTCTTGTCCTGGTGGGAGGCTCACCCCCTCTCCCTGGTGGGATGGGTAAGAGAAATGAAAAAAAAACAATTGGGTTGAGATAAAAACTATTTACTATGACAGAAAAGAAAGAGAAAAAAAGATTATAGCAATAATGATAATTATATATATGCACACACAAAACAAGTGATGCACATCACCTGCTGGACTGATGCCCAGCCTCTCCCCAAGATGTGGCAGCTCCCCCAGCCAACTCCCCAGCATTTTTCAAGTTTTTCCATGATGTCATATGGTATGGAATATCCCTTTGGGCAGTTTAGATAGCTGTCCTGGTTCTGTTCCCTCCCAACATCTGGTGCTCCCTCAGTCCTCCCTCACTGGCAGGACAGTACAAGAAGCAGAGAAACTGAAATGTCCTTGGCTCTGTATGGCACTGTTCAGCGATGACTGAAACAACACTGTGTTATCAGCATTGCTTTTCTCCTAAAGCCAAAACACAGCATCATACCACACACTAAGAAGGAAAAATCAACTCTGTCCCAGCTGAAACCAGGACATGGTGTTATGCACAGTATCACCTTCGTGGGTCTGCCATCTTGATTTAATGGGCTGCAATTATTTTAGAAGCTTGGCAAGCAGCTTGCTACTTATGTCAGCAAAGAATGGGTTTGACCTACTTATTGTATCTGTAAGAAGGCAGGTATTGCTGTGGATCTAAAAATTAGAGAGTCACACATCTCAAGACAAACTATCCAAGTATTTGCATGCAGTCACTGAGAATATGCTGGATGGGATATTTATGGACCAAAGCAACAGTTAAATCAAGTGAGCAAATGCAGAATATCATTCTGAACAAATGAAGTAGGTGATCTAAACTTACCATTTAATTAAGCATTTGGTGTTTCTCTAGCCTGATTTCCTTCTTTCTTCTTTCCTATGTGAATCATTTCAGACTCCAGTGCTTGGGTGTAGGTAGTGTATTAGAGCACTCAGAGCCAGGAGCTCTTGTGGAGGTCAGTTTTGTTCAGTGTTTCTGCGAGCACAGAGTTGGAAAGCAGCTGCACAGTACCTTCTCCGAGAAGTTCATGAAGCTCAGCCAGGGATGCTTTCACTCATTATCTCCCTCAGCTACGATAATTAGAAATCAGTACAAGCGTTGTTCCCTTGGAGTTGCATTCAGGCTGAAATATGCCTTTGTTCAGGTGAACATTGCCAAATGACACTGCAGAGACCATCAGTGCCTTTCAGGCAGCAGAGAACATGTAAATAAGTCCCAACACCCCCAGAGGTTGACCAGAATCAGAGTGGTACCCACTACATACCTAACTGACATGACATTGGCATCTGATGCATGTGTTGGTGGAACTTGGTTTATCACACAGCACATCCTGTGAGGCAAAACGCAGAGCCTCACCATCTTTTTGGTGGTACTTGGAGGATTCCAGATGGATAGCTGGAGAGAGAGAGAGAGGCAGCAGATAACCCTAGCTGATAGCCCTGTTAGAACTGGACTCTAATAGCTGTACCATAACGAAGATGTAGAGTAGAGGGTAACAAGGGCTGAGTTCGGCCTGAGTTCTCACTGTGAAGAGCAGTTGAGTTTGTGGGTAGCTGTAAGAACAGAGTGATAACAATTTATTTACAGTAAAGCAGTAAAAGCTGTTCAGGTTCCATCTCCAAGGTGACAGTCAATATGACATAAATGTTGCTTTAAAACTGAAGGGCTTTACTTATGTTGTCAGTCTATAGATGCTTTTTCCATACTCCATTCTGACTTCTGCAGATGAGCACCAGAGCCCCCAACAAACAGGCAAATGTGCTTTGTAAATTAAGTTCTGTGCAATGAGGATTCAGTGGGTTTTATTTGCATACTCATAATGTAATTCATCTAACGCTTGCTATTGATGAGATCCCATGCCAATTGCCTTTCTACATCCAGAAGTCCTTGAGATTATACAGTCTCAGTATTTTTATTTTTCCTAGTGCTACCGCTGCACAGGCTGCAGAAGCCGTTTCACATGCAGACTGTGGGCAATCTGAAACACAACAGAGCAACACTTTAGCAGCAACAGTGGCTGCCTGTGTCGTTAATGTAAGGATCCTTTACTCAGACTCCCATTTTGCCAGCCATCCTTCCACCTCTCCACTCAGAGCCTGCTTTCATGAGAACTGCTGCAAGTCACATCCATGAAATGTAGTGTAAAAGATCCTGGCCTCTCGTGTTGGATGTATTAGCTCAAGGATATTTTTCTAAATGAATACTCAGAAGTCATTGCAGTCTGAAAAAAAAGTTACTGTGAGACTTTTTGCACTCAGTTTCTCAGCTTTCCTTTAGAAGAAAGATGATTCAAATGAACTTTCCTTTATTTTTTTTTTAACCAAATCTTGTTCTTTCTGTATTTCCAGAGCTGTGATGAGTGACAATAACTTCAGGCTTCAAAGAATAGCACAGAAAGGCTTGATCACAAACATTTTGTAATTATTCTTCAAGTACCATTTTCATTTTTGTTTTGCCTATTAAATGTTATCTGGATAAAGTGGGGACAACAATTACTCAATCTTTGAAAGAACTAGGAAGTGAAGTTCAAAATATATGAAAGGGTGAGACTGGGCATTCAGAAGTATACTTTGTCCCTTAGATAATTTTTGGAGACCTTCTCGCTGTGGGTAAGGTTGATGAGCAAAGCTCAGTGTGTCAGCTGGGTGTACAGAGCAGCGGAGGGATATAAAAGAGAAAGCCTGGAAGTCACTCTGCACTGGAGCCCAGCAGTTTGGAGACAAACTCTTCAGCATGCTGGTACTCCTGACTGCCTGAGCTTTTGAAATGTCCTGGCATCTCTGGATCTGCCCTCGTCTTGATAATGCAGAGCAAAGGTGCAGGCTCTGGCAGTAGGATGGCTTTTGTGGCTCCCAGGCAGATATGGGTTACTTGGCATTTATAGCATGTAAAGAGTGTGGCACTGGGGCTGCAGATTTGGCTTTGTGGCCCAGAGACACAGGCCTAAGCTGAACACAGCGTCTTCCAACCTTGGTGCCCATTGGTTTCTTTAGTTGTATTGGTGAATTAATGCAAAATTTAAATTAATTGCAGGGTCCAATACTACTTTTTTTTATAGGCATTAAGTTCTGGAATATTGCTACCAAGGTCACTTGGATTGGTGCAGAAATAATTCATTTTAAAAGTTGGAAGAAGTTGTAGTCAAAATAAAGCAACCTGAGTCATTTTCAAGAAGTCTCCTTCATCACAGCCTTGAGGCATCTGAGGATTACTTTACTATTAGTATAGATTACTATTTTGGTATCAGTATCATTTTAGGACACTGCCTTTTAGTCCTTCCATTTTGAGTAGAGTTTTGTCCTCTTTAAAATGCTCAAATAACTTCCAGTAAGAGGAAATAGATCTAGGATGAAGAAGAAATGTGTCATGTTTGAAATCATTGTGCTGAAGGCACTTACTGCTCACAAAGGTGTTTCAGTGAGTCAGATGCTTCTTCTATTCCTTCCGTGTTCTTTCCCTTCTTTTCTCTTTCCTACTATAATGTTTTAGAAAAGCAAAGTGTAACTTGCAGGGAAAGGACTCATGTCCATGAGGATGGTGCTGTTTTGAAGGCCGGTTTTTCTTCATGACAAAGATTCATTCTTTGATGTTACTCCGACCCACTGCTAATGTTTCGGTGGTCGTGTGCTAAGATCTTTGTGTCTATGCACATAATTTATGGCTCTTCACAGTGTAAGAACATTTGCCATTGAAAATTCCTTGGACAAGAAAAGATGCCTCCAGTAGGTACATTTGATACTTGGTTTTGTTTTCTGCTGTTGCTTTGCAATGATGGGAGCCACTGTGCAAAGGCTGATATAAACAACAACAAAAAATCTTTCCTAAAACGCTTTAGAGCTCAAACTGGCAAAAGACACATGTGAATAAGTGGCATTAAGGGCTGAAATGACATCCGAAGCCCTGGGGCCTGTGGCAAAGATATAAATTAAACTCAGGTCTCCTGAGTGCCAATCTCTTGCACAGTTCAGAGGATTGTGCCTTTTTAAATTCAGTCTCACTAAGAATATTCAGAATTCATCTTCAGAGATAATGAAATCAGACCCAGTATAAGCACTGGTGCACAAATGCTCTTTCAATCAGGTGCACCTTTGAACAAGCAGTTCATTTCATAAAAGCCAGTGGGGTTACTTACGGTCTTGAACTTACACCACACACACGCATGCACACGTATGTTCTGTGCAGCCCTAGTGCTGCATTTTCTCCATTCAGTTGTGTGCTGTAAATCAGGATCTGTGCATCTTTGGTTCAGTACCCAGCAAGCTCGGGGTTTAATTAAAGAAATTCCATTTCCTTTCACTCCTGGAGGCTCTTTTTGATAGAACTATCCCTCAAAATGCAGCATGATTCATTTCTTCTGCATTTAGAATAATATTTGTAAGAAATAATAATAAAAAAAACCTGTTAGGCCTCAAATCATTCCTTTATTCAGAAAGAAATTGAATGCTGTGGCCTCTTGCAGAAATTGAAGGGGAAGAATTATACGGTTACACATATTTTTATCCTGTTTGAGTGAACAATGCAATAAATCAGCTTGGTCTCCAAACTACAAAAGCTGGTAAAATACCTAAAAGACAATAGAAAATGACAAAATCCATTTTAGTTTTCAGATGTTTTCACTCATTCCTTATACAGTAAGCAAAGAGTAAAAAACGTGATAACATTTTCATATTTCACTCTCTCCTTAAAGAGAAAAAAAATGCTGCAGGAGGATAGGATGATAGGATGGCAAGCAGTTCTGTATTTCCAAGATTAACTATGAAAGATGGATCATCTGGGCATGTCTGAAAGCTATGCGTAACCTTTGTGCTACAAATATCTCATTTCAAAAATGTCATATTCTGCTTATTCAATGGGGTTCCATAAGGCTATTGTAAGCACCGTGCCTCTTGCTTCCAGATCAGAACTGAAGTTATTACTGCCTGTGTGTTTGGTTTTCCTTTCAGTTTATTAGAGGCAGCTAATTGCTTGGCACTGGACTGCCAATAAATATAGGCAGTTGCTGCTTAACAGGTGTAAACTCAGTGAAGTTGGGCTTTATTTGCAGGGATGGCAGTGCTTCCAGTTCTTCAGTTGTGGTGGGTTTGGCAATTAGGAATGCTGAAGACAGAGCCCTTAGCACAGCACCTGAGCTCCCACAGCCCAGGCAGCAGTGGCAGCTCCCACAGTGACTGCTGAACCGCCGTCCTCCAAGCACCTTTGTACTGGTCCCTGCAGCCCTGGCAGCAAATTGCCTTTGTGCTCTGCAATAAAAGCATCCACAGGGGCTTCGTGAGGCAGTTTTGCATGACTAGTTAGGGAAGTGGCACCTGGCAGAGAGAGGAATTGTCCTCACCTTCATCTTACCCTCTGGTTTCACAAGTGGTGAGAAAAATAGAACTGACTGAAAGACAAAAATCTCTCTTAGGAGAACCCTGAGGCTATTTTATGGAGGAGATGTGGTATTTGTGGAAAAGGAAGGGAGAAGGGAGGGGAATAGGGAAATGCCATGATTAGAGATGAAAAGAAAAATCCAGAAACTTTTGTTCTGGGAGAAGAGGTCTTGAAAATACCCAGTTCAGGAGAAACTCCAGCTGAGCACATCACCTTGCTGCCCTCTGATTCCCATCCCAAATGAGACAGTGCATGGGGACTGCAGGTAGTTGGGGAACCCATGGCCATGAGCTGCTTCTCACTGTCTGCAGCTCCTGGGAAATCCTGTGGGCGATCCTAGTGCCGACTCAGCTTCACTGTCTGTTTGTAAGTAGATCAAGAAATTGACACAAAACGTCATGATTAACTGTGTCTTCTTGCCTGTGGGAATTAACAAAGAGCAAGTTTATTTCTAATTGAAAAAGCAGTGGCAGGTTTTTGTTATTCTCTGCAAAGAAAAGCTCAACATACAGACCAACAATAGTCCTTCTCTATGCCTCAGAGTTATAGGAGTGCCCAGCTTGCTGGAGTAGGTGAATGAACAATCCCTGCAGTAGAAGAGCTGCATCCTTCAGTGACAGCAGTGGCTGTCAGAGCAGCACCCTGAGGAAGCAAGACCCAGATCAGAACCTATAGAGGTCTATAGGAACTTTCATATTTCTTCCATTTACCTTTGGGTCAGGCCCCATGTGCAGTGAAGTACTGGTGGCAGAGTCTCAGGGTGGATTATCAGGGACAAACAAACTGGGGACGTGGTAATCCATGTTGAAAAGCACTCAATTACCCCATATTTAGAGGAGATGACACTGCAGTACGTGTATCACCAATATGTCAGCATGGTTTGCTTTTCATAGGAGTTTATGTTCCCAGCAGGCACCAAATGCTTTTTCTGCCTGATAAATGTCAAGTACTTAAAGCAATCTTGCCTGTTCCTCTCAGGAGATTGCCAAATAATCTCCTTTCATTGGCTATGGGCTCTTGCCAGGGCTTCAGCATTTGTGCACATTTATCCCTGCCAAATGTTGGTAACACAGGAGCTGTACAAATACTCCCTGCTCCTTTTGCTAGCTTTGCACAGCTCTGTTCAATTTCAGGATTCCTATTCTTTCCTCTGATAGTTGGGAGTAGAGCAGGAATTTGTGTGCAGGTGTTCCGTAACCACGGGTGCTGTGAATTCAGCCCTTACTATTGAGCAGCATTTCAGAGTAAAAATCTTTGTTCAATAAACATAGTGTCTTGCATCACAGCATTCTCAAAGCTAATTCTGTTCATCTCCTGAATGCCCCGCTGCAGCTGAAGGAAGTTCCCAGTAGGTGTTGTGCAGCTCCTTTCTTCCCAATCATAATAAAAGATTTCTTTGCTGCTCTATATCCTCTAGGAAGTCTTACAGCCCCAAATGTAAATACTAAGTAGCAGACTGGAGGTAACTCTATAAGGTTTAACAAATATTTAAAGTATTTAGTTTTAAATTTTAGTTTTAATAGTGCAGTTTATCATGGAGAGAAAAGATCTTCATAAGATACCATCTCCTGGAAATAGATGCTTTAATAAAGGAAACTGGTAGAGAAAGAATGCTTTGAATAGAAAGAGGAAAGCAAATCTTTCACCTTGTCATGTTTTATGCTGTGGATCATATGGCAGGGCCAGATCATTTGACCTTTTTGTTGATAATGTCACCAAGATATTTTAAGCTAATGCTACATACTGTGCGATGGCAGATGAGAATGCTGTGTGTGTCAGTGCAGCAGTTAATTTCAAACCATGCAAAAATACTTTACGAGACGAGATGGCAGAATGTCACTCATTTTTCCATGACATTTCTCATTTCCTTGTCTATAATGTAATAATGTCTGAATGTTGTTTGTGTAAACCCCAGCACTTCGGGAGGGGCACAGATCGCATGGCAGAACCTTTTCAGCTTGCTTAAAAATGGTGAAAATAGAAGGAAGAAAGAGGCAAATGCTATTTCTAGCAATTTCTTGGAAAACATGGTGTTCTTAAACACTTTTATTTTTAAAGGGAACATATCAGCTGAAACTAGCCTTGAATGGCTACCAGCACAAGAGCATTTTTTATGACTTTGCTGTCAGCAACACTGCTCCAGATAAAAGGTGGAAGAGTGGTGATACAGCTGTGACACGGAGCTGTGTGTGTGACACCTGTGCTTTAGGGGATGTAGATGACAGAATAGGGAACAAGGATACACGGATGGCAGAGGAGTGGGAAACACGTGTACCTCAGGTATACGTTAAGGATGTGCAGGGTGCACAGGGAGCTGAAATTTGCAGAAAGCCTCTTCTTCCACAATAGGTGATTTGCAAATGCAGCAAAGTCTGCAACCTGTTAGCTGTCACAAACCACAGTTCAGGTCCTGTGCAAAATGCTCAGAAGCACTTAGGCATTCTGTGCCGGTCTCATTGACAGCCTCTTCACTTTAATGACACCGATCTGAAGAAGATCGCATTTGCCAGAGTTGTAAATCAGATTGAGGAAGGTGTGGAGAGAGGACTGAGCTCAAGTTGATGTCAGTAGAACTGGTATGAATGTGATATTCAAATAATATACTAAACAGAAAGGGAATGGGGGTTGAGCTGGCAGCAGAGCAAGAAAAAATCTGATCGTATGGTCAAATACATCAGGAGTAATATTTTCTGCAAAGCCCAAATGATTCACATAGCCTACATCTCGTTCCCCAAAGTCTATCATAAGACATTCAAGAAAATTAATTTGGGTTAATTAAAAAGACAAATTTAAAGTACATTAGGATATATCCACAGAGTGAAAACTATCAAGCTACCAAATACGCTTATCTGTAGTAGCTTTTGCATGTCCCTAGCCTGCTCCAAAGTGGAACACGTTAATTGGAACCATCGTGAAAGTATAATCTTTTTTTTTTTTTCTTTTTTTCCTTTTATTTCTAGCTGGTTTTGTTTTTGCTCTGTTGTACATTAGTTACATGTTAGATGCATGTTATTGATGGAGAGTGGTCCTGTTACTTCATTTGTAAGCTCACACATACATCCAAGTCTCCTTAGTCCCAAACAGAACTAGGATCTTGTTTAACAGCTGCCAATATTTCTATCCCTTTTAAGAAATACCGAAGAATTATTTAACAGGTAAAGCAGAAGGATGACAAAGCAGTAATGCTGGGTTTGAATCTTCCTCTGATAATGACCAAAGCTCATCAGCAAAATGCAGTACTGCAGGCGCCTTCCCCAGCACTCAGCATCCTAGCAGGCCATCAGAACACTGCCTCACGGCTGGCAGAGCCACTGGCTTTGGGAGCACATTGGGAGCTGTTTCAAGAAGAGTATTTTTAACTCCATGTGTGCTGCCTGGTTGGTTTAACATCAGATATTCACTAGCTGCTGTCTGATGGTTGGGTCAGCAAATGGGATCTGGAAATTCTCTGAATGCTGAGTTTGCAGTGATAGATCTGTAGCAGCAAATTGCAAAGAGCAATACTATCTGATAAGAATGGAAAGCTGCATTTCTAAGCTGGCATGTATTTTAGGAGTTTCTGAAAACTGAGAAACTTAACAATGAGGTGTTGAGGCCTTCAGTGCAAGAACTGTTTACCCTATAGGAATACAAAATAGGTTCAGTATGCATAGTAAATTTCATTTCTGAATTAGTTTGTTGAATCCATGTAGGATAAAAACTGACTTCGGCTAAATATTTAATGAGGTACTCTATTAACCCCATGATTTAGTGAGACTTTTCATTAAGTATTTGTGCAAAGAGAACAAAATGAGTTTCATTTGTCTTTAATTCATCAAGGATAATTTTAAGAAATCCTTAACCTTTTCAAATGAATTTCATAATAATATTTTGATTTCTAATTTCACAGATTAAATGATCTGTTGTTTCTAAATAAACGTGTTTCAGAAGGATCTCAATCTGTGAGGTATTTTGTATCTCTTGACTTCACGGAATTCTTGGGTATTCATAGGACTGAATTCAGATAAATGATTAGGATCATCCCTACAGGACATTTTGCAGTATTTTTTGTTAGCATTTCCTTTCCCTTTCAGTGCTGAGACAATTGTACTTCATGCAAGATGTTACTGTAAGCAAAAAAGTCTTGATTCATCAACGTGTTATTGCAGAGTTGCATCACTGTCATTCCAGTGTGAATGTCCAGGATTTTAAGTGTTCCCTTACAGCCATAAAGAGTTCATTTGGATACTTAATTTTATGTCTCTTTGTTTTTAAAATTCCACAGTGATATTTCAAAAGCATAATAATTAAAATGGAAAGTCCTCCTGTCCAGGTAGAGAACAGTTGTCTCAGAGGAGGGGAAGCGTTCATTAGCTGCTGACTATTGGAGAGTCACAACCTCTCTGGGGAAGATTAGGAGTGTTTTGAATAGGATGCTATTTTTGTAGTGTTCTACTGGTATGCTACCAGAAAAAGCCAACAATAGGCTGGTCCCATGAAATCCATTCCAGAATTATGAGACCATTACAGAGATCCTATGTTTGACAAAGATTGTTAAATATTTCTTATGAATTTGTATTTTGTTTTGTTCTCAGTGTCAGCCAAACCAAGAC
Organism: Gallus gallus; assembly: GCF_016699485.2. Lineage (NCBI taxonomy): Eukaryota > Metazoa > Chordata > Aves > Galliformes > Phasianidae > Gallus > Gallus gallus. The sequence continues at coordinate 8,481,765 of NC_052540.1, forward strand.
CTCACAGTGATGAATATACAAAGAAGATTCCACCTCCTAAGCCAAAACGAAATCCAAACACTCAGTTAAGCACATCTTTTGATGAAACTTACATCAAAAAGCATGGCCCTATGAAGACACCACTCACTAGGGATGCGTCCTTGTCACAGGTCAGCAGTCCTGCCCCAGACACAGAGGAAGAAGAGCCTGTTTATATTGAAATGGTTGGGAATATACTCAGAGACTTCAAAAAAGATGAAGATGACCAAAGTGAAGCAGTCTATGAGGAGATGAAATACCCTATATTTGATGATGTAGGCCAAGATTCAAAATGTCAATGTGAATATGACCATCACACTTGTTCTTCTCAGTGTGCTACTCCCACAGTGCCTGACCTCGATTTCACCAAGACTTCAGTGCCATCTACTCCCAAGGGCTTGCTTTGTGATATACCCCCACCATTTCCAAATCTGCTTTCTCACAGACCTCCACTGCTGGTGTTCCCACCAGCACCAGTGCAGTGTTCCCCAAATTCTGACGAGTCTCCTCTAACTCCGCTAGAGGTCACAAAGCTTCCTGTTTTAGAAAACGTGTCTTACATAAAACAACAAGCTGGAGCTTCTCCATCTTCGTTGCCACCTCATACACCAGGCCATCAAAAACTGGAGAAGGAGCAGATGGTATCTCACGGAACTAGCACCCCTGGGCACACCTCTTCACCTCCTCATCCTTCTACCTTATACAGAACACAGTCTCCACATGGTTATCCTAAAAGTCACTCTGCCTCACCCTCTCCTGTCAGTATGGGTAGGTCTCTTACCCCTTTAAGCCTCAAAAGACCTCCACCTTATGACTCTGTACATTCAGGAAGTCTCTCAAGAAGCTCTCCATCAGTGCCTCATTCTACAGCCAGAAATACATTGCAAGAAGGAGGAAAGATGGTAAATGTCTCAGTCAGTACCTACGGGTCATCATCTCAGAGCAGTTCCCGTTCTCGGACACCTACCAGTCCTCTGGAGGAACTAACCAGCCTCTTTACCTCAGGACGAAGTCTCCTGAGGAAGTCCTCCAGTGGCAGAAGATCTAAGGAACCTGCAGAAAGTAAGTTCTTAATACAATTTTTCTCATTCTTACTTAGGGAGTAGCAATTTCCACTGTATTTTACTAAATCTAATACTTGGCAAAAAGCAAATACTGCAGAACTCTGAATTCCATTCATAATTGCCTTGTAACTAGAAGAAAAATGATTATTCTTAAAACTGTGAATGTTATTAAAGTCAGTGTTTGTATTGTTGTATCTTAAAGACTTTTAAGCATGTGTACCACAACTACAGAATCCTGTCAGACAGGAGTACAATTCATGGCTTGGTCTTGCAATAGGAATCAGTGTCCATTAACTTTTCCACAGTCATAGCGGTCCATGTGAGTTGGGATCTTCTCAGTATCTCGCCTTCTTAATTTTGTGATGGATGTTAAGATGATTGTCTGAACAACTTGTAGTGAAATATCCAGACAGTAGTTTCTTAGGGCCTCTATTCATCACCCTTAACTTTGCCAGTAATCACTATGCGTGTGGTAGAAACCAGAGGTACCAGCTTAAAGCATTCTTCCCCTTCCCACTGCCTCCTCCTGTCCCGTGCCACAGAGTATCCCTTTCAGCTGTGACAGTGAGACTGGTTGTGAGGCCATTCTGTGAATCAATATGAAAACCAACATGACCTAAAACACATTACCCACACACAGGGGAAAGGATCAGAGGAAATTGTGTAGAAAAACCTTAAGCCAATATTGACTTTGAATACACTGTATCATAAAACCATTGTCCCATGTGCATTCAGGTTTACACAAAGCACTTCTTCTGAGTTAGTGAAATATGGAAGCTCCTAATGAAATCAGCAGGAGTCACAGGTGTGAGTGAAAGCAGAATCTGGCACCAGGATTTCTCCTGAAAATAAGCATTCCTGTTCAGTGGTCATAAAGACAGTGTCTTGCAGTGGGACTCAGCCATAACATCTTCTGTCTGAGTGCAAAGTGTGCTCAGTATGCTTTCTCCTGTGACTTCCATAAAATCACTTTATGACTTTGTAATCTTAATGCCTGCCTAACAGAAAAGCTCTTTTCAGAGAACAACCAATTTTACGTTTGTGCAAGTGCTACATTTTACCTATTTGGCAGCTGTAACTTGACAGACTCTGTAGTGGCTTTTGTCTGTTAAAAGAAGGTATTCTTGTTTCCAGGCTAATAAATTAATAGAGATCGGAGGTGAATTTCCCACTGACTGCGTTTACACTGCTCTGTTGCATTACTGATAGCAGTGCAGTCAACAGAATACTGCGAATGTGAGTCAGGGCAGATATTGGTTTTATCTTGCTTTAATACTTTTGTGGCCTGCAATCAAAATTGTTATATGAAAGCCTTAGCTTCATTATTCAGTAGGGTTTATGAAGTGATTTTTATTAAAAGACAATAACACCAGATTTGTGTGCTGGATGGAAGCAAATCTGAACCTAAATGGCAAGGTGATTTCTGTAATTGGGAACAATTATGAGGGATGTGTTTTGACATTTATAAATAATTGTAGTGAAGTGGTAGAGAGATTTTGGCAAAGTGCAGACAAGACTGAACATTATTAAACATGATTCTTACTGATAAGTCAGTGGAAATTCTCTCTAAACTCCAAGCTAGGCCAGAGCTAGTGTTGAGTCTCACAAACGTGATGTAGGCAGAAGTACTAGGTTTGGAAACTATGGAAATACTTGTGATGAATCTGCCAAGTCCTGGGAAACTTCAGGAAATCGATGTGCTTCTCTCTCCTACATAACTCTAAACAGATCTTCTCTGTGTTCCACTTGACTGAAATAGAATGCAGACCATCAAAAGATATTTCAGTTATATATTTAAAATTAAATCTTGCCCTGTGGATCTGTATCAAGAACAGCTTTCTTATTGGTCTCTCAAGGAGCATTCTGATTCCTCCTTAGGAAGTAGAAACGTCCTTGTCACTGGTAATAGTCATCTAATTGGTAATGGTAATACAAAGGGGTCGTGAAATAGAAACAGTGTTCACTTTTTTAGGGACAAAACATTCATTTTATAAATGGAGACTAGTGGTGAAAAGACTTTGGAGCACAGCTGTGTTGAGTAAACGAACAGACTGCCCATCTAATCCGATTGTAATTCATCTGGTATTTACAGTATGACTTAATCTCATGGGATCACTGCACTGAGGAAGGATCAGGTTTGTGCTCAGATATTGTAGAGGTAGAAGTCCTTTTAGAAGGCACTGAAAACACATATAGGGCTAACATTTCATGTCCTGCAATTTTGCATTGAAATGATCTAGCATTTAAAAAAAAAAAAAAAAAAAAAAAAAAACCCTAAACTGTGGGATTTGAAAGTAGAATCTACCAAACTGTCACATTTATACACTGTGATAATACGTAGTGATAGCAAGCATAGACTGGGCTAATCGTAAGATGTGTTGAAGAAATTTTGCTCCTGTAAATCACACTGGAAGCTTAAAGTAACTCAGTTTTGGATTGTTTTTTTAAGCTATGGGAGAGTAAATGCATAGCATGGACGTGCGGGGACTGCCATGTTTTTATACTTGTCACTTCAGTGTAATTTGGTTTCAGCATAAGGAACAAATTCCAGAATCCAGGGGCTAATAAACAAACAAAGCAGAAGCTAAGTGGCTCTTATGAAATTGTGCTAGGAAACTAAGAATATGTGCTTATAAACTACAAAATTATTCTGAGCACATCTCAAGTAACTTTCTCATTGAATCCTCTAAGACTCAGCCCCCTGTGACTTGTCTGAAGCTCTCGCTGCCATATGCTAGTCCCCCAAAAAAGCACAATCCTACATTTTATATTCAGCTGAGTGTATTTGGAAAATATTGCAGCAGTTACAGAGAAAATTCTTTCTCATCTTTATTGTTATTACTGCAACTGCCTTTGTGGAAATTTTGCACTTGAGTCCAAATTCAGAATTTATTCGCTGTCTTTTAGTTTGTAGCAATTTTGAGTGGGTTTCCTTTGGAGGAAGGAGACTGCACAAAGCTTATTTCCTGTGAGTTAAAGCTGCCCTACTCCTCCTTTGTGTATTATTTTCTTTGTTCTTCTGGCATTTTTCCCTTATTTTCCCCTTCCATTTTATTATTATAGAGTTCATTGGAATTAGATTAGTGGGAAATTGGGATAAATCAGTGATACAAAGGAGACTGCGACCTTGGGGCCGCATTTTCTGAAGACAGGAGCTTCTGCTGAAGCCTCAGCCCTGTTACTGAGCTCACTCAGCATCCGCTGGCTGCAGTTGTGATGTGCGTATCTAGATTTTATAGGCTGTTCACTTATTGTGCTGTGTTCTAGTAAAAGTTCTCTTGTGTGCTGTTAGCATCCTAAATATGCATTGAGGCACAATTATGAAGGTGGAGAGAGAAGAACAAAGGAAAATAAACTGTAAGGCCAAATCAGAAATGAAAATGTGGAAGATGATCACAAAGAAAGGCAGAAAGATGGAGAGAAACATACCGAAAACTGAAGAAAGATGCCAAGCATAAAAACCGTGAAGGAGTAGAAAAGATTATTATTATTATTATTCAGTACCTGTGTGAGGTAGCATGGTTGCATGCCCAGTTTGTAGAGCCCTACAAAGCATGATGTCAGCCTCAAAGGCTAAGGGGAAGCTGTTCAAAAGGTATCACCATCATCTGCTTTCCTTGTGGTATACAGTGAACTTTTCTAATGCATTTGGAAGGTGTGTGTGCCCACTGCCACATGCTCTGTTGAACAAGTTCCCTTTGCTTTCCCTGTATGCACTGTCTGTATTACCAACATCCTTCATAAAGATGGAATGAGGGAGAGAGGGAGAGAAGGTAAGAACAGCGTTCAGATTTTTGGGGATATTTGTTATCTTTTCTGCACCACAGAGATATGTATCGCTGTGGGAAGGTATCAAACTGATGCTTCTGCATGTAGGCATACCCACACACTGAAAAAGCAAAGCATGGAGAAGCTGCTGGTGTGTATCTAAACTGCACTTACCCCAAGGCAATACGTTTTTTTCTGGGTGAAATGACTTTGTGAACCCTTTCCAGGGGTGACCAACCCTCTCTGTTTGTGTGTGGGTTGTTTTCATTTGTTAAAACTTCAATTTCCTCCTAACTTCCTTGGAACTTCATGCCTGTTTTGAGCTAATTTTCAAAGTGTTCCTCCTTATGAATCGCAGAACATAACAGTCATCTCTGTTGTGTGCTCTGTGTCTGTCATGACACACAAGATTAGCTCACACAGCACAGGGCAGCTTGGTGCTGATTCAGGAGCTGCTCAGAAGGGCTTTGCACCTTGTTTTGGTTTTTACCTGCAGAGTTTCACTCTTGAGCTTTAGTCACAGATAGGGAGGAAATCTGTGAATGTGCTACTTTGAAAAATCAGTTGAAATGATTACAAATTAGGATGATTGGTAAGATTTCTTGTTCCTGGCTCGTGCTCCCTACATTAGGAATCTAAAATACTTGATTATAAACTGACAAATAGCATGTAATTGGACTGAGGGAGCAGGACAAATGACTTAACTTGTTAAAACTGACTTCAAATGGCTGAGGCCCTGCTGTTAATGGAGTAAAAGTGGAAAAAAAAACTTTAAATTATCTTTTATTATTATTATTTTATGTTGGTGTTTTCCAGAGAGCTAGAAAACAGGCCTGTGGTCCCTGTTAGGTGAAGATGTATGGGAAATGAGTCAAGTGAAAATTCTCCGCATGTAGTTCTGTTTGTAATTAAACCTCCACCTCCAAATTGTTTTCTTTTTGGCAATCTTACAGTGCTTTGCTCCCGGACAGGAAAACAACAGGATGGTTATGACTTAATGCAACTGCATCACAAAGCTGTGGTCAGCCTCAACTGACCGAGAGACCTTTTTAATGCCTGTGTTCATCCTCTGCAATTAGAAGTCTTAGTTCTCCTCTCTCGAACAGCAGCGACTCTTCGCATTTTTCCCAACAATTTCACGACGACGCCCCCCTTGCGAGAGATTGCCCCCACCGGCCCCATATACGCAAGGCCAAAGCGGGCTCTGAGGAGAGTCCCAGCGGCCCCTTCTCTGGAGGTGGAGCTGAAGGAAGCTGCCCCAGAGGCAGCCCCGCAGCTCAGGCGGACCGGGCCGCTGCAGCCGGGCAGGGGAGGGGCTGTGTGCAGCGGCTCCAGAGGACAGGCAGGGGCACCCCTGCCTGCCCCGCTCCCCAGGCGCCGTGCGAACGTCTCTCTCAAGTCGGCAGTGGCCGTCCAACGTCAGGCACGGGTGCCACGCGGCCGGACCGTGCAGCAGCAGCAGGCGGGAAAGTGTTTACTGCCCAACCCGTCACGGTGCCAGCGGCTGTCAGAGGGCCGAGTCTGAGGGTTCTGCAGACAACCTATTTGACCAGCAGGCTTTGTCCACAGCCGCTGTCCTTTCTTTTTACAGCGGGATCCCTGGTCGAGTTTGTATTCCATTTCTCAAAAGGAAACAGAAACAATTGCTCTATCACCAGTTTGGGGATGTCCCATAATTTATTGACATTGAAATATCCCCCCGTGCTTTCTCTTTGGTGGGAGGAGCAGTCCCAGCTCTCTCCTCGTAGGAGAGATGCTTCTGTCCTCCCAAGACCTTGGCTGCTGTTCACTGGGCTCTTTCCAGTGTGCCCAGGTTTCTGCTGCAGTGGGGAGCCCAGACCTGGGCGCTGGGTCTCACCAGGGCTGAGCAGAGGGGAATGGAGCAATGACCTCGAGCTGCTTCTAAGGCTTCCCCTGAAGCAGTCCGGGGAGGTGATGTCCGTAGAGCTGAGGCACAAGAGCTGTGCAGTGCCTCAGTTTTCTCCTCCGCCAACGCTTTCCCATTTGCGTGCTGTCGCCAGGTGAAGCCGGGCCGCCCGCTCAGCAGCCAGGCGCAGCGGGGTGCTGCGCGTGGTCCCCGGAGCCCCACTGCCGCTCTTGGACCTCTCTCAGCCATTCGTCGTCCTCGGTGTCCCGGCTGCGCCCGTTCAGCTCCCACTGCCAGAAGAGGCTGTGGCGGGGCATGGCAGGGTGCTGCGCGGGGGGCCGTGCGGGGTGCTGTGTGTGGTCCCCGGAGCCCCACTGCCGCTCTTGGGCCTCTGTCAGCCGGTCATCCTCGTCCTCAGCGTCCCAGATGCTCCAGAAGAGGCTGCGGACGAGGCGGCGGAGGTGCCTGGGGGGGCTGCGCTGTGCGCGTCGGGGCGAGACGCTGCGGGAGCGGTGCGGGGATCTTTCCCGCCGCCGGTGGCTCCTCTGGAGCCTTCTGCGCGGCCGGCGGGTGGCGGCGTTCGCCGGGGGCGGTGGCGGGACTCTCACGAGCGTGCCGATGATTTGGCGGCACAGTGGGCAGTTGTCCCTGTCGGCGGCCCAGCGCTCAATGCAGTTCCTGAAGAAAGTGTGCCTGCAGGGGATAACGTGGGTCGGATCGGCCAGTGCGTCGAGGCAGATGGGGCACATCTCCTCCTCGTGGGCCTCCTCTGGCCGCGCCTGTGCCTCCCGGCTCCCGCTGGCAGCTGCCTCCTGGCTCATGGCCGCAGCTGCCCTGGCACGGAGGTGCTCGGAGGACTGAGTCGCTGGAGGCTGCCTCTGGCAGAGCGGTCATCAGCCTCCGGCCCTCAGCACCTGTCGTGTGGTGTGCCCCACCAGTGACGGACACCTCGTGTGTCTCTGGCGGGACCTGTGATGTCCGGTGTTCCTTGAGCAGGATCCTCAGTGACTCGTAATCCGCTCGCAGGACTCTGACGTCTGGTATAGGGCTGGCAAGGTCTCGACGTCTCGTGTTCCAACGGGAAGACGTTGACGCCTCGGAAGTCCCCAGCAGGACTGAAGATGGGCTGGGTGCTCGGGGAGCTTCTAGGCCCCTGCCCTATTGTGAGGTCACGGGGTGACTGTGACTCTTTGGTGACATCACAGAGCTCACAGGTAGATGGAGATTTGTTTTCTGATAGTTGTTGCCTTAATAGTTATGCTATTTATTTGCCAGAGTCCACCCAAAGACTTCCACAGGGGCTGTTTCACAAGCAGAAAAATAAATGACTTACTGAAGTAATGGATACAACAGATTTTGGATTGCTATTGATAAATGTGCCAGCTGTGATAGCTCTGGTACAGGGTATAAAATAAATGCTATCCCGGGTATTCATCACTGAAGGATAAGGGGACAGTGCTTCCTTTCCCTTTTCCTGACCTTACTTGTTCCCCTCTCAGCGGTGACTGACTTTTAACATGACTTGTGTGGAAAGTCAAGTACTATTGTAAAACCATAGAATGGCTTGGGCTGGAAAGGGTCTCAAAGACCATCTGGTTCCCACCCCTCTGCTGCGGACAGGGTTGTCAACCACTGAATCAGGCACCAGGTCAGACTGCCCAGGGCCCCACCCATCCTGGCCTTGAACACCTCCAGGGATGGGGCATCCACAGTTTCTCTGGGCAGCCTGTGCTGACACCTCACCACCCTCTCAGTGAAAAATTTCCCCTTGACATCTACTCTGAATCTCCTCTTCATTAGTTTGAAATCATTCCGCTTTGTCCTATTACTATCTGCCCATGTAAAAAGTTGATTTCCCTCCTGTTTATAAGCTCCCTTTAAAATACTGGAAAGCTGCAATGAGGCTTCTTCTGAGCCTTCTCTTCTCTAGGCTGACCAAGCCCGGTTTCCTCAGCCCATCTTCATAACAGAGATGCTCCAGCCCTCTGAGCATCTTTGTGGCCCTCCTCTGGACCTGCTCCAACAGCTCTATGTCTTTCTTGCTCTGGATGCCCCAGGCCTGAATGCAGATCTCTAGATGGAGCCTCAGAAGGGCAGAGTAGAGGGGAACAATCCCTACATTCCCACTGCTGCCTTTCCTCTTCTGATGCAGCCCAGGGTATAGTTGGCCTTCTGGGCTGCAAGAGTGCCTTGCTGCCTCATACTGTTTTTCACCTTACTGGAACCCCTAAGTTGTTCTCCACAGGGCTACTCTCCAGGAGTTGTTCTTCCAGTCTGTATACATGTCTGGGATTCCCCTGGCCCATGTGCAACACCTTGTGCTTTGCTTTGTTGAACCTCATTAGGTTTACGTGGACCCACCTTTCAAGTTTGTCAAAGTCCCTCTGGATGGCATCCGTTCCTTCTGCAGTGTGCACTGCACCACCACTCAGCACGGTGTCATCTGCCGTTGAGGGTGCGCTCAATCCCATCATCTGTGTCATTCACAAGGATGTTAATGAGTACTGGTCCCAAGACAGACCTCTGGGCGACACCACTTGTGACCAGTCTCCACCTGGACTTAGAGCCATTGACCACAACCCTCTGAATGTGACCATCTAACCAATTCCTTATCCAGAGAATAGTCCGCTCTTTGAAACCATCTCTCTCCAATTTAGAGAGAAGCATGTGATGGGGGCCTATGTCAAAGGCCTTGCACAAGGCCAGGTGGATGACTTCAGTTGCCTTCCCTTTGTCCACTAGTGCCAGAGAAAGTGGCCGGGGGGGTAAGAGAACATCAGCTTTAATTCACCACAGACAGGATATAGTCTTACCAGAGTTCACCGCATTTAGTTAGAGCCTGAGTAAGTCTCAGTTCTTGCTTGTGAGTTACTATTTATTGAGATATAAAGAAGTTTAGGAATAAAGTGCTTTCATCAGATGCTCACTTGTAAGTGTGCATATTGAGGAAAAGAGCTGCATGCGCCTGCAGATACAGAAGTTGTGAACTATCTGATCTGCTGGTATCAGCTCTTTAACACAGTGACCATCACTCCTGTTTTGATGCATGAGCACCAATAATTACTGTTATGAGACAGAGCTGAAAATAGTGGAAGTATAAACATGGGAATGGCCATTTTTTTGTCAGCGTCCTTGAGGAACCAGGCTTTTGTAGGGGGGAAAAAATAAAAAAGATTAATTTTGTGGTTGAGTGGTCCTGAGTGCTGTTTCAGCCATACCTGTTGTCCTTTACCAGTAATCTCTAAATTCCCAAGCATAAAAAAGTGGGTAATGGATTAAATGCCTTGATACATATCAGCCAGTCTGGCCAGCTGGAGCCTGTCGTTAAAGCTGAAATGTGTTCCCCCAGTTAGCAGTCACGGGAAATACGGGGTAAGGAAAGCTGTAGCATTGGCAGTAGGGTCATTCAGCTAACCGCACAGAAGCAGGATAGCAATGTTCCTATGGTTTATTCCAAATGTGAAGAACTGAGCTGAGGAACAAAGATACTAAGTAGAAATGAAACGTATGAAAGGATGCATGGCAGCTGTGCGGCAGACCGTGTGTCTCTGGGTGCCTTCACTGCACTGTTACCGCCTCACTGAGCATGGCGTGCCAGCAATTCAGCCATTTCTCAGCACCAGGGATAATACAAGGTTTGGGATCTTCTCTTTTGGATGGCTAAATCGGCGGGTACCATTCCTTGATTGAAATGCACACGATGCCATTTGTTGTCTTGCTGCTTTCCCTCAAAAGTGAGTATGTCTATTTAAAGGGCCTTTAATCATTCAAGTCACTGAAAGGTGGGATGTCCCCTCCATTTTTGAGATGAATGAGTGTCTTTGTTACTCGTGGTTATTAAAACAAAAAACCATGCATTTTGAGATGATACGCAGTGGTTTTGCTAATTGGTACTGTGACATAGTCTCCGCTTCTAATTCAGCAATTTAGGCTCATCAGAAAATCAGGTCCTCCAGGGATCATGACCATATACAGAATCATTGAAGAGGACATAATTTCATAAATAATTGCTCAGGTTTTTTTGGAAACAGCTGCTGTTTCTGATTGATGTATATGGACTTTTTTATTCCTTCTGTTTATATTATTTGACTGCATGAACAGTTTCTGCATAGCAATTTAATCAACATGTTTTTTTTATGAAGAAGAAATCAACTTGGAAAGAGTAAAAAAGAAAAATTAATAGCTGCTTTCTGTTTATTAGATTTCAAGTAAGAGATAGTTTCGGGTAAAAGGCTGAAAAAGCCAGTTTCTCTAGTTTTTCTTAACATACCGGACAACGTGGGTTGTCCAAAAGTTGTTAAAAACAAAGGAAGAAGGTCCTTTTAATTTGATTACTGGCACCTACTTACTGCGTCACCAGTAAGCAAAGCAACACGTGCTGCACTTAAGGACGTGGCTAACGATAATAGATTCTGAGTTTTGAGTGCCATTGATTTTTTTTCTTTTTCCCTAACAAAGCTTTTTAAGCCAGAGAGATATCTTGACCTTTAGGCCAAATTTTCAGCAGTTATAAATCACTACTTCATATTTGAAATCAGAAGAGCTACTCCAATTTACACCATCTGTGTCTCTGACTTCCAGAAAATAGATTAGTCCTTTGTGACTAGAACAGCTTGTATTCAAAATGGGATAGTCATACAGCAGAATGGTGAATTGGAGAATTTATTGTCTTTTTGTTTCAAGTGGAGTACACAATTCAGGACACAATTATGGGTGCTCATCTCAGTTATAGAGGTAAAAGATGTTCAATCTGGCAATGTTTTCCATAAGTAGATACTACCTTCAGTGAAATTGGAAAATAGAATTCGTTAAAATTTTTCACAGCGTATTTAGGAAAGGCAGTATCCATATAGGATATTTGGGTACCCCTTTTCTGATGGAACTAAGGGAAAAGAAAAGGTAGGAATGTAAATACTTCAACATGAAGGAATGATGCAGTTTTATTTGCATAGCCTCTATTTGGGTGTTGGCATAGCTGTGCTGAAGGGCAGAGGCAGCCCAGCAGCACAGCATTGCAGCTCCCCAAGTGGGCAGTGCTGGATGTTGAGGAGGACATGCCCAGAGCTCCTGGGCAGGTGGCTGTCCTCACTCGGCGTGCTCATCAACATCCTCCTACCTCAGGCTTCTGAGTTTGATACATGGCCATGTTTCATTTCTGTCTGCTAAAGCAGTGAATGGTTGTACTGAACAGAAACATGTTGAAACTATACCCTATAAAGATGCTACGGGATTGTCTGATTATCTTTAAACTGATGTGAATTGGAGATAATTTATATGAAGATAGTATGGACTTTCACGGTAGAGGAAATATCTGGCATCAGGCACTTAGCTTCCTTACCAAAATCATACCATGTGCTGCAGCAATTGGAGAGTTTGCAGTTTTTAGTGGGAACTGCAGTTTGGACCCATGAAGAAGGTTTCTGTGCATGTTAGCTTTCCAAAGGGGAGAAAATGAGTTTATATGAGTGTGAATCAGACAAGTGGCCGGTGACTTAGCACCTCTTTTGGTGTTGGCTGCACCCTCTGGATGTAGCCATGGTGTTTGGGTGGGACCATCCAGCTGGCAATACGGAGCTCCCTTTTGAAGGCATCTGCTGCATCTTGTAGAATTTGTTTTTATAAACAAGTGCTGTTATCTTGAATTGCATTTTTTTCCTAATTTAAGAATCAGGTTTTTTTAAACCTAGAATTCAAGTAAATTTTAATTGCTAAGTTCTAAAGTAAAACTGGAGACCTTCAGTAGGAAAGTCTGCATTTCTTATGCTTGTTTTTTAAGAAGCACAATGTTCATACAGCATTTTTAACCACATTTGACATTTTCCACAGGTAGATGTGTAGAGAGAGCACTTCAGTCTGCTCAAACTAAATGACAAGCAATGAGAACACAGTTTTGTTTAGAAAAACGGCCTAAGTCCCCCAGACAAACCCACCACCACCAATCTGAGGCTGCTAGCTTTAGGACAGTGAAACACTGTGCAAATTCCAAAAGAGCAGAGCTTATCAATTTCACCCAGATTTACCATGAACAAAAAAATCACTTTTCCTAACAAAAATCTGCTTCCCCTCCTGCCCCAGAAATTGGAGTATCTACATCAGACCCAGGGCAGCTGCTCAAGAGCACAAGAAAATTCTTTGCATGCTAGCTTGTGATCAGAAACCTGGTTTCAAGGTCTCTGAAGCTGCCATCATTGCCCCTTTATAACAGAGGGAATCTAATTAAATGCTTTATCTTCCCTTACAGTGAAACAGCTCTTGCTCTAGAAACTAAATGATTTTAAGAGAAGATGTTGGGAATTTGGGGGGAAATAAAGGAAAGAACAAGGTTTCTTCCCTCAGTTCTAACATCCTCTAGTACTGCTGACTGCTTTTCTTGGTGTTTCTTAAAGTGTTTTTACCATGCTGATCTGTGTAACAGAGAATGACAATTTCTTGGGCTAAATGGCTTATATATCCATTTTTTAAAGCACAGATTTTCTGGCATGTCTCTCTGATTCGATTCCTGTCAGAGTTAGCAAAGTTCTAAAAACCCATCATTAAAAGTCCGATAAAAAGGTCCTTGAAGTATGAGATGAGACATACTTCAGGGGATCCCATTATAGAATCATGAAATCACAAGGTTGGAAAGGGCCTACAAGATCATCTATGCCAACCGTCCTCCCATCACCATTGCTACCACAAGCCACTAAACCATATCCCGTAGCTCCTCATCCAGACGCCTCTTGAACACTGCCAGGGATGGTGACTCCACCACCTCCCTGGGCAGCCATTCCAGCGCCTGACCACTCTCTGAGAGAAAAAAGTTTTCCTTATGTCTAACCTAAACCTCCTCTGGTACAACTTGTGGCCGTTTCCTCAGGTCCTGTTTGTTGCCTGGGAGAAGAGGCCAAACCCCTCCTCATCACAACCTCCCTTCAACCTGAACCTCCCCTGAACCTCCTCTTCTCCAGACTGAACAACTACTCGTCATTAGATTTGTGGTCCAGACCCCTCACCAGTTTTGTTGTCCTTCTCTGGACATGTATACATTATGGCAAGAGATATCCTATCGTTGTATTAGGTTGTTGTTCCTTGCCAAACCACTCTGCAAATCAGGGCATTTGTAAATCCAGTATGTAGCAGTGAATAATGCAAAGGCTAAGAAAAAATAGCGTATGGGCTGCCTATGCTACATGGACTGCCTATGCTACACATCTTTTGTCAGTGTATTATCTACTCAAAGTAGTGTGTTAAACATTTTTAAACTCTGTAGTGAGAAAGGTGTTTCTGTCCTTAATTTTCCCTGGGTCTGGTCTGCCAATAACAAGAGAAATTGCAGAGTTGGAAGTTGCTTTCTTTGGGTTTACGCGTAACTTTGAATCAAATATTGAACCCTTAAACTGTAGGAGTGTATAAACAGTGTAGGTATAGATAAAGTGAGAAGTAGAGAAACACTGATGAAATAGTTGTCAAAATGATAATGCACATAAAAAAGATTCATTTACATTCTATTTTATGTGAAGGTTCAGGTTACTTTTATTCCTCTGAACAGAATGATCCATCCCTAGTAATTTTTTTTAATTAAAACAGTAACGTGCAGTTAGCACTTCATCTGGCATTTAAGAATGAGTAAGGAGAACTATTGCTCTTGTAATTATTCACGTGAGAAAGATAAACTGTATTTGTAATTTTTCTGGAGATGGAAATGTCTTCGTTTTTACGTGTGCCTTAAATTCATAACTCGGGTGCATTGTCCAAGCAGTAAAATGGCTGTAGACCTTCCTCCAGGAAATCTACAGCCATTTTCCTGCTCGGACAGTGTTTGAGTAGTTTATTTTTATTTATATGCGTTGTGACATACAGACACACTTGCTGTGCAATTGCTGAAGTAATAATAGTAATGTCTTGCAAGCATGGGCATCAGCCGGAGCTGTGTAAGGCCATCTGTGATTCTGCTTATTTCCTTGGGATCTGAAGTCTGTGCTGCCATGGCTTAGCAGTAGCATAGCTAGCAAGAGTGAAAACCAGATCACAAAATGAAATCTGTAATTACAAAGGGAGGAGAGTCTGAAATGATTAACTGTGTTAAAAGGCATGCAAAGACAGAATGGCGTGGAAGTTTCATTCTACAGTTTTCATTTCCTACTGAATGTGGATGAAGAGCTTATGCTCCAGAAGGAATTAAAGTAGTCAACAAAGGAAAAAACTGTATTTGAACTACTGGTACAGTTTGGAGGTTGTTTTTCAGCAGAAAACTTGACCAAAAAAGTGTTGACATGTTTGATAGAGTCAGCAGTTCTACTAAAGATTGATACTTTTGGAGTGAAGCTTTGAAACTTGAGGTCATGAACTTCCTTCAAAAACATTTTTCTTAAAGTGTCTGCATATTTTGGCTTCTTTGGCTGACCCCTGCCTTCTGATTTCTTGTCATACTGTGCTAGGACATGTGCAGTGACCATTGAACCATCAGTTCTTCTCCAGAACACGAAGGCTATAGATCTAAGAACCTGAATAATGGAATGAGCATGCAGTGAGATGAACAGGGTTGGGAAGGAAATCATTAAGTAAGGGTTGACTCCATCCTCTCTTCAAATTGAGGGCTAATAACAGTTGGGCAATTTTTTATAGCAAATGTCATTCATGTTCACAGTTTAGCTGCCTGTTTGGTCTTACTGGTTTTTTGTATGGTGGGGATCACAAGATGTGCTTCTGTTAGGTTTTAGCCCAAGAAAGCATCGGGGAACAGGTTTATGGTGAGGTTCTCATGAGTGTAAGCTATCAGTTCATAACATAGCCAGCTCTGATAGCTGCATAAAGAGGCACATACTCAGTGAACATCAGAGAATAACTTCTGCTTAATTATGTAATTGTAACTGCTCTGAGGTAAACAGTAAATCTACCAATTGAGTGCTGAAATAATATATTTTCCAAGAACACCGTTTGATTTAATGATGAGGATCCCAGGAGGTTGGTTTTCAATCGTCTTGGTAATACAGTTGCAAAACAATGTGTATACTCCAGATATTGCCGCCTTAGTTAAAGGAGTGTATGTAAAAGGGTGTGATGTGAACTGAATTATTATAGGCACATGTGAAAGATGAAGGGCAGGATGAGAACAAACCATAGTGATAACCCCACTGGAAGCAGGAGGTATTTTATTGTCATCACTTCTGTAATGTGTGGCAAAATAAAACCTGCTTAAATGACTCTCCTTATGTAAGATTGAAAACAGGTTTTCCTGTGTTTTATTCTGTCACAAGGATAATTGGCTAAATCACAGATTTCTCCTCTTAGTGTATGACATCAATATTAAATGTATGTCTTAAAATAGAGAACTTCTAAAACTTCATCTTTTAAGTGGCAGATAATGCCACTTGTTGGAACTTAAAGAGGCACTGGCACAGCTGCCCGGGGAGGTGGGGAGGTCACCGTCCCTGGAGGTGTTGAAGAAACACAGAGATGTGGCACTGAGGGATGCAGCTCAGTGGGCATGGTGGGGCTGGGCTGATGGTTGGACTAGGTGATCTTAGTGGTCTTTTCCCACCTTAATGACACTGTGATTACTTGCTCCCCTAACTGTTCTTCAGAAAATTCTGGAGCTTAATGGGAAGTAATATGTTTATTCAGTGTACTTAACACTGAGAATATCTCTGTCTCCCTTTATAACATTTTGCTGCTTTTCCAAATCCCTGTTTTGTATTTAAATTGTAGTCTTTTATGTTTTGCATTCTAAAGCTTTGGTTGACATTTTCTCATAAATCTATTCCTTCTTTTCTCAGTCTGCAGTTATTTGCAGTGTGGGCGTTGTCTCTTCCAATCTTCTAGTTCTGATGAGGATTGCCCACTTAACAGCCCTGGGATAGCCATGGAATATCAGCCAAATTACCTCAGCAGTCCCTCCCTCCCCCACTTTGAAGCCTGCAGCAGACAGGGCTGATCTCTGCAGGTCTGTGCCAGGCAGATGTGCTCTCATATGTATTTCACTGTGTGAAAACAAAAGCCACGCTTCTCACAGGAGCGTGTGCTCAGTAAGCTCTGGGACGCATTTCAGCCATGTCTCCTTAAATGTTAGATGGTTTGTGAGACTCTTTCAGGCTTTCTATTGATTTTGCATGGAACTAGGTCAGAGCTGCTTTTAATTGAACAAGCTGGCTGCTGCAACTCTCACTTAACTGTAAAAAGGGGTATTAAAAATTGATATGCAAAGCAAACTTCTGCCTAATTAGCAAGCAGATGAAGTCAGAATAGACAAACCACTGTAGTTAATAAAGATGAGGAAATGTCTTTCATTGACAGTATAATATACTCCTGTTTTTTGGACAAAAGATGGCTTATGCACTGAGCACAACCCATGTTCCTTGTGTATGATATTTATAGACCTGTTTGTTTTCTTTGCCAGGGGTTGCGATAGATTTACAGCTGTACCAATCAGACAACCACACATCAAGAAAGCCATTATAAGACAGAACCTATTTTTAAATGTGTAACACAGATAAATAGAAGTTCCTGGTGAGTGGGAAGAAGAAACTGCAACACTGGGATTTCCTCAAGGGCTTAGCACTACTCAACGCACCATGTCCGCAGTGGATGGACAGGTGCTGCTGTCACACTGGCTGTGCTACATGGGGTGCTGCTGGAGCCATGGTGGCTTTTTCCCTGTGCCAGGAGCTGGGGGATGGAACAGGGAAAGGGGTAGAAGCCTGGGACGTTTCTGAGGTGGCTCCGCTCCTCATATGCAGGTTACAGCCTAATCCCGTATCTCCATCCCTGCTGTGGCCAAGTGTGTTCTTGGTGATGTTCCCCAGCCAGGCTGTGCCACCCTGTAGGGTGTGAGGTGAGATGGGCTGGGGATGATCAGTACTTCTCGGTCCCTGCATCTACAGCCATCCCAGGTGACCGTCCTTGCTTTGCATGTGCTGAATTGTAGACCTTGTGAGCAGTACCATTTACTTCCCAAGCTATATGAGTTCTGCCTAGAATGATGTATTATTTATTTAGGTTTATAACAAACACACAGAAAAAGAATAAATGAATAATGCATGGATGAATAGCTTATACATTTCATCTCAACTGACAAAGATGGCAGACAGCAACCCTCATTTAAAGTTTCTTAAGACAATTGCTCTTCTTCCTTCCCCCCCAAAAGCCCCAGACAGTAATGCAGGTTCTGCTGTTTATTACCCAGCACTGTACTTAGAGGCCATCAGGACCTGCAATTAATTTGTGCTTCAGAGCTCAGTGGCAGACTGGCCATAGAGGATATATTCATTTGAATGATTGCTTCTTAGGTAAGATGTTTTCCTTAGCTGTGCTTTTCAGTTTGTTTTGGTCTAAGTTACAGCTGATTAACCCAGATTGTTTCTCCCTTTCTTTATCGTTTATGAGACTTACAATCCCACAGCTCACAAACCAGCATTGCAAGGTGTGCAGCTATTAGGGGATCCTTCATAAAGGGGAAGTGGTGCACATCAATAATAAATAAAATATGTTCTCATACATAACGTTAGCCACCATCTTATTCTTGAAGCTGAAAAGCCCGAGACTTAGGTGAAATAAATAAGGAAAACGCATGTCTTTGAATATTGAAATACAGTGACACCTGGAAGTGCTTGAAACATTTGAGCGCCTTTATGGCAGTTCAGCCAACTGTATCCATAAATATTTAAAGCAGTGAATTATTTCTTGAAATTTACATTTTTATGTACTATTTCGGCTTACGAATTATTGAACAATAAAGATGCTTTCCATAATAATTTCAGCTTTCAAAATACAGCACTTGACTGTAAAAAGAGTTGCCTGTGGCCATCATGTGACACACTGAATTCCCAGCATAACTCCAAGCTTCAGTATCTCCTAACTCCAAATTAAGGCTTTTAACAGCATGAAGTAACTTACATCCCATCTGTGTTGCTGCACTTTTTGAATAAAAGATAAATAAATGTTGTGTGGCAGTTACTGTTATCTTCTGGGAGAATACAGGCTTCCATGTGACTGCTTAGAGTTCATGATTTTAGTATGGAATCAATGTGAATCAAGTGGCCTTTTAAACCTTGTCGTTATTTTAGAGGGTTGCTCCACTGAAAATGTGCGAGCTTGATTTCAGTCTGTGATAAGGTCACCACCCATAGGTAACAACAGCCAGGAGCTACATCCACATTCTGCTTTCTGCCAATGCCTCGCGCCTGTCAGCATGAGTGAAAATACAAAGTAATGAACATGTTTTTATGAGGGACAGTAATTTGTGTCACTGAGCTTGCTCTGTAGGGCTGCATCTGCAGTGCGGAGTAGTCAACAGCATGGAAACATCCAAGCAGCCAAGTGGTGGTGAGAGTCGCCAAAAGGTCCCAGTGTTGCTCCATGACCTGGAGGGGAGCTTTTGCATTCCTGGAGCTGCCACAGACGTGGTGGAAGTGAAATACTCTTTTAATCAAGAGAGAACTAGCTCTTTGATTTTTATTGAATTTCAGGTGTGATTCCCATTGACAGCTATTAAGGAAGCTGAAATTCTTGTAAAATCGCTCACAGAAGATTTGAGTAAAAGGGAAATACTACAATTTTTGAAATTTTTTTAATATATTCTGAGGTGAGCAGGAAAGTAATATTGTAGAAAACTGTATAAAACACTGGCAGGCTGTGTGTATGAGTGTTATTGATAATGATCACCAAATAATAATGATTCCGGCTCTGTGCCGTGTTGCTTGACATTATAATCTGATTAAATCTGCTTTTCATTTTTAGAATATATTACTTTTCAGATAAACTGAGAACTGAAAATCCCCCAGAAAGAATTTAAATTTACAAAGTTTAGACAGCCAGCTGAGGACTGATTTTCTGCACCTTGTAAAGAAACAGACTATAAGCCAACTCTTTATTTATCTGGAATACTCCCATACTTTCAAGCTATTTGCAGAGTACTGCTGCACTTTGATTCAGCTGATAATAAAGCTAAGTATGCACAAATCGTTTTTATCAAGCACCAAGTACAAATGCTTCTCTTGTTGAGTAAGCTGAAGTGGACACATCCTTAGCTCCACACTCAACCTGAGTGTTTCCATTGTAGCTAAGGGCTGACTGCACGAGCGCGTGAGATTTCAAGGGCTGGTGCTCAAGTAGTGTCAATGGGAAGCGCACAGGGAAGGTTTGCACTGAGGTAATCACAGCGTTCCCGGGAGCAGCTGAGTGAAATAGTGAATTAATTCTGTTGTATGATGCGCTGAGCTAGTGGGGGTGTTTAAGGCCAGATTCAGTATTTTTTAAAGCATTTTCTATTCTTTTGGCTCTCTCTTAGTTTTGCTGGATGGTAAGAGTTGTGGGCTACATGAAGTCCTGCATTGGTGTGGAGATGGTTGTGTGCAGTTCCAAGATACTCTGAAATTTTGTTCTGATGTCTCCTTTTCCCACATGCACAGTATCTAAGAAAGGTACATTTCATTGATAAAAAAATTGGAAATGCATACATCTTTTGTGTGCAAAAGTACGTCATTATTTTTGATAGATAAAGGTTCAATCACAACATGAGAGCCTTTATGTTGGTAACTAAAGCAGTTCAAATCCAGTTATAATTTGGGCCGAGCATTTCTTCGCACAACTCTTTGCGTTAGCAAGTCCCTTTATGCTGTCACAGAGCTCTGTTACAGACAGCTCGTAGCAAAGGTCCCTGAAAGGCAGATGTCATGTTACACTGGTACAGACTGTTATTCAGCCTCGTACCCTGCTGGGGTTACC
This sequence comes from Gallus gallus, assembly GCF_016699485.2. Classification (NCBI taxonomy): domain Eukaryota; kingdom Metazoa; phylum Chordata; class Aves; order Galliformes; family Phasianidae; genus Gallus; species Gallus gallus. Next base: position 8,502,183 of record NC_052540.1, read on the forward strand.
AAACAGGAACAACAGTTTGGATTTTCATTCTGTTGTCTGTTTGCATACATTAAAGTAGGTAAGTGACCTAAAAGTTCAAGAAAGTGGTTTGGTTTTTGGAGGTCTTTTTCACATAAAACGTCACTGAGTGCTGCTTATAGGACTTGCTAAACTGGGATCATTTTTCAGTTTTCTGATGGAATGTTACTACTGTGAGTAATTGAAAAAAAATCTTGGAGGCTGTGATATCCTTGTGAGGTTGTGATATCACAGATTTTCAGCTCTAACTGACAGTAATTCATTAAATGTATTAACAAATACGTATTGCACTGTATGTAGAGTTAGATTTTTTCTTCCAATATTATATAATCTATATATAATATATCTAGTATAATATAATCTAATGTTTCTTCTGTACGTAGTTTTTTTGTGTGAATTTTTCACTGCTACAGATGGAAATGATCAGGAATTGTTTCTCCATTGCATTGCTCAACCTGCAAGAAAGAAAATAAGGGTCTCAAGAAAGAAGCAGAAGATCACCAGCCATGAAGAAAGCAGACAGCACTGCTTCACTCGAAAAAACATTCCATTGTTTTTTGAATTTCTTCTGTTTATATTGACTCATGGTGTTTCAAGCAGAAAGTCATTTTATGACTTAAGGGATTTTTCAACCAAGTGAAATTTTATTCCCTAGATTACAGTGTTGAGCACACCTGAAATATTAGCAATGGACAGTTTTGTGGATTGTGTGCTTTGTAGTAGTGCTTATGGAGATATGTTGCTTGTACAATGCTGCCTTAGGAGACAACTTCCTTAGAAAGTGCCTGGAGAAGAACTTGTTCCCTAAGAATTGACCTGTGAGAAGGATTGAATTATTTTCTCAAATTGTTAATAAAATCATGGTTTGATAAGATATCATCTTAAGAAATATTTTCCTGGCATTTAAAGTACTAAGAGGAATGTCACATTTTACTCATCTACACTGTGTATTGTTTTAATTAAAAAGTGTGTTGAAACCAACATAAACTATAGATTTTTGGCCTAAATGGTAAAAATAGTGATATAAATTGTCTCTAAAATGTTTACAGTTGGTTAATTATAATTATAATATTGAACAAAGGATTGCTATATAGTATGGGAAATTAGCAGGCACTCTATAATGAAATGGGCATGTGTGTATTCTTGTAGAACCATTAGACGAACTGAAGATCAGAAGTCACAGCACTGAACCACTACCAAAGCTGGAAAACAAAGAGAGGGGAGGCCATCATGGGACAGCTTCTTCCAGAGAGCCAGGGAAAGCTCAGGAATGGGATGGAACGCCGGGCCCACCCATGGTCTCCAGCAGGCTGGGGAGATCTTCTGTCAGTCCAACCATGTTGGCTGGAAGCAACAGCTCAGGTATGTCAAACAGTGGAGCAGGGAAGGCCTCACAAATCTCCTTATGAGCTGAGGGATCTCTAGAGAGGTAAGTAAGCATCTGGATTCTTCAGACTTGCAAATGTCTTCTAGAATAGAATTAACTGCTGCAGTAATAAGTATTGCGCTGTCTGGTTGTGCACTCTACTGGAACAGGATTGGGATGGTGGTGGGAAATATGTACATTTGCCACCCAGCTTTTTAAAAGAAGTAAAAAAATTCTGTTTGACATCAAAGAGGGATTCTGTGGCAAAAAATCCTTCTCACTCCCCAGCTGACAACTCAGAGAGTTCATAAATTGAGATGTCAAATACAGCAACAAAAACATACCTTACAGAAACATGGTTGTCTTCTTGATATGCTAAGTGAGTGGACACAGCAGCCTTTTCTTTATGCCTATTCATAAATGTCTAGAAAAGTGACAGTGGATTTCAGAAGTCTCAAATTCATATCTATCCATTTTATCAATCATGTTTCATGTATATAAAATAGTGAATTGCCGTAAGCTGTGGAAAATAATGCATCCTGTTCTATAAATTGACTAAGACAAACACAACTGCTAAATGAATGTACATCTAAATAGATATGTATTGCTCTTGGATAAGGACTGCACTGTCACTTTTTGAGATTTGACAGTTCACTTAGAACAATAACTTTATTGCTTATTGCTTGGGCTGTGGAAAATATGCACTTTAAAAACACTTGCTATATATACTACTGGAGCCTTGTGGCTTCAGTAAAAATAAGGCCATGAAGGAGCTACTCAAACAAGAAATTGTTCCTTCAGGAGTGGTCTGCTGGGCTTTCAGTGCAGACATCAGTCTTTACATTGCTGATAGCAGAGGTACCCAACCCTCAACAAGGGCATCGCTTCCCTGTGAGATAAGAGAACTCACATTTTCCCTTCCTTGCTGGAAATTACACCAGAAACTCAGTAGGTAACTTGAGCAGCTTTTACTGATGTGAAGTAGCATGTGCAGCAGCTGTGTAGTCTAGCTCTTCTTGCTGCAGTATGCCCCCCAAACAGTCCTGCCTGCAGGAGCAAAAAGATCTTTTCTGCAAATCTCATGACTCCAGCGCAGGTTATTTTATCTTGTTTACTCATCTGTTCTCATGAAGTGTTCTGGTAGCTAGAGATTTTCCAGCTTAGCTCATAGTTTTTTCAGAATTCTTTTCCCAGTGTATTATAGTGTCATAGGTGCTGAAACAGGTAAAAGACTGGGTTTACAGATACCACATCAAAGTATCAGGGCATTTCATAACTAAACTAAAGGTGTGTAGCAGTCTTTTCTGTTCTGTTGGATGACAGTATGGAGCAGAACAGAAGGGAAATGAAAATTAAAGAGTGAGTTCTTAGCAAAACACAGCACTTCTGCTCAGCCTTTCTACATAAGTTTTATTGTAAAGATTTGGTTGATCTCCAAAAGCAGACAAAACATTTTGGCCTCAATCTTGATTTGGCACCTGCAAACTGTAATAGTTGTTGAATCATGCCTTGTCTTAGTTTACTGTGATTTCTCCTGCATAACTAAGACTTTCAAAGACTTGTGGTAAGAAATATTACAAAAATATTCATTATTCTGACTCCGCTTTTACGATGAAAGTTTGTGAGCTGATCATGACTCTCCTTTCCCCACAGTTTTTATGACATTTCATTTGATGAATATTGTCTCTCATCTGCCATGAATATTTTTCCCCTGTATCTCCAGCTGTTGCCTGAGCAACGTGGTTTACCTTTAATCGGTGGGGCACTGCATTCAAAATGCTCTATGCAGTTCTCATCAATGAACTTATACATGAACTGTGACAGTTCATTCCTTGCAATTAAATTAGAAGTGTAACAGAATGCAAGAAAAGAGATTCAATACATCCGCATGGATACAGATGCTTTCTGGAATCAACGAGAAAGTGATTCTGTGTGTCCTGGTTTCAGCTGTGCTAGGAATTTGGAACTCAGATTTACCACAAAATCAAATAAAATCAGGGCAATCCCCAGTATAGTCATCATCACCACTGTTCTCTTTCCAACAGCATAGATAGGAGGAAAAAAGGTTGTCCTTTAAAGACGACAGTACCACAGTGTCCTGCATACCTCCTAGCTTGCACTGGTCCAGGCACTTATTAGACACTGCTGGAATAAAGAAAATGAGGTTGAATTGCTCTGTGGTAAAACAGAAATGATCTGAAAGGACTTTTCATGTGTGTTCAATAGGCCACTCAGCTGAGGAATTGGAGAAAGTTAAGTGAGTACCTGTTTTTTTCTGTGGATTCTCTGTCTGTACCTGCTGGTAAGGTCTGAGGGGAAATAAGCCATCTTCAAACAAGATCTTGAAATTTTGGTTAATCTGTTTGAGTGAGCACGGCCTGTCAAAAGCAGAAGGGTATCACTGAACCTAATGACTAATTGTTCTCTCATCTGCCCCACAATTTGTAAAGGCAAATTTTTGTCTTGTGTCATCCTATTGTTTCTTAGGGAAAGCAGTGCAAGTGCTTTGGAGGGGCATGTTGCCCTTTGAGAAAGTCCTTGTAATTCTAGCAAACAGCCAAATGAGATCTGTGAAACAGAAGGTTGTGATAACTTCACTCCAGGAGCTTTGAACAGTATTTTCTGGAATGTTGCCTCTTTCTTTCCTAACTGCAACTATGAAGCAGCATTTTGCATTGCCACCTGCTGCTAAAGACAGGCACTGCACTGCCTCTTGTATCTCATAGAGGCTATTCAGTTCTGCGCTGTTTTTGAATCACCATTAGCTTGACGCTCAGCCAACCCATTTTGTATTCAAGCTGAAAACGTTGCAGGTAATCGTGAAGGGAGTAAATATCTGCTGTTCACTGGAATTACTGGTTAGTGTTGTGGTGGATTTGCAGAAGTAATGAATAGTTAAATTCAAGCTGGGAGTTAAGAGATGCTTGCAAAGCCCAAGGTGCAAGTCACATTCATTGATACAAGAAGGCAGTAGTGGCACAGCATCAGTTCATACTGGGTAGGGCTACTTCACTCAAAGAAGACTCAGTACTCCCACCAAACTCTCATTGTTCTTCTAAGGCAATATCAGGGTTACTAAATCCTCAAGGATTCTTCAAGCTAAGGCAACTAGAGGTGATGTTAGAGGTGTATGCTACTGGCTAGCCAGCCCAGCAAGTCCAGGCCGGATGTGATGCATTCAGTGCTTACCTACACCGGTTGTCCATGTTCTGTCAGTATGCAGGCTGTCCCCAGGCGGTGCCTGGAGCAGTACTGGGCACTGTGCACTGAGAGGACCAAGCTACTGTGCCATGAGCCAGGTGTGTGATCTCTAGTGTGCTGCTCCACCCCATCACAGAGCCTGACCGCAGACACACACACTACTCTCTGCAGCAGCAGCATTACAGCCACGTGGAACAACGCGGCTGCCAAATTGTTCTTTTGGTCCTGGGCCCTAAGACTGATGGCTACCAGTGCCAGAAGCTTCAGAGAAAAACAGAAAGAATTGCTAAAGAAATGAGCGCTGCCAGTGTTTATTCCTTACCTCATTGCCTCAGCTGTTGACATAGACCTGAAACATGATGGTTCAGAACAAATCCTAATTTAAAACATAACCAACTAATGCAGAGGTGTTTTTTCTCTTCTTGTTTGGCTTTGAATACTGCTAAGCTTTTGGCCTCTTGGTACCTGATGACATTGAGTTGCATGGGTACTCCCTTGGTGAAAACCAAGTGTGATGTGCTCAGTGTGATGTGCTGCTGTGCTGTTTCGGCACGGAGAGGCTCCTGCAGATGGAGCCCTGAATATTTTCTGTAAGTGAAAGAATAATATATAGTTTATTCCACTTCTAAGGTTTCATAATTTCAAGTTACATTTCAGCTTACTCTTCTTTTTTTAGGAGACCAACGCAGCCAGGCCACTATGATGATAACAGGATTTATTTTTCCAATATGCATGTTTTCTTTTTCTTCTTTTTTTTTCCTCTTTTTTTGCATGTGATTACTCTCAGCCTGTCACATCGCCTTGTTTAATTCAAAACGTGCTTCTTGGCAGCTGTAGCAAATAAGCAATATTTCTCTTTTCATGTGCAAAGAAGAGACTGTGACAGGATAAGAAGCTTCTCCAATGTAAGTGACAGCCAGAGTATTTTTTTGAATTAAGATTAGGATAGGCAGAATGAAGTCTTCCTTGGATGAATAAAAGAACTCTTCCCGTTAAGATCCAAAAATAAAAATTGTGCGGAGCTGTTGTATTTCTGGAGAATATAGAAAGCCATAACACATTGGTATAAAACTGATGGAAAATGTTTCCATCAAATCTTGTCTCTTCTCAGCATTCTGCTTTGTTGAGTGAAATCCAACAACGCTCTCTGCCCCAAATGCAAGCTACCAAGCTTCTGCACCTTTAGCAAGATGACAGCAGTTTGTTGAGTTTTTGGAAAACAGGTCATTTATGTGAGTTCTTAAAGAATTAAGTACACAATTTTGAGGCAATTGTATTTGTGACTAGAAAGTCTGTATTTCCGTGTTAGGTGTTTTCTCCTAAAATGGTCACCCTTAATGTTGTCCTTTGAGAGCTGTCTGCTTGCTTATGTCCACATCATCTTGCTGGCAGTGTCAGGATTCAGCTTCAAACCTGAGAGTTTGGTAATGCTGTTCCCAGTGCAACTGGCCACAGTGGTTCATTCCCTACCACTGGGATTGCTGGGAGTCTCCTGGCTGCTGTGGGTGACATAGCAGGGGACATGACCAGAGACACACACAGCTGACCAGCCACCCACTGCTAGCACTGTCAGCAGCTGGCTCCTGGTTCAGGCTCTTTGTGAGCAGTGTGTCTTTCATAAAGTGGCACAGTCTGAGGGAATTGTCATTTGAAGGTGTGCAAAATAATACCACAGAAGTTTCTTGAGTGAAATATAGCAACTGAATCTTATGAACACTTCTGTGCATAAACTAACTAAATAAAATCTACAGAGCAGCTAGGTATCTAGCCTGAATAATCTGCTGAATTCAGTCTTTGTGCTGCTCACTGACTGCAACAAGCATCTTTAATGGTTGCTGAAGTTCACTGCATCCTCTGGCTCAAGTCCAGTAAAGCACTTAGGCATATGCCCATGAATTCCCTACCTTGGCAGTAGGCTGCTAGCCCTTGTCAGCATTTGAGCGGCTTTACAGCAATGGCCAAAGGCCCCTAGTTGTGGATGCAGGGTGGAGTCTCTGGAACTCTTTCAGGCAGTTTTGCTTCAGAACTAGAGGATACATTCTCACAATGAAGTGCAGTGCAGAGCTGAGGTGCCACATCAGGTTCATCAGTGTGGAACCAGAGGTGTTTTAGCTAGGACTGTCATGGAACCTGAGCAAGTGGGTCCATCTTGGAGGGCAGACATCTACAGAGCCTTCCCCGTGTGCTCATCGGTCTGACTGATAGAACTGTGCCCTGCTCCACACCGTGTACTGCAGTCACAGAAGGGACTTCTCACATGTTCTCAAGACTGTTCATTTCAGATGTTAATAGTGACCTGTCTGAATATTATCCATATGATATAAACATGAACCAAATGCTAGAAACCGTGCCTGAGATTTGTTGGCAGAATTGTTCCTCCTTCAGCATTCTCAGCAGGCAATATTAAAACTCATTTTCATTCCAGAATCTGGGTCTGTATTGATATGCAGATCTTGCAGACAGGCTGAACTGGCCATTTAAAACACACAAACCAAGAGCTGAAGATGCTGGAAGTGACTAGACAGTGGACAAGATTACTTTAAAAAATCTCATTCTGTTTTTTAGACCGCCTAAAGTAGAAGGTACTTGAAGTGAGCATTGTATTCAACATCCAGTTGACCCAGTACGATAATGTCCAGTTGAAAAGTAACATGCTGCAGAATGCAAAACAGTGAGCTGGGCATCACTGCTAGTGATAAACTGTGCTTAAGGTTTTTTTTTCCCACAGCAGTGTGCGGTATGAAGAGGTTACTCAGAGCACTAATTAGAGTAGAATATATTATTTGGTCTAAAAATATTCCCAGAGAGACCAATGGAATGGCTATTAAAGAAACCATTTCCCTTTCACTGCACAACCTAACTTCTTGAACTGAAAAAAAATATGCATCTAGATAGAACAGTCTCTGAAACTGCTCTTGATGAGGATCACCATGGAAATTGCAATAGTTTCCTTAATACTGTAAAATGTATTACAGGGAGATAAAGGAAGTAATCCTTCATCTGTGTGTGATAGATTTTGTTTCTTTGATGCCAGATAAAAGGAATCTCTTTGGCAAGGAAACAGTAATCTTTTGCTGTTGAACATATATCCAAATAGGAAATTATGACTCTTCTCTCTGCTTTTCAGAAGTAAAGAAAACAACTCAGAAGCAACGGCAGACAGTGCCTTGGCGTTTTGGACACGTTGAGTGTCTGATTTTGCTTGTCACAGCAAAAACAGAGCCTCTACTTAGCAATAGAGGAATAATGGCCAAAAAAGCCCTCTTCTCGCTCTCTCTGAAACCCCAGAAAAATTTCAGGAGGGAAGAGAGACTTGTTACTATTTTTATATTACCGAAAGAAACAGCTATCTGGCACACACACGGTGTGAAATCTGAACAAAAATACAATCAAACTCTTGAAATAACTACCCAAGTCCAAAAAAAGCAAAACAACAGATTATGTACAAAATGTAAGGTTATGGGGGAGATCTTTCTGCTCCTTTCTGTGTGCTTATTGCCGTGTTGACTCGTGGTGTGTTTACAGACTGCCTAGGAATGAGTGAATTGAATAATGCATTCGTCAAACAGCATAAATATTTTTGCTGCTCAGCCAGCTGGATGTTAACCAACGTATTAATATTTAGTTGATGAATATTCACCCATACAGATGCTTTTGCTGGTCTAAGTGCTTCAGCTTAAGTGGATAGCTCTTCTCCACACTCTACTGAATTCTGAATTCCTATAAAAATAAGCATTTAAGACAACAATAAAAAAGCATCAGAGAGACTGGAAGGACAAATTTCAGCACACTGCTGGTAGGTGGCGTGACCTGTCACCTGTCCTCAAGTTTCCAAGACGCACCAAGTGACCTTAAAGACATTTTTGTCGTGGACAGTTTTATTCCTTTTCAACACTGGCCCAACCACTGGCTAGTGGTGATCCTACAGATCCACACAGGAGAGAGATATTAAGACAAAACACACAGAGACAAAGCAGCAGTTTAAATATGGCATGAGAAAATATATTTCAGAGAGACAGAAGCAAAAGATGGTCTTCAAAGGCAAACCTGGATTGCAGAAGGCATAAATCTTTCCTTTCTTCTTGAAAACGTGAGGCTGAATAAGAGAAATTCTTTCAACCCATTGTGAGGAGGCATGGTATTATGGTTACTTGTTATTCATGTTAAAGCACTATTAGTTCAGCTAAAAATTGAAAGTCCACAATTGTACAAAGTAGATCTGCTGAGTCTGAGTGTCCTTGGTCTTAGTATTACCCACTAAATAGGAAATGCAGGTGCATGGTTAGGAGGCCAGCTTATAAACAGGGGGAGAATGAATACATTCATCTGAGCCAAAAGCCATGGTTGCAAGGATTTGTCTGCTCGGTAATAAAACAGGAAGCACAGAGACAATGACTTTCCTCAAACAGAAACAGGCAGGCTCTTTTCTCAGAAAAAGATGCTTTCTTCTAGACAAGATGTGGGATGCTGAACACTTGGGTAGCACACTGGTGTCAGCATAGCTCCGATACAAACCTTCCAGGACTCCTGAGCTGCATGATCAGCTTCGTGTCAGTATGTCAACAGAAATAACCTGCACTGGAGGCCAGTGGGGAGCGCTCTGAGAATTGCCTTCATGTACAACAGAAAGAAAATGAAATAACCATGTTGATTCTGTAAGTTTTTCTCTGGAGTTGAACTTTCTCTTCTAATTGAAAGCTTGAGTTCTGCGGAACTGAGTTCAGAATTTGCCACTGTTGAAGTTCTGATTTCTCTCCTTTCTTCTTGTGCTGCCTTTCAAGTCACTGCCATCGCATTTCCTAGAGCTTTTGGTGTCATTCCAAATCCCAAATATGACAGTATCCGCACTGCTTTTATATACTGTTTCCTTAAAAGGAGGGCAACATGGTCGTCTTGATATGATCCCAGTCTGTTTGCTGTTTTATAATGTATACTTCAGTTTCAGAGTCACTAGTGAAAGAAGTGAAAGAAAAGAACCTGGGACATTAGGTTCCATCCTGATCTCCCTTCTTCTAAGCCCAGCTTTTCATGATCCAGCAAAGTGCTCAAGACTAACTAGAATCCAAGGCTGGAGAGTCCATTTCAAGGGAATCGTGGGTGCACCATGCTTCAATTAATGCAGCAATAACCAGTTTCCCACTCATTGGTTTTCCTTTTCTTTTGCAGAGCCTAAAGCAAGTTGCAGATTAGGTCGGTCTGCATCCACATCAGGTGTGCCTCCTCCGTCTGTTACTCCGCTCAGGCAAGCCAGTGATCTTCAGCCGAGCCAGGTACCATCGTTAGCCAATCGGGAATGACTTCATGTGCTGCAACATGCCAAATGTTTCTCACCTCTGTGTCTGTCATTAGTTACAGTAGATGATTTTTTGTTTTCTTGTCTTTATTTTCTGTGCGTGTTGCGTGCATTTGTGTGTGCGCATCTCTCATTGGCAATGAAATTCCACTGGGTACGGCCAGTAGAATTTTCTTTGCCCTTAATTCTTTGTATCCTTTTCTGTCTTCATTCTGTAATATAAATGTAGTAAAACTGTACTGTATGAATTTGCTGGATTTTTTATTTTTTCATGTTTTCTGTACTTTTTTACTGTCTTTAAAATTTATCAAACTTTGATAAATTTAATCTATGTTTAAGTGTAAATTTCTTTTAAATGTCTTGTCTAAAGCACTTGCACCAATGTTTGTCAATGACTTGTACATACCTTTGACTTCTCCCAGTTGTACTATAATATTTGTGCCAGTCTAATATTTGTTTTGAGCTCAGTGCATGATTGTATTACACTGTGATTTATCACTGTCCTGAAAACTGCTCTTATAGCAAGTTGTTTTGTTTAGTTAAGGCAGCTAGACTCTCTTCAGCTAGAGGCCATGTAATACTTACAGGACTATTAAATAGTCTGCTGTAGTTTTGTTTATTGTATATTGTTAGGAACCAAAAACTGAACCAGAGGGGTAAATGATTCTTATATCTTAAACAGATATACTTTTTTTTTTCCCCCCATCAAAAGCATTGATGCTGCACAGACCCTTGAAAGAGAAATTGAAGTGTTTGGCAAATTTATCCAGTAGAGAGAAAACAGAAAAGAATTAAAGACATGAGAAACCTATACTTACCTTTATTTTATATGCTAATACTGATACTGTATCATTTCACTGCACAGACCTGTATTATTAGTTTGACAGAACTAACTGCTGAGAGTAGTAATTGAGAGAAAAGGTTTCACTTAAACATAATGTGAATACCTTCTGTCAAGCTCAAAGCACTCCAGTATCGTGTCACTTGTGTGTACGTGTATGGGACTGCTCATCAGTGTACATGAGTGTGGGTATGCATATGTACAGACATAAACATGTATATGTGTGCACATACATATATGTATGCTAACACATACAAGCACCCTTATTTAGATGATGAGTTTTTGATTGGTTTTTGGGGAATTAGTCCCCATAATCCTACTGAACTTCAATGAGATTTCAGCGGTAAACTCTCTTGAGACTACCTTGCAGTTAATTCCCTGTGTAAGTTTATTGTTGCTCCTTAGCAAGAAGCTCCTGGCCAAAGCAGAAAACAGAAGAGTAAGGTCACTTTGCTCAACCCAGTGCACAAAGTACTTGTTAGGAAGCTTATATTTGCATAGCCTAATCCATACAGGTTGATATTATTTGACTGGCAAAACTGTATTGATTTAGAGTTCTGCTGGACACAATGCACTGCATGTTCCTGAAACGTATTTTACATAAAACCAAATCCATAACAGAGATGCAAAATGATAACCCATTTAAATACTAAGTATTTTTTTTTTTAATCTAAGGAAGAAATTAAGGTAATTGTACTTCCAAAGGTTTTGAGTATCCCAGTGTTCAGGTAGTGTATGTTTTTCATAAAACAGGTCTCACAGCAGACATGATGATTTGCTGGTTACTCAGTGCAAAGGCACCTTGGGTGTTTTGAACACATTTTAGTCTCTCAGTTTATATTAAGAGCTAAACAATAAGCCTTGAAAGCAGAAGCTGATGTGATAGAAGAGATAATGAGCCTCTTAGAAGCTGTAGTCAGGGTTCATTGAAACTGTGGAGGAAAAATCCACCTCACTTCATACAGAAGAAAAGAACAAAGATGATAAGAGGAATTTTCAAGTGACTGTTGAGGGTGTTCTTGTTAATTGAACAATGTGTGTATGGTATGGGCATGTCTTCAAGAAAAACCACAGATCTGGTAAAAACTGTCTCTGCCCTCAAGACTTCCTCTCCAGTTGTCAACTGCTTACTATTAATCTATTAAGTTGCCATTTATTAATGAATAATTTTGTAAAGGTGTGGCTTGACCCCGATTCTGGGAAAGACAGAAGTCTCATTATCTCTTTGGCATGTACAAACATTGCTTCAATTGTTTTCTTTATACGCCCACTCTATCTTAATGTGCAATTAATCTGTGATGGGTGAAATGTGTTTGGAAATGCCCAGGTCATTAGCCCATTCTGAGTCTGACAGATTGTGGCATACAGGGTATTTGTTTTCATGTGCTGTGGCTATTGATTGTATTGACACTGGTTTCCTTAACTACATCATAATCAGCAGTTAGTCTTTCTGAAAGAAGAGGATGCTCTCTGTTATTCACCTCTGTGCTGAGATGGACACAGCTGACGGTCACAGGGATACAAGATTGAGAAGTACATCTGGGAAAGGGCAGCTTACTGGATTGATCGTTTTTTTCAATTCTTCAAGGATCCCAAACTAATGTTTTTCCAAAACATTTAACTTATTTGAGCTCTTACATAATGATTTGTGTAAATAGTGAGAATGCTTGGTAATTCAAGACAGGTCTAAATTGAGAAAAGCTAAATTTTAATTCCAGTCAAATAGTGGCTAATTGTGTTAAATGTTGACATTTAACTCCTCCATGCCTTAAATTCATGCTTGTTTTTTGGTGTAGGAGTTGTGAGGATTTACTAGCTAGTATTTATGGCACATATTTATGGCATATGGATGGTGTTACATTACTTATAAATGAAAAGAAAGGACTTAGAAGCAGAGATAAGTTGTTTGGCTGATCTCTGTTGGAGAACATTTAGAAATCTGTAGTGCAGCAGTCACCAGCAGTTACAGACAAGCAGTGGCAGACAGGAAGCATGCTGTTCTATATTATGTCTGGTAAATGGCAAAGGTGTTTTGAAAGATGGCTGCTGGAAGTATATTTTTTCCTTTTTTTTCCATATATTTTTTTGGCCTGGGTTGAAAAGTACCACAATGATCATCGAGTTTCAACCCCCCTGCTATGTGCAGGGTCGCCAACCACCAGACCAGGCTGCCCAGAGCCACATCCAGCCTGGCCTTGAAGGCCTCCACAACCTTCTTGGGCAACCTGTTCCAGTGCATCACCACCCTCTGAGTGAAAAACTTCCTCCTAATATCTAACTTAAACCTCCCCTGTCTCAGTTTAGAACTATTCCCCCTTGTCCTGTCACTATCCACTCTCGTAAACAGCTGTTCCCCCTCCTGTCTGTATGCTCCCTTCAAGTATTGGAAGGCCACAGTGAACTGACTCAATTTAAACTGAAGGATAAAAAAAGGTTTATCTTGGAATGGAAGTTAATTGTGTAAGAAATTAAGGAAGTAGAAAAGGAAGACAACTGGAGAGTGTAAAACAGAAATATGGCAGTAGCATAGAATATTTTTTAGCTACAGAAGTGACAAATAGTTATAAATGCTAAATATGTATCTTGATATAAATATGTATGCTGAAGAGGGGAATGGAAGTAGTGGAGAAGTGTTCTACATATCACAGAATGTGAAAGAGAGCTGCAGGGAATAGGAAAATGTTCTAGATAGTAAAGAAAGTTACATCTTGATCTTAGAGATCAAGTGTGGATAAAACTAGAAACAGTGGAAGTCCATCTGAGTTTGGCCTTTATGCTGAAGTGCAAACAAGTACCAGTCTTTTGTTTCTACCCAAGGAGACAGAGGACAGTAGAAGTTAACCATTAAGTGAGGTTTCTAAGGTAGAAATTATATACAGTCTCAGGATGCCTTAGGAAATAAATTATGTCCCCTAGTGCTGCAACCTCCGAGCCTCGTGCCTAAGACTTTTGTATCAGGCATGCTGAGGTGTTTCACCCTGCAATGGCAAATGCTCAGGCATGTCAAAGCACACCAGTAGTGAAAAAAATGGTTCACGTGTGCAAAGTAAGCAGGATTTGGAGCCATAGATACATCTGCAATACAGTGATGTTTCGCTGCCCCCTATCATTCTCTGTATCATCATCTCAGGGTAAGGAAAGATTACATGCTGTGGATGGGCTCAAAAATCCCTGTCACATGCAGAATATATGTGTATTGAGCATGCTCATTACAAAAGAGGAAAATGTTTCAAGCAATATATACTGTGGAAGTCCCTCTGCTGGATAGCAGAGCATCTCAAGTCTATATTCTTAATGCACATAAAACCACCTCTAGGTTACTTCTAGGCTTAATTCCATTCTAAGGAAAAGGAACCAATGTAACTCTCTAGACTTCTTTGCTGCAAATGAATTTTGCAAAGTGAAATTTATTTTCATTAAGATGTAGACAGCAGTTGGAAAGTCATGTGTATTAAGCTGCATATGAGCAGAGTAGTACATGTTATAACAACACATGCTGAAAGAACAATACATATGTTTATGAGATCTGCAATCTGAGAGAAAATACACCCCTCTGATAACAAAACTCCTGGTAGTTAGATTGGCAGTATTTCAGCTTTTCTGCTGAAGCACAGTCCCTTTTCAGCTGTTTCCACAAAGCTCTGTACTTATCTCCAAATGTGCAGCCTATCCTCATGCTGCCCCTTAGTTCCCTGCTTTTCTGTGGGAAGGCAGCACTCTGGTTCCTCTCCTGCTGTCTTCTTGCAGCATGCTGTTCCCCCCCCCCCCACCTCCCGGAGAGCTAGCACGCCTGCAAGGCCTGGTGCCTTCCTGTGGGGAGAACTGGGCACTGATACCTATCTCCAATTTTAGCAAGGAAAGAAGATTTAAACTTTAAAATGATGATGAAAGTTAAATCCAGACACCATCCTGCGATTAGAAGGAATAAGTCAGCAGAAGGAATAAAAATACACAGAGAGCTATGTATTAAGGAGTCTTGGCTTGTGTTGAAGAAAAAGCTAGAAAACATATCAAAATCAGCACTGAGCTTTTTGTGGCCTTTTCCCCCTGCATGTGGCTCAGCTCACTACTTGCATGGTATCTGCCTTGGCCTGCAGCAGCCTGGGGCTGCATTTCTGCCCTGGTGGGACCAGCAGGGAGCACAGCACAGAGCGCCCAGGAGGGGCACGACAGACACCTCTCGAAGCTGGGCAGCCTTCACTGTCTGTGCTCTGCCCCAACACAATGCTGCAAAGGGGAGAGGGGAGAGAATTAGTACCCTTCACAGCTCGTAATGCTGTGTTTGTGTCTTTGATGGGCAACAATTTAGATACTTCTGTTTGGTGTTTGAACCCACTAACAGAGTTGTTTCCAGGAAATGAGAATCCAAGCTCTGTAGAGTCCTGAAAACAAAATACCAGAATTTTTCTGTTGTAGTTCTGTTGTTTTCTGCACAGTAAATAAGCAAGGAGACTGAAGGCAGAACGGCTGCTTTGAATCTGCAGCTTAAAGACGTTTGCGAAGGTTTCTCCTCTTTAGGGAGACACATTGCTGCTTTTTTACATTTTTGTGGCTTGTATCTCTCTGTTTATTATTCAGGCAGAGGTTACACCGTTGTTACATGACAGTGCCTGCGCCTTGGGCCTGGATCCGGATGCGGCCTGCCCGCGGCGCTTCGGCTTCCTCGGCCCCGGCATGCCGCGGCCTAGCGAGGCCCAGTGCGGCCCTGCTCGGCGCGGCCTAGCAAGGCCCGGCCCGGTGCGGCCCTGCCCAGCACGGCGCAGCGCAGCGCTGGGCGAGCTCATGGCGCCGCCTGGCGGCCCCCATCCTCGCCTCCCCCCCGCGTTGCGCGGCCGCTCGGCCCTGGCAGTGGTGAGGCCCAGTGTGGGGTCACCTGCGCAGCTTGGGGGAACGTTCTTGAGGAAGCGTTCCTAAGACAATGCTCTGTAGTATAAATGTAGTATGAGCTCATTGAAAGAAAGTAATAAAACTTAGGAGAAATAATTTAGAGTTGAGTCTTGACAGTTACAAAGCGCTCCAAAGCAGTTCAGTGTTTGTCTCATGCCTCAGTGCATGAATAATGCTGTTCTGGGTCAACTAAGTATCACAAACCCAGTTCTTAATGTCTCTGGCCTTAGCTGTGTGTACAAAGCGCATTATAGCCATTGTATGCTTCGTAAGCATTGTGTTTACCCTTTAATGAACGAATACAAGAAGGTTAAATTGTTGCTATTACAGCTGTAATTATTTTTGAAGGCACCTAGACAAAAAACTTCCCAGTGACTTGGCATTATCATGCTTTAGTTGGCAAATTGTGTCTGAAAGCACATGGGCTCCCTATTACTTGGAGCACAAACAATACATCTGTGCTCTTCCATTGTTCTCGGCTTAAAGTTGCAATTTTCCCAGCACCACTGTACCGGAGTTCAAAGCAATCAGCAAACACCCTGCGCTTGTCAGCCTCTTAGCAGGGCCAGGTGCCTGACTGCCCCATTTAACAGGTTCTGCTGCTGAAAAATGAGCATCAACAAATGACGATCCATGCTGTTCCCTGTCTGATCAACGCAGGGTTGTTTTTGTTGTTGTTCTTGTTGTTTTTAACTTCCAGTCTATAAAAAATACAATAATTGCTGGTAGATGGAGAACTCTGCAGACCTTCGTCCTGAATACCAGCAAAATGGCAACAGAAGAAAAAAAGTATGCTAGTAAGAGAAATAGTACCTGCTAATGATGTAAATAAGTGCCATTGCTCAGTACTGTAAAACCTTGCGGGGTGCAGTACTCGGAGAATCACCATCTGAAACCAACACAAAACCCAAATGATTCTGCCTTTATGGTTTTAATAGGGGTTTTGCAATGAAAGAACCCAGCTCTGTCACACCTGTTCCCTGGGCTGGGAGGAAGTTAAGGACCCCCCTGGGCTGCTGGTTAAAGATCTCAGGTGGGACGCAGTACCAAATTCCTATTCAAAAGAAGTATTAAGCTGCAGTGCTAATTACCACTCTCGTGTGGCTCTTCTGTCTCTCTTCCTTTCATTTTCAAAATTTTTGAAACTATACCACGCATTTTGGATGTAGGGTAGCAAAATACTTACAACAATTCATGGAATGACGATAATCATTTTCTTCTTCCGGTGTTTAAATCCCAAATGTCCCTCTTTGAACAGTGTGGTGCCTGAGATCTGTGTCTGTGTTCCTGGAACCGAGATCATGGTTGTTCATTTTTGCTACTTGATGTTTTTCTTCATTCAAAATGTGTGTCCACAATGTGGGAGCAGTCCCTTGGCCTCTCACTCTGTAATCAGAAGTCCCGTAGGTTTTTGGTCTGCACTTTCTATATGCCATTTATTGCTTTGGATGGTAGCTTATGAAGCAGTTTACTTAAAGGGACTTAATTACTCCTTGTGTTTAACCATCACTTTTAATAAGGCTTGGGATAGTCACTTGATCCAAAATCTGCCTCATGTTCGCCAGTAGGATTTACCAGGATCACATCTAGGAGTCATAATGTAGGAGTCCATAATAAATTTGCCTAAGTATCATAAATAAAGTCCCTGTGTGTGTAGACAATGTGTAGAACAAATCCTGTCCTTACCCCATGGATTTGTAAGCCCAGTGTAACAGACGAGAGAGTAAACAGCTGTAGATGGGAATAGACTGGTATGTATTTGACTGTCAGGAATTGCTTAAGCTTTGGTTTACTGTGAATTTAGGAAGTGCAAAACAATGTATGGAATGAAATCCGCTGTATCTTTGACAGTGATGTATTCCATTTTATAAGCCACTAACATCATGAAATGTGTTTGCATGTCTTACACCAGAAAACAAGGTAAATTTAGTTAGAAAAAATTTACAAAGGGTGTCTATTTCTCAAATGTACCTCTCACGGAGGGGTCCTTCTCCACTCATGGAGAAGTCGTCGGGGTCTGTGTAGGAGAAATCAAATACAGACACAGACAGAGTTTGGTGATGGCAGTTTTGCAGCTGCCTGGGAGGGAGAAGCCACTGAGTCCCACCTGGATGCATTGGCAGGTGTGGGAGAACCCAAAGCAGGGAGCAGAGAAACCCCTGGCACAGCTCCTCTTGATGGGGCGTGAAGCGTCCCTGCTTCTCCCTTTAGATGCTGGATTTGACCAGAGTTTGGCCTGAGCCAGATATGAAAATCCAAGTCATGCCGAGCTACGGGACTGTGCCTGCTGAGGACCGCAGGGACTTGGGATTTCTCAGCTTCTGTTGGTGCTTTCACAGGGCGCAGCAGAGCCTCGTGCCCACCAGAGGGAGCGCGTGGATTACTTTAGGCCATCCTTTCCTTTCCCTGCAAGGACAAATATTCTGTGCACACGAAGGCAAAATTCTGCTGTCGTCAGTCCAGCTAAATACACTGACAACATGTTGGATGAGAGCAGCAACAAGAATGTTAATGTTGTAGGGACGGCTCCACATCGCGTTATGGTGCGTTGCAGTCTGAATTTGCTCTTACATAATCAGTGCATGGGTCCAAAGCCACGCAGATTGTTTCTAAATATACAAACCGCAGAGAACTCTTAAAAAAAAAATTAAATAAATAAATTAAAAAAAAGAAGAAGAATAAGAAAAGAAAATGCAAACCTTGAAGGGGATGGAATTGCCGCATCCATCATTCCTCACCTCCCAGGCACGCCTGACTGATTGGCACAAGAAGCCAATGTGTCAAAGCCGCCTTCTGTTGGCAGACAGCCCTGCTGCTGCTGTCCCAAAACGTTTTCCTCAGCATTTGGCTGGTGTGGTCATGCAGCAGAAGCAGGTCACTGCATTGCTGGGTCCTGTTCTGCCAAGTGCTGATTGAAGAGCATGGGAAAGAGCATGCTGTGCAGCCCAGGCACACACTGTGGCCGCAGCAGGCCCCAAGGCTTGAGCGGGATTTGGTGCCTGTGCTCCATGTTCCCCCCCAGCCTGGGGCTGCTGCAGAGCTGTGGAACTGCTGGGGGCACTGCACAGCACACGGGTCTGTGGTTGCACAGCAGCAGCGCTTCTCTGAGGTGCCTGCTGGTTTTGCAGAGGTGTCAATGGTCATAGCCATCTGGGACACGCAATTTTAGGGTAGGACACAAAGGAGACATGTTGAGGGAAGGAGGTCAGCAAGTGTACTGCTGCAGAAAGAAGGTGCTGGACACAGGAGCAGAGTGAGCAGTTCTTGCAATCTCTAGCACCAGACCTATGTTTTGTCTGCATACCTTTCCTCACCCCTCAAGCTCCAACATGGCAAAGGAGAGTGGGAGGCAGAATATTGCGTTCTCTTATACTGATCTCTTGTGCTTGGATGGGTTTTGTAAGTTTGCCAGCAGAGTAGAGAAAGAGGTTTATTCCCTCATATAAGTAGATGAAACTTTTCAAATACAATAATACTTGGAGAAGGAATGAAATGCAGTGCTTATGGGAGTTTTCACTTCCTTCATATTGTTTTTTTGCTATCTTTACCTGGTCGTTTTTCAGATCTGGGCATTTACTTTATTAAAGAGAGCAGTTTTGAGAAGAATTAATCTATGTGTTGAGTCGGGACAGTGTGTTTCAGTACTTCAAGAAATAGTCTTAGCTCAACAGGGAAATGTGTGGGAAGGATGCAGCAGCCAAAGCAGCACAATGCATGTGGCTGTTCCCTGGAAGGTGACTGACACTCACAGCCCCTGGAAGCTGCTGAGATGTTCAGAACATCAGCAGAAGGACGAGGAAATGGGCAGGTCAAACCCATTGTACATCCTAGATTGTGAGGGAAAGTAAGGAGATCCTCAGTGTACTTAAAGGCAAAGCAGACAGTGGGCACAAGCAACACTTTTATCATCAAGAAGAAAAGAAAGTAGAAGAAAGGAAGCAGCAAAGGGCAGCAAGCCTGGGGCTCACTCTTATGCCTTCTCTTTTAGGACTTTTGGCTGTGTGCCTCTATAGCCCTGCAAAGAGGGCTCAGACGTGGGGACAGCAGCCAAAGCACAGCCCTTGCAGACAGTCCTTCTTTTTGAGGGTCAGAGTTGTGCATGAGGGTGAAGAAATTAATGTGATGTCCTCAGAAATTTAGAACGAGTTTTCCCAATGAAATACTTAGACAGTCCATGAGATGGAGAGATTAAAAGCCTTAAAAGTCTTAATGTTTAGTAGAACAGATGTTATTAAGCTATACCTCTTGCAACTTACGAAACAGAATCAGTGAGGTCACTGTTCTATCCTGCCTACAACAAGAAACTAAAGGAAACTAAAAAAGTGTTGGAAGTTCCTCATCTCCAGCTCCTACAGCATTATACACGGTTCTACTGAAAATAATTAAGAACTTACCGTAACATTAAATATATAATGTAGCTATGTGAAATTATTTCAGTCTAAGCATCCATAAGTTGCCTACAAAGGGTTTCATTTGGTAGCATTCCTTCCTCTTTAGGGGATCTTTCTTTAAGGCATTTCTCATAAATGTGCTTATTCTCTTCTAAAATTTGTAAGTTCACTTCAAAACTTGTTCTGAGACTTTTGTGTGCAAACAATTAGCTTAGTCACATCAAGAGGGATACAGTACCAGAACAATAACAATTGCAAAGTTTATTTCAAATGCTGTTGCAACCACTATTAAAGACATTGTGCCTTGGTTTTAAAAAACCAGTTAAAAAACAAAACCAGAAGCATGCAATTCCCTTTTTTTTTTTTTTTTTTTTCCCTTTTCTGTGTGTATTTATGTTTAACTCAGGGGAAGAATTTTATAATATTCTTAAAGGAAAAATAGAAATAAAAATGGCATGGATTCATGAAAGCATGGGTTTATATATAGGCATTCTCTGTAAATGTACCATTCTGTACTCCAGGTAGAACAACCTTCTCTGTCTGCTCGTGCACATTTCAGTTACCTCCATGCACTCCCACTTGTCTTACCTTTTTTGTATATGAATGGAATGTATTGTACCATGTTTTCTGTTCTAACTGTGTGTGCCTGATGCATAAAACGACACAGATCAGCGAGGTTTTCCCCACCATCTGCACTGCCACAAGCCATCCAAGCTTTGTTCTCATGGTTGTTGCCATTTCACCTGAATCTTTCGATGTTTGTATAGCCTTATACAGTATATTGCACTTACTGTACCTGTATAGTATCTCGTCTGTATACTGTATGCACATAAATATGTATATTCACTCATGTATGTATGTATAGTATGTTTATATACCTATGTATATGTATGTGTGTTTGTTCATAATCTTTCACTAGAAATGTGTGGCTATTCATGTACATCCTGTGTATGCCAAATATGGAGACGTATGAATGCCAGCACCCACTTTTGATAACTTACTTTTATTCTCATTTTGTCTCGTTAAACAATGAAAATAAAAATGTCATGTATTTTAAATGAGATCCTTAAAAGATTATTATTTTTACTAATTTAAACTTTCCAGCTCTTCAGTAAATAATAATAATTATAATGTATATATATATATATTTAACAGAACCAAAATTGCAAAGATACTTGTATTTTTCATGACAGCTTTTTATGGTTGAAAACTATTGGGTAACAGCCCACGCTCTGTAGGCATGATTCACTGTATATTATGCCAGCCAGGTGTCCCTCAGTTTAGAAATGCCCTTACCCAGTTGGGCTCCCATGCAGCAAATCCCAACTCTGTACACAAGGAGGACTTGCACATATAAATACTGGATAGCGAAGGGCCTTACTCAGCCTGTAAAGAAAAGTGTGTCCAGTGCAGGTGAGCTCTCGGAGCAGCTTTCAGTACCGTACTTAATGAAACAATTTTATAGTTACGTTTTGGAAAAGGTTTGTCAGCTATGGTTTCAAACTGCCTTTTATGCTTTTGCAGTAACATACAATGCCAATTGATTAGGCATTTATTGAAACAGCTAACGATCACTTACTGGCCCTTTACTGAATCAGCACACAACTGAATACAGGCGAGGTTAACTTGCCTTGAGCCAGAAGGGCATTTACATCCCTTTAAATCAACGGGACGATTTATACATATTTTCCAGTTGAGTGTGTATTTGTTCTTCACTGAATTGGAGCTTCAATGACAGTCGTGTATGTTTCTGTCTGAGGCCTGGGAGTGATAAATTCACTTCCTTTAGCGTTAATCTTATCATCGTATTATCTTGTCCAGCCAGACCAGCCTCCATGCGTAGTACATTACTGCAGCAGAGTGGCAGCAGCTACTCAGAAAAAAAAGCCTTAGAGGACAGATCTTTATGCAGGAAATAGTATGGAATTTGTAGCGTGACAGAGTCACTGTTATGAAGAACCTTCACCCCAAACAAAATTGTGTCATAGAAAATCCTTTCCATTTTTTTCTATTCACTTACAAGGTTAAATTCTGACCTCACTCACGTCAAGAGCAAATTCCCATTTCACTCATAAACTGCAACTGGAATGCCCAAGGAATGCTTTTTCTCAATAAAAAATAGGATGGGGAAAGGATACATTCCATTAGGCGAGCTTTGTGTGCATGGTCCAGCAGGCCAGTCTTAAGTAATTAACAGTCTCTTGGGTCACGTTGGCCCATCTCTTTTTCACAGTCTGAAAAAGAACAATTAGTATCTGGGCTTCATAATAACTATTGTATAATTTACATCTGGGTCACAACAGAAAAGAGTAAAAATGAGAAAAGACAATGGCAACACTATTATTTAAAAAATAATAATAAATTATGGCTCTTGCTTGATTTCTGCACCAAACTTTACAACACAAACCAGAGCAAAACAGCAGGTTTTTGCCGGTTGGCAATTTGTTCACTTATGTTATGAGGAATATGTGTGTGTAGTTTAACACGGATTAGAATGTTTGGTGCTTAACCTATGGCTGTTTTAAGCCATTCCTTACAAGATGGGTGGTTAAATTTCCTGGGGAGACCTGAGCTGGAGTTCAACCCAAGCTGCTGCCGTCAGCTGGAGCCACTTCTGCCTGATGGCTCACAGGTTCACGCAAATGAAGCTGTGGGTCAGCACGCTGCTGTTCGAGGTTTACTCGATTGCAGTCTTCCCAGTGAATTAATGCTAAACCGGTGTCACGCTATATCAGCAAATGCCATCCAGCTGGAGATCACCTTTTAAACAGAAAGGCAGAAGTTACATCTGGCAACCACTGCACCTAGTGAATCCCACCTTCTAAAATCTTCATGTGCCAGTCTAAGTTTCTTACTTGTATTTTAGCTCCATCTGTAAATCATGATTAAATTAGATTTGGGTACTATATTATTTATCAGTTCCTCATATATATGAGATTGTATGATGTTGCTCTGAGGCTAGAGTAGATGTAGTATTGCTAGCAGGAAAGGCTCTCACATTTGGATTCTTTAGAAGCTGTCAATACAGTCTCTAAGTCCAGTATCTGTCAATTAACTATATTTCAAGCTGGGTTTAGTGTGCTTAGATCACTGAATACTAAACAAGAAGATCTGAAGGGAGCAGCCCTTTCAGAGCTGAAGCATTCTCCCTTAATACATCATTTTGTTTTTTTCTTTTTTTAAAATACATTTTAAATGATTCTTATGACCATTTTCTTGAAAATACAAGAAAATACAAAGACTCAGTGGCTTAGCTGAAAAATTGGTGAAGTTCTTCAACTGTCACAGCAATCAAGGTTAGTTGAATCTTCAGGTCAAATGCTGGCATCAGGAGGAAGGGTACTGAAGCTTGTGCATTTATTTCCGGCTTGTGTAAAATGATGGCCAATAAAGTGGGGAAACTGATTGATTTTGTGGTTTCTCCACGTTACATTTTTACATCATTAGACTAGGTCACTGTGCCCACTTTCTCTTAGTTCTTCAAGTGTTGGTATTGTTCCCACTCATTTTCTTTATTCCTAGTTCAATTTTTCTGTCTTTCTTGGTCACCAGTGGATGATAAGAAACAATGACCTAGAGCTTGTATTCTGCTGCCTTCAGCTCCCTTCTACACAAGAGCTTTGCGATCTGCAAGGGTTGGATCTTGAAGAGATAAGAATCTTGCCCACCAGCTGCTTTCCGTGCTCCATGCCATATCTTACCTCAGAGGAGGAGGCTTTTCATCTCAGCATGAGATTTAAAACATGACCATTTTTCAAAACTGCCATGATTGAGAGCAAGAGACACTAATTTCAGGTGTTTTGTACTGTGGACATGCTTGGTCATAGGCTGGGCTGGCTACAGTAGTCATGGAGGTCACTGCTTCAAACCATCCTGCTATTTTAAGACTGGTAGATGTGCAGTTAGAGTGCACATGTTGGAGTAGCAACTCTCAGCAAGAGGGAGAGGTGGGGAGACAGGGTTAGCAACCTGTGAATGAAATCTGGGACTGTAAAGTGTTACACTGTGGTGCTGTTAGCGCCAGATCTCTGTACCACTGAACTCTCACAAAGACCAGGTATTCTGTCCTTTGTGCCTCCTGTGATTGACCTAATACAATATTGAATTTTCCTTTCTATTTTGCAGTGAACGAGAGGATGTGTCATGGTGGGTAGCTTGAGTTCTATGTTTATTGCTTAGCAAAGGCATACATTAAGCTTTGATTTTTCATAAGTAATCTCAATAGAAATGCACTTTGTGATGATCCACTGCATAAATGAGATGCATGAGACAACTTTACACAATATATCCAGTATGAGTTGCTCTACAGCCTTTTACTTTAAACATACCAGCATTTACAGGATGTGTACCCAATAGCAAATCAAGCAGTACATTTCAGACAGTTGTTTGACGTAAAAAATATTAACTTAGATGAGAAGGGTAGAGGTTTACAAATATGTTACTAATGCAGGGTCAGGAAGATCTGTAGTGAGACTGTCAGCATGAAAACAAGCTGCAGGATGGTGAATTTATCCTTTAAGGTTTTCTTTATTGATAGCCTCAGCAATAATCTGAGGGTAGCCAGAAAACTTGAGGCATAGGTGTGTGTGCAATGCTGGTTCTGTGCAAAGTAGCTGCGGCATTTAGTAACTGTAAGCAATGAATTGTGCGACAGGAGGTCTGGAGTCAGAGGTGCTGATGGTTTACTAACTATTTGCTAATTTAATTTTTAGGTCAGCGTTAATTGTTCATAATCTGGAATCGTTGGGAATTCTTGGAGTTTCAAGATTCTTGTTAACTGCTTTTAAGTAGTGGATTAGTCAGAGCACAGAGCGCAATGTGATAAGTCTTTTAGCAAGTCCTGTATTCAGGAAAGGTGCTCAGACTTCTCTTAGGATATTGCACCGTATAATTACAGCAGCTGCATGAAGGGGTAGAACAGTTTTTACAGGGAGTGTTGTTTTGTTTTGTGTTGTTCTTCTATAGTGGTGTCGCTTGTAAGAAAACATATCCCCAGAAGTTTGGAAATACAGAATAATGGAAATCAAAACATTAAACTCAGCAACTCCAAATGTTAAAATGCGCTGCGTATGCGGTTTTAGAAGTTGAAACATCAGGTGTCAGTGAAATCCTTTCAATATGCGGTGGAAGATTACAAATATTTTGTTAAAACTGTTGTGCGAATGGAATTCTTTCCCAACCCTTAAAAATATTATCACCTGGATCTGGGAACTGAGATGCCGGCAACTGCGTGATAACACCTACATTATTTCTGCCACAATGACAGGTTGGCTGGCA
Source organism: Gallus gallus (assembly GCF_016699485.2). Taxonomy (NCBI): domain Eukaryota; kingdom Metazoa; phylum Chordata; class Aves; order Galliformes; family Phasianidae; genus Gallus; species Gallus gallus. The sequence continues at coordinate 8,527,457 of NC_052540.1, forward strand.
AATGTTCACTTCCAGATCTGTGCCAGTAGCATTAGAGGTGTTTTGTACAAACAGAAAATTGGCTTTTAGTGGCTTGCATTGAATTAGAAATATAAAGGGGAAAATTCTTGAGAAAGCTGGAAATGCATGTGTTCTTCCACTTCTGCTGTGTTATGTGTGGCAATTAGAAATGTACTGCTAGCAAAGTTTATAAAAACGTATGCTTAGTACAGGCCATCAGTATGTGCTTCTATGCCTTTTTGGTTCATACTCCTCCCAGTTCAAGGAAAAAATGAAAATTTCCTTGTGTGTCCTAAACAGAAGGATTTGTGAGGGAAGCGGGAGGGCTGTGCTTGTGATGTGGGTATGGGAATGCAGAGGGCTCACTGCGCTGCGGCCGCGGGTTTGGAGGACACCTTTAGAAAACACCTGAACGCTTCCGGAGGCAAATTTGCAACTGTGTGCTCAGCTGTCCTGGGAGCATTGCCATGCACTGACTGCATGGCAAGTGTCTGCTTTCACAGCTCACCTTGCACGTGCTACGTGTTCCTGAACGTGCTGTTACTTTTAATCACCTCTGTATTAATAACCAATTGTTGTTTTGAATTTAGCAATAATGGGAGAGCTGGGTAGCAGTACAGAGCTGTGTGAATGACTACCTGGTCCGAGTCAAATTACACCTTTTTTTGACAATATTGTTCCGGAGGAATGGTGGCAGATGTAGCCTGTAGCTTTACACTCACTTCCCAGCTTTTACAGCCACTGGACGTAACGACGTTTAATTGCAGTGCAGCGGTTGTAGCTAACAGTTAGCAACAGAAACCTTGTCATTTTCCAAGTGCTTTTCAGAAGGCTTTTAAAAACATTTGGGTGGTGGGGAGGGTTACTATTTGTTTGAACAAACTGTAGTCAAGTTCTTTGACCCATGGAGTTGGCGGGCACACTCCTGCTGGCTTCAGATGGGAAAAGATCTCGGTGCCCAGAGCCTTTGAAACCTGATTCCTGCTGAACTCTTATATTGGACAACTCCCATTTTGTGAAGGCATGCTAAAAGGATCTCCACGTCGAGCTAAGACTGTCAGAGAACACATCATGAGCTAACTCTTGCTACTTAGCTTAGCCCTCTGCCATCTGCAGCCATGGCATACAGCTGCCTCCTAGGAGCCACCCTCCGGAGTGGAAGCACCTTGGAGACACCTCCCGGCCAGCTGGCTGGGACCCATGTGCGTGAGAGAAGGCACCACCGAGTGTTTCAGTGGGAAAGAGAGTTTGGAAGCTCCTGTATGAGCACAGGCAAGAGGGAAGAGGGAGGCAGTATCTTTTCCTCCCAGAGGATGGTAAGTGGCTTTCAGAAAGCCTTTTTGTTTTACTTGTAGCCTGCCCAAACAATCCAGCATGCTTGGCTCTGCTGAGTGATGGGTAGCACTGCTCACAGCTTGCACTGCTCATGGATCACGTTGTTTACAGATGCAGGAGGCATTGCTACTAATCTCCAAACGTCGATGACGTTTTTATTTCATTATAGTTTGAGTTGCTTTAAGATCACTTTGTTACAGCCTCACATCAGCTGTTGGGCTTTCATTTTATTTATGATATGCTGTTGTCATGAAGAAAAGAGTGTTTGAACAACATCCATGACTACATGTGTGAGGTGTGGTGTTCCTCATCCTTTGTGTAAATGAGATCAGCCCCTCTGCCTGTCCTATAGCAGAGAGAGGACACTCATAAGGACCAGAAGAGAGCAGCATCTTCCTCAGCCCCACAACATGTAGTTTCAGCAAAGTAAGTGGGAATGTATGGCACTAGGAAAAAAAATTATGGAAGCACCACTGAATCATGGGACTCTCTTATTGCTTCTGATTTAAGTTCCAAAAAGACAGCAGCATTAAAAAAAGGCAAACCAAGAACTTGACAGCCAAGATGTCACACAGAAAGCATGGGTTATGGCATTGCCTAAGCCCTCATGCAGTGATCCATGCTTATTTTTTGGTCATTAGAAGTTCATATGCAATAAAAGAAAACGCTCAGAGAAGTTCCAGAGCAGAAAATATTGGGTGGTCAATGCAAATATTAGAAAAGTTTAATCGAAAATTGATGAAAATGGACAACACTTTTGAACTTTATGGCCAGTATACTCTCCTCCCCCACGGGATTTTTAGCAGCACATATTTTTGTAGGCACTCTCGTGGAACTGTATTGCACCTTTCAATGAAACATTTCCTGAAACGCTTCTCAGGACTGTGAATTGGCATGGATTTATCCAACCCACACTTCACCCTTACGGCCTGGCTTCAGAGATTGTTCACTGTGTTTTCAATCTGGCTCCCACGTTTTTCTTTTCACAGCTCTCGTATTTTTCATTTGGAAAGGCTTTACAATGTAGGATTGTTTGTTTGTATATATCATAAAGATTCTGCTTTATTCTTCTTCAGTAGCATGCATGTGTCCGGCAGCTCACAAAGACCTGCTTGTGGTGTTGTGGTGCATTGGGTCCTATTGATGAAGTCCAGTTCCTGAAGGGCCAGGATGTCCTGTCTGCCATTTTAAATGGTTGCCAACAAAAAGACGCAAGATGTTTACGTTGTTACTGCAGCCAAGAGGTTTAGAAAGTCACATCCATCAGTAGCTGCTCAATAATGTTTTCTTCTCTTTTTTTCTGTTCAGAACAAATCTGTTGTGCTTTGCTAAGAGCTGGGAAAGAGCTATGTTAATTTACATTTGTGTTTCTTCCTTTAAATATCCCTACTTTGAGTGCTTTTGTGCAGGAGCCATGCAGCGCCCAAGGCCAGGCAGAGCCCATACCAGGGCAACAGAAATGGGAACACTTCTCTGCAGTGACTGCAGAGAATAGCAGCAGGATTGTGTTTCCCAAAGCCTCCTCTGGATTTTCTCCAGGACTATGGACTTTTCTCAGTAAATTTGGATGTGGTAGAGAGCTATGGAGTGTGCTGACCTCTGGTTAGAGGACCTGTCCTTCAAGAGCAATTCAACTGTAGTTGTCCTGCCCATCAGAGTTCTCCCCAAGACTCCTGGGGGCACCTACACACAAATATACACCAGTCCCACTTTGCAATGGAGGGAATTTGTTCAGCTGATTTGTCTCAGACCTTCATAAAGCACTGAAACACTCACCAGTAGTGACCTTTCGGGCTCTGCCTTTCACTCAGACAGATTTTCTTAGACATAACATTTTGCATATTACTTTGAGAATGTTGAAGTTGCCAGAGTTACTGTTTTTTCTTAGTTGAAAGATGGTTTTATAATGTGACTTCTTATTCTGAGGCACTGCCAGAATAAAATCTGAGGGTATTCAACAGATCATAATAAGGTTCACTGCTAATATTTTGAGAATAAAAATATTACAAATAGGGCATATAGGAGAAGTAAGGTGACAACACATTGATCTCTCGTAGGCTGATGAATAAAACTGTGTAGAAGAACCCAGTTTTGCATAGTGGAAGAGGTTTTTTGCTTTTTTATAGTGGATGTTCAATTTTGGGACTTTAGGATCCTTCAGGAACAGGGTGGCCATATAGCTGTGTAGTATTAGGAATGCTCTACTTCTTTACAGTAACTTGTAACCATTATTTTTTTGTGTCCCTCGCATTGAATATATCCCTTGTAGAAATGAAAGGAGGGAGAAGTATGAGAAGAATTAGTTCTGGCCCAAAGTGAGAGCTCCATTGATTCAGCAGCCACAGAAAGGATTAGGTCTAAGTCCCGGTGCTAAGCATTGGCTTCAAACACCTCAACAGCCCTGCAGAAGCCATCGCAGGTTACTGTGGGATTAAAAAAGCTCTGCTGAGTGTTGTGCTGGCCTGGGAGCCCCACTGCCCATAGTTTGTGTAGGACTCGCTGAAAATGGAGATCACGCAGTTGGAGATTTTGTGTTAGCAACAATTATTGTCATGATTCTCTTTTAGGTCCCTCTTGCTCTTGCTCAAAGCTATTTTGCTGCATATTAATGCTAGAGTAGGGCAAAAATACCAAAAAGAAAGCCAGGAACATTTGTTCTCCCTTTTAAACCTTTTTCCCTTATACCTTAAACACAGCAACAGCCAATGTGCTCACTTAGTCCATTTTGGCAAATGATTTTCCATGTCTCCTTTCTGCACTTCATGCCACACACACATTTTCTGAGCGTAGTGATGGGAAAGGAACGTGCTCTGCGGGAAGGTGCTGTGTGAGGAACAGCCCTCAAACAGACATAGTGTTTAAACCATCACAAGTAGTGTTAAAAAACCTGTGTCCTGGAAAGGGGAAATGCTTGAATTCTTCATGGTAAAGGACTCTCTAACTGCTTCACAATATGGTGGACAGTATAAAAAGGGATTCTGGAGCTGTCTACACTTAGGTTTATTTTAGGGGCTGTTTTGCAGGGGGTGCAGAGTGTCTGTGTAACTGATACATTCTGCAGCACCTTTTCTATCTTTGTGAAGTTGCAATTGGTATTTCAGAGCTTAGCGTGTCAAAATCGCGCTTCAGTCCCCTTGAATCCCATGAAGTGGAATAGCTACCAGAAGATGCTGTGCTGGCTCCGGCATCGCGTGGTGTGATGGTGAGGATGTGGATGGTGTGGCCAAGGCACACTCCCTTGGATGTGCTGCGGGCGGTGTCGATGTGTGGCCATAGGCTGCCTGGGCTTGGTGCCAGTGTGGGCTGTTTGCTCACAAGATGGTCATAAAAAGGAAAGCGCTCCCCATGCTTGTAAGGGGACACCTGCACTCACGCACGGCTGCCTTTGAGTTCAGCCCAGAAGTTGGTGTGCTGCCGTGTGTTGTTGATGTGTTCCTTAATGAATTGTGTGCAGACTGCGTTGTCCTTTCCTGACCCACATAGGAGAACCCAGCCAAAATGAAGACACTGCTGCGTAAGTAGTAACGCGTCACTGATGAATAGCATGGCAGGAAAACTGCCTTTGTTAGAGCCTTATCCATGGCCCATGGAGTCACCAGGAGCGGGAGGAGAGAGTACTGCCACTGGGACGAGTTGGGGACCAGGCCAAAGAGACAACCAAAGGGAGAAGGTCCTGGGTTGGGGCAGGTGACCTGCTTCATACCTGCACTGTGTTAAACCTCTCCTGAGGATAAAGTGAGCATTGGATTAGAAAGAGAGGCATGGTAGGCTTCCTGAAGATGTTTGGTTCAGCTGTAAGGAGGGTGCGTGCACTACTGATAAATTACCCACATAACTGTAAATTCATAAGAACGTTTGAGAGCAAAACACATATTGTGATCTACTCAGAGACCTATTTAATGTATAACACAAGGTAAGCATATTTTTGTTTCAGTATAAAGAAAGGATATTTTATCTAAAATTCTTTTATCCTGTATCAGCCATTAAAAACCATTTGTTACACCAGTTTGTAAAAAAAAAATGACTTTTCTGTACTCTGTTTATTTTTCTGTTTGCATTCTTTATTACTTTTTTTGTTAGGTTTTCTCATATTTATTCTTTTAGTTTTACTTCCTGCTATGATTCTGAACATTATCCATGTATCCAGAGCAGCTAACTGCACTTCAAGCTGACAGCAACTACAGAGGTCAATGGCAGTTTCTTTGCTGGCTTGTAGGAAGACCATTCCCCAGTGCAAGGAGCTCAGTGCATGCCCACATTTAGCATTTTGATATTTTTGAATGAAATGCAGACGCCTTATTGAATACTACTAATAAAAACATGTTTCCTTCTTGAATCATAAAATGCTGCCAAAGCACTAGTGTACATGTGCATTTGCATGGCAAGATTAAAAATGTACTTGGGCAGCCCCTGCAAGTGCACGGCATGCATTTATTTAAAAATTTATGACCAGTGGGGAAAATAGATTTTGAGAGATTTTAAGAAATCACTCCAGATTTGCAGATTATGTGCTCAGATGTGCTCTCTGGTTTGCAGGTATGCGATGTGTGATCCAAGTATGATAAGCTCTTTCAAGAGAGTTTAGTATTTGGGATTTCAGTGTGAAGCATTTGAAGGCACACACATTTTCCAGTCACGTGAGCACCCTGCTTAACTCAAATGAAGCCACTTTCTCAGGCTTTGGCGGGGCTGTGACATATACTTACAACTAAACATATGCTAACCTCCTTTTTTGGATCAGGATCCTGTTTTGAAATATTCTACATGTGTGAAGACATGGAGCTTCTAAACAGTTGAAGCCTTCTAGTAAATGAAATATCATCATAGAGAAGGATAGGTTAATCCATATAATTCTCATGGAGTTCATTAAATCATTTAAAAAAAACAACTAAACACAGGGTTATATTTAGCTTGATACTCAGAAGTGTTAGTAGCATGCTTTTAAAGTGACAGATTGGATTTGGAAAGCAATATAAAACATGGGCTTGAGTGTACAGAATTTTTTATTTCTACAACTTAAGGACATTGTTAAGATCCATGTGCATTTTTAAGATCTTTTCCATCATTTAAAATTCAACTAGAGCTAGTGTGCCAAAAACATTCATCTTTATTAGCTTTCAGTGCTCTGGAGAAGTTAAAAAGGGGACTGTTTATTACCCATATTTTTCTTTAGAGTAGTAGCAAGAAGTGAAGACTGACTTTGTTTCTTTTGTTGGCATAGAGATTTTTTGTTCTGAGACAAATGGGAGTATTTCAAGAGTGATGTTAACCTTGCAAAGAAACGACATCTTCAATCTATAGCTAAATAGTTATTTGTATACTTTCTTTTTCTTCTTTTTCCTTTCTTCCTCTCTTTTTCTCCCCCTAACAGGTGACATGTATGCAGTGGTTGCAAGGGGACCATACAATGCTGGATATGATTGAGAAAAAACGTTGCCTCTGCAAAGAAATAAAAGCTCGACAGAAATCAGAGAAAGGACTCTGCAAACAGGACAGCATGCCTATTTTGCCGAGTTGGAAAAAGAACACCGGGACCAAGAAATATAGCCCTCCTCCTTATTCCAAACAACAAACTGTTTTCTGGGACACTGCAATCTGAGAGGTGTGTGGAGGATGCTCTCCCCACCACGTTGCACCATGTACAGGTAGCCAGCTTTCTTAATGAGGCAAAGGCTCTTCTAACTAAGACTTACCTGCAGGTGATGAACTTCCTAGGAAAAAAACACACCCGTACAGTGCTCATCTGTCAATCAAAAGAAAGTTCTAAGTTTCCAACTGGATTAAGGCATATATATTTATCCAGGATTTTTTTGGATCCAGAAGATATTAGAATGTAAATATTTTGCCAATATATTGAAAACACCCAAACTAATAACACTGCTGAAATATATATATATATATATTCAAAAATTTATGAAGAATTTTACTATATAATGTTACTGTTATATGGTTTTATTAACTATTTTCTATGTGGTATTCTAATGTTCCCTCTCGACCCCCACCACCATTTTATTTCTCTTACCTGCCTAGATTTGGCCTCTGTACAAAAGCATGTGGTTGTACATTATATTTAACAGGACAATGTACAAAACAACTCGGTGCTAGGGCTGTAGAAGTTACCTAGAGTTGTGCTTGTTAGACGTCCTTAGCTTTTTTGGAGGGAGGGCTGGACAAGGGAGAGAGTTTTGGTGTGAAACAGCAGAACTGCAGGCCATGCAAATGGGAGTGCTCAATGTGGATGCCCAAGTTGCATTTACAACACAAATTGCTCTGCATCAGTTTTCTCACAAAGTTAATTCCATACATTGCCCTTGGTTTTATCCTAATCGGTTAATCTCCATCTATAACAACTTGCCAACAAGGGAAGCTAAATTTTCTGAAGAAAACCCCGAAACAGAAACTCCTCCCCAAGACATCCAGCTGGCTAGCGGAGACCATGGTTCACTGTGACTGAGCGATGTACAGCCCGTGGCGAGGAGCCCGCTCGTTAGCAGGTTATAGCTGTGGCATTGCAGCCATGGCTCCTGTCTGCATTTGTCTTTGGTCCAGAAAAGAAGGGTGAAAAACCTGTTTACATGTTTATTAGTTTTAAATCCAGCAGCATGTCCTGTGTCAGATTATCGTGTGTTACCTATGGAGGTTGGCATTCAGCCCCCCTGATGGCCGGTACAGAAATCTCCCTCGATATCTCATGGGTTAGAAGCAGAGGCCATGTAACATGTTCTGCCACGTTGGCCGTGTCATCTTCCTGGCTGCCTCTGAAATTGGCTTAGAGTCCTGTATGATATTACACACATTTTGACAGAATATTATGTCATGACCAAAGAATTATGACCTCCTGGTTTTAACGGGAGAAAGAAATGGTTTAAGTTGATAATGAGGGTGAAATCCATGCGGTGAAATATCTTCCAGAAGAAGCTGTTGAGAACGAGGGAAGCTTGTACTGCTGTGGAGTGGGAAAAAAAAAATGACCTATGGCATATATTTTGTATATTTAAATTTCTATGTGTCTGAAATTTGGTAGCACAAAATTCTTCTTTAAAACAATCATTTTAGTATTATATTCTGTGAGAAGAAAAGTTGTGTTGTTTAAAACTTCTTGTTATATCGGCTTTTCTTTGAAATTCTATTGACAGCATTGCCACAGCTGTAATTGCTGATCAAAAAACCAAAAATAACAAATTTTAGAAGGTTTTTGTAATCTATATTGCTAAAGTTTGAGTTTGAGTAATGCTTTATCGGTAGCAGTTTCTTTTCAGCCTCTGAAATAAAGTTTTTAAATATTTTATAACTAACTAATGTATATTTTGATGTCCAAACTGAGATTTCTGTAAAAGATAAAGTGTGTGTTTATATGTGTGTATGTATATTAGCATTATTGTGTATGTATATATGCATATGTATACACACATATATATGTATATATGCATGTATCTCTCTATATACTCATAGATGTGTGCATTAAATATTTGTATGTTAAGGATATACCGTGACAGGAATGGGTACACAATTGAAATGCAGATTTAAAGACCCCCTCACAGCCCAAATGGCAGAAGAAGTAGAAAACTCCAGAGGCTGTGAAGGAATCTTTGAATACATGTTACATCCGCTACACCAACTGTACATTCTGCTTATTCTCTTTTTTTTTTTAAAGAAAGAAAATGGCAGAAGAAAAACTCCAGAGATCTCACAAAGTTCCAGAATCTGCTGGCTAGAAGACGACTTGTTGGTTGTGAGAAATCTGTTGAGATAACAGGTTCATTGTTCAGAAAGCGTTTGTTCTTTGTCTTCCTTGTTAGGTGGCAAGAGAAGAACTTCTCATAACCATGCATGAAATACTCAGCTCAGCTCTTTCCCCATCTGCACTAAACCTGTGGTGACAAAACAAAACCGCCGTCTGGCAATGCTGTGACACCCACGAAGCGCTGGCTGTGCAGTCCCAACCTGTGGGTGAGCCGGGTGCTGCGCTGTCAGACCCTTTAAAGGACAGCTAACATGAAAAGAAGCAGTTCGGTACGGTGTACAGTAGCGTTTGTTCATACTGTGTCCTTTCCACATCGATGCGTAATAGGAATAACGATCAGGGAATTGAAGCATTCTTGTCACAGACTTGCTTGTACATTCAACCTGCCATAGAAGCCACCCTTTGTTTTGCTTTTATTGCTCAACACTATTTATGTTGTCCTTAAATAACTGCCCGTGTGCTTCCAGACCTCCATTGTATCCCATGGAAACAATGGCATTTTGTTTTAAAGTGCAACACTACGTGAAAAAGTAAAACAGAACTTAGCACTTACCTTCCAAGCACTTTAGAAATGTGGACCGAACCTCACGCTCGCGAGAATCGTTATACAGAGGAGGGGCTGAGGCTCAGGGTGAGGAGTTTCCCAAGGTCACGGACACAGCCAGGGCATGACAGACGTGGCCTGGTGTCCTGTGACGGCTGGCCCACCCCATCACTCACGTGGCGGTGCGTCGTACTGCCTGCTGCGTGCCGTCGGAACGCTGTTCAGATGTTCTCCACGTTACCTAATGTCTCAGCAGTTTCTGTGTCACAGGGTGAATGACAGTGCTTAGCTACGCGCGGTCATTAAAGCTGTAGTCTGTATAAATATGCAATCTGTATATACATACAGATCACATATATACACACACTTACGAAGACTGTATATATGAAATTGTTTGGTATGCACTTCTTTTGCTTTAAACTCCTGAAGTTAAACATTATTGTGTAGCAATTTGTGTAAAGTGCACTGTGATTTCAAGAAAGCACAGTAAAGTCACAGGTCTTGTTATTCTTGCACTAAAAATGTGTTTACGTATATTAGCCAATGTATGTCTACTTTATTGCTCCTTTTGACAAAGCAAATGGTATACAATGGTATGGGTTCTTTTTTGTTTGGGTTGTTTATTTATTTCTAAGTGGACAACGGCACTATGTTTTTAAATGACAGGGTTTTATATAAAATGAAATCATTCTGTGTTCATTCCAGTGTAATACATTTACCGATATCTTAAAATTGAATGTCATGTTGCTTTTCTTTCATATTTCATTAGAAATTGTCAGGTATGTGCCTGAGATTGTGTAGGAGTAAGGAGTAGCTAGAGGCTAACTGTAATAATATATTACTAGCCGTTTCTATATACACAGTATAAATACATATTAATTTTCTTTTCATTTTTGTACTTGATTTTTTTAGGTAAGATGTAATTAAATGTACTTTGATACTTCTGAAGTAATAAGATGTTGTTTGAAGATCAATTCTGCTTTCTTTAGTGCATTGACAATATTTTACAATAATTTAGTGCTTATTTATTTGTGCTCCGGTGTAATTATAATAAAAAGCAATAGTTTAAAATATTTGGCTGTTCATTTTCATTTGATGGTTTCAGTTTAAAGCTGGATTGTTCACTAGGAATTAGCCAGAGATTGCTTGGAAGAAAAGTCAAGTCACAGGTTTGTATTTATAGAATTCCCTAGGCACATTTGTAATCGCATCGTTTGTTGGAGGAAATGAACAAATTGCTTTAATAGGTTAAAATTTGCAAGTCGTGCCTAGCTGCATCTAATGCCACGACTGCCATCCTCAACTAAATCCTCGGGGTAAAATTTCTCTGTATAGCAACCAGAAGTTTGTTTTTTTAAGTACCTTTCAGAGTTTGGTAATGAAGATGGTCACATCAAAGACCCCTCTTCAAAGATCTTCCTGTGAGCAGAACGTACGCTGATGGAAGAGGGACCCATCTGCCATTCAAAAAGCTCTTAACAAATCTGTTCAAAAAGTCAGTGTAATTTTATGTGCTTCCAGCCAGAATCTTTACTTCCATCATGATGAAAAACCTACCAGCAGATGTCCTTCCAGCAGAATTTCATGGGGCAGTGGGGGAAAAGCTTCTTCTAATATGCTAAAAAGATACTACCCGTGTTTACATAGATCTGTATGTAGAACTGATCCAGTGGAAATCAACTGAAAAAAAATGCTTTCCAAGAGCTTCCATCCAGGAGCCACGTGCTTTCCCGAGGCACAGCCCCATTGTTCCCAACGACAACCCCTCTGTTAAGCCTTGCTGCCGACTTCTGCTCCTCTTCCTTGCTCCAGCCACTGCCACCAACGTTCAGAGTGACCCATCCTCCAAAGCAAACTCCAGCCTTCTGTGCCAGGCTCGTTACTTTGCAGAGATATCCTACAGGAATGACTAGAAATGAATGGAACAACATTTTGCAGGGAGTTTTTTTCCCAAAGACCTCCAGACTTGAAAGAGAAAAAAGAGAACGTCTGTCAGTTGAAGAGACAAACTGTGGTTTGTTCTGTTCAATGGGACATTTCATGATATGTAGCTTCCTAGCTCATGTCTAAAGACTTTCCAGCATGGCTCCCAACACCCACTCCCTCAACATGTCATGCGTGACCATTGCTGGAGACAGCAGCACCTGAAGGAATGAAAGGGAAGAACTGCCAAATGCAGCAGGAAGCACAAACTGTGGGAAAATCAGATTTTTTTTCCATTTTAGAATATGTTTATTGGCTCCCTTTGCCACTGCAGAGACACTTTCTAGGTGCTATTGTGTCTTAAACAGAAGACGTTTGAATTAAAGGGAGACAAGACCATAAAAAGCAATGGTTGAGTTTTACACTTGCATTTGCTCTAAGTTTATTTGAAAGTTGAAAGGTGCCTGCAGTGCTATATCTTGAGTATCTGCTCCTTTTGCATTTTAAAACCCGTCACAATAACACTGGCAGGAGTTAATGCTGTTTCCCTGCCGCAGTCATTCAGAGTGACCTTAGCTGGTGCCAGAGTGGCTGCGAAGCAATGAAAGCAGGCAGGGGCTGTCGTACTAGGGAACCAGTAACCTGCCCTGAGCACAGCTGAGAAAGCTGAGCAGCCATCAGAGGAGCAATGGGCCAACATCCCTCAGATCTATGGCCAGAGCTGACGGAGCTGGCAGGGAAACTGCAAGAAACAAAATAAAATTTACAAAAACTAAAGACAGCTGAAAAACACTGCTCAAAGGCAAGACTGAACACATTTGGCATTTATTTTCTAAACCTGCCAACATCCCTTTTATGGTGCAGCTTTACCTTTAAAGCAAAATTACACACCTGTCACCTCCTAATTGCAATTTTGGGCGTGGTGATGGGGGGTGGTTTTAGTGCTCTCTCCACCCGTGGCTTATTTTCATCCTTCTTTGTGCTCTGTCCTCCTTCTGTCTCAATCATTTCTTTCATGATATTCTTTGGGAAATATATTTGTAGGTACCAATGAGAGTTCATCTGTCCTCTTCTGTTCCTTTTAATGTTGTGCTGTCCCCCCCTTGTTCTCAGCTGGCTCTCCCTACTCCTTAAAGAAAACATGCAGAGAAAGCAGGAGCAGGAGACACCAACGATTCTATTTTAAATAATAGACTTTACTGATGCTGTTTTGAGTGTATGTACAGAGAAATTCATGAAGTAATTCAGAAGTGACTGCAAAGACTGGATGAAACCAAGAGGCACTGGGAAGCTGCACATGAGCCCACAGCTGCAGCTGATCAGCAGGGGGGCCAGGGCTGATAGCCACGTGTCTGCTGGGCTCAACCATCCTCAACTGGAGGCATAGAAAGAACAGACCTGAGGGGGGAGGTTCTCTGGCTGCAGCTGGCAGGAATCAACATGGGCCAGGGGGAAATGTAAAGATGTATATTAAAGTGAAGGACTATTTTTCCTGTAAACGTCTTCCCCCAGCATTCATCTCTGCCCTATGAGCAGTGTACAGCAGTTTAGGAGCCGTGCTGACCTTTCCTAGCACCAAGGAAGATTGCAGAGTGCAGGAGCTTCATTTTCCTCTTGCAGGTATGTTTGTCAGCCTGGCCCCAAGGCTGGGGGCAGTGAAATAGAAAGTGGGGACTGTGGGGAATAGGAACTGCTTCTCCTTCTGAGGCCTCACATGCTTATGGCATGACTGGGCCTCTTTCTAGGTGTCCTCGTGATCAAAATCTGTCCATAACACCTGACTAGATGTTCGTGCCAGGACATGCAATATAACTGTAGTAGCAATTCTTCCTAAATCCTTGAAAGAAACATGAAGTGCATTAGATTAAGTTGCTTCATGTTTTCACAGATGTACAGCTTTACAGATGTGTGCACCAACAAAAGAAAAATAAAACTGCTACCTCAAAGTTAATTAAAAAAAAAACAAACATGGATTTCAGGAACAGTAAAAAGGGAGATCAACCCTTGATTTCCCACTGCCTCTGGTGGCAATGGCTGGGTGCAGAAGGCCTGCAGAGCCCTGTGTGAGGAGCGGCTGGCGGGCGCTGGGGGGTCTCACCTCAGAGCTGCTGGGCGGGAAGCAGCTGCCGCCCCAGTGACGCTCCCTGCCTGTGTGAGGTGACTGCTGCAAAGAGCTCCCGTCCTGAGGAGGGCAGGGAGAGCAGCTCATCCTGCTGGGAGGACCAGTCTGAGCCATACGCCCTAGGGTGAGAGATAACTGAGAACTTAACAGCAAATGCTACAATTCAGGCTCCTGTGCAAAAAGCCACTGAGGAGAGCCAGCAGCCAGAGCTCTGGTATCTGCTTGGCAGGGTGCTCGGGGCCCAGCTCTTTGGATGTCCAGTGTCACCCGATAAGCTTTGCGCTGACAGGATTTGTGTGGGCCATGCTGCTGTCTGCAGGAAGATGCCCAGCCTCCCTCTGCGCTCTCATTTCAGAGGATTGTAGCAGTTTGGTGGATTCCTGTGGGGACAGGCTTGGGATGTCTGCAGGCTGCCCCAGCTGAGAGCAGGTCAGAGGGATGCAGCTCCCCAGCACGTGACACCCACTGAAAGGTAAGATTCGAAAAATCCTTTGGTGTTCCCGCCTAAATGCGGTGCACCATGCCTGAGTGTATGGAGCCGTTAGGTCACAGCCTGAACCAGTGATTGAGCACCTGCTGGAGAGGTGTGCCCAGCCCAGGGAGCACAGGTGCAAGCAATCACCCTGTGCAACTGGAGGGGGTGGTCCCAGGGTCCTAACGTCATTTAAGGGCTGGCAGCGGGAGGGAAAGGTCTAGAAAGAAGCAACCTCCAAGCAGAGGAGTTTTCCAGGGAGCCCTTTTCTTCAAAGTGGGGTAAGCCATTCCTTTTTTTATTATTCAGTTGTGACTAACCCTTCTTGGGTTATCTGAAAACTGGTCAGTGGCAACTATATAGCTCTAACTTCCTGCCACGCACTGGGGCAGGGGTATCGTGCCTGGGCTTGTCAGTGCCGGAGGAGAGCCTGTGCTTCCTCAGCTATCACTCCTAATTAAATTTCTCTGTCCATGTGCTCTGTGACCTTGTGCTTCGTTTAGACATTAGCACCTCTGCAAAGTGGGTGTTAAACGGTGCTGTTATGGTTGGTAACGTTTTTATGTCCGCTTTAAGAGTGTAAATGATTCTACAAGGTGCGGGGCAGTGGAAACAGCCTTTGCTGCGTCTCCAGCTGGCTGGTGTTACTCAAAGCAACTCCTGTGGAATTCGGCTCCCACCGAAGAGATCTTTGCCTTCTTTAATTCTTCGGGGTTTTGTCACTGTTCTGGTAAACAGAACAACTGAAACTCCAGTGGGTTTATTTTTACACTGTGAAGAGGCCGAGATGTCCTTTACTGAGCAGGCATTTGTTTTCTGCACGGTGTTCAGGCACCTCAGAGTTTCTGTGTTGTCCATCTGAGATATCTGAAACCAATACTTTCTTTCGTGGCTCTACCCTGCATGTGAGAAGGTTGTGATGTGGTGGCAAGTTACATTTGCAATAAGCTGATAGGATGACTTACTCTCCATGGCAAGTGTCTGCCTGGCCTGGGCAGTGCCTGCTGGGTGAGCAGCGAGCACATCTGTGAGCTCCAGGAGGGCCAGTGGCACTGTGGTATCTGCCTACAGGTGGCTGTGGTGATCTGGGATTTGCTGGCACGTGGTGGCACTGGGAATAATAGGTTTGGGAACTGGGGCTGTGATGATGGTGTCTCCGTGCAATACTTGGTCTTGACTGATTTGCACAGGCTGTAAGGTTGTCTGCCCCATCACTCCCTGGGTGTGAATTTCTGGTCTAGGCAGGAGCAGATGCTGTCCTACGTTGACTGGAAGATCAACTGGCTTCAGAACAATAAAGCTATGGGGCCTCCTTTGTGTATTTTAAAGCAGCCTAAGCAAGTCAAGCAGGAATAAATACTAGAGACAGTATCAAAAGAATGACTGTATCAGAAAAGCATCTTGGAGGAACACACAGTCAGGGGCTTCTCTGGCACTGAGTGTGTGCTTTCATGTGTGACCAGGGTATCTCTGTAAGCACTTTAGAAACAGTTACTGTGTAGTTCACCCCAGCATCAGTGCTGGAATGATTTTGACAACATTAGTCAGTGATTTAGTACCACAGACTGCCAGGAGCTGTGAATTTGACCGGTTATTCATGATTCTTCCTCATACGCTTGCTGGCATTTCATTTACACTCAGCAGCTCCCTCTGTTTCATCACTTATGGCTATATCTGTAGATACAGAGATGTATAAATCTGTAGTATGCTGTCTGCAGTAATACTCTGAATGTCTGTCTGAGAAATGATGAAAACCCTTCAGAATAATGTTTTTGAAATGAACAAGTAATACTTCTGATTATTATTATTTGTAAAAAAAAAAAGTCACATTACTCTACTTTCTCTCTGGTTTAGGCATTCAAGCATGTGATATTTTGAGACTTGCTATCAAAAAAGGAATATCACATTTTGACAAGCTTTAAACCAAGTGAGCATAATCTATCTGAGTGTAGTCTCACCTTCAGGAACATAAAAAGCAAATCTGAGTTTAGGCTTTCTGTACTTCTGTAAGAAAGTTTTCTTGCATATAAATCATCTTTCTGTCCTTCTCTCTCTGAGAAACAATTAACACGCAGTGCTTTTTGCTCAGGTTTTCCTTTCTGTGTTTTCACAAGATGAATGGATGCTCTATGAGGTGAGGTTAGTGTGTTTGGGGGAGGGAAGACTTGCTGGTGTCTCGGTAAGGTGAAATATAGCACTTACATAGTCTGATGGTTTAAGGCACGTCTTAGGAAAGTTTTATGCTCTTTCTGTTACAAACTAATAGGAAATCAGGCAAAATGCTGACTTGGGATTTCTGCTTATGACAATCTCTTGTCCCTCAAATTGTATCTCCACTGAAGAGCACTTGATAATACAACAGAGAAGAATAATTAATGCTGCATGTACTGCTGCACTAGCTTAGAAGCAGTACTTTTAGATTTACCCTAGTCAGAAATTATTTTATACCAGTTTGATTTATCCTTGTGGATAGACTATTATTGGCTGCCTGATACTGCCAAGGGTAAAGCAAAGCCCTAATGAGAGTCCAGTGTCAACTGGTCTCTGTGTATTTTAAAACTCTGGAGACGTCAGCCTTGAGATCTCCCCTCTGTGTTTTTGCATGTAGTCTTGTTTTCTACTGTCTGCACCTTACAGACAGGAAATCCCCTATTAGAAGGGATTTGTAAACTGTGTGGGCTTCTTGTTTATTATTTTGAGGTTTTTCCTCTTTGGGGATATGTTTCTGTCCTTTTGAAACTCTCCTGTAAGCTTTTAAAATAAGAAATACATGAATACGTTAATGAAAAGAGAGGACATAGCACTTGTATGTACGTTTTACAAGAAAATGGATATCTGATTCTAAGTGCCTCTGAACAAGAATAAGAAAATAGGGTTATTTGCTTTTATGAAAGTTGTTATGGAACCTCCAGCTCAAAATCCTAGATGAACAATGTAATTTACATTACCATATTCTTAGGCACTTACTGATTTAGGTGTGTTAGTAACTTCAGTCTGAGAGTGCATCATTACCTTCATGCAGGGAAAGGAATGTCATTGCATGCTCCTGTGGAATCCAGCAGTATACATTTTAATTAACAAACTATAATTAAAAATATTTCAGTCTCACATTTATGTGCAATCTGATGTAATTCTGCAAAGGAGTGTGGAACTTTTAAATAGAGCTTTTTTTCTTGTAAAAAAACTCTTTTGAGAGGCATTAAACTCCAGTGTATCTAATTAATGCTTTAAATATTCTTTCCCATCAGCTTAATCTTTATCTATTGCTTTGCTTCCTTGTTACCTAATATTAATTGCTTATTGAAATTGATTGTTTCTGGTATTTTCAAGCGTTGATTGTTCCTTTGTGGCTGAACATTTTAATATAACACTATTGATTTTTCTCACATTATAGCTCTCCTCATAACTCCTAACTACAGAGTGTCATTGTGGACTATCAACATATGGGGACACTTACTATTGATAAATTCAGAATGAAGAATGTCCTCTGAGTGCAATGTTCTTCCAAGCACTAGGATCTAGAACAGTATTTTAGTTTATTTTCTTCAAAAGTAGTGAAAATATTTACCCTCAAATATGAAATAGTGTGATATGGATCCTAAAACCTGTTGATTGCAACATCCTATGTCTCCATAAGGTTTTCATTTACTGAGTTTCCACCGTTTGCTGAGATCAGGGCAGGACTAGAGAACACTTTCTGCTCTCTGTGCTTGTGCTAAAGGCCATTGTACCAGTGACTGCTGCTGTCTCTGCTGTGACTTGTGTGCCTCCTCTGTGCTCCCCGTCAATGGCTTTTCCATACTTATGTATCTCTGACACAAGACCTGGCAATTGTCCCAGCCTACTGTCACAAAACAAAACCCAATGTTTTGACCATCACAAATTGATATTGTCTTCTGTCATTTAGCACTTCATTAAAAAATAAATTATTTCACATTTTCCTACTCATCTAGCTTACACAGTGATTTTCAGTTCAGAGATATTGGGGATAAGACAACAGAGAATGCCTGCATAGCTGGGTGATGGCAGAAGGCTTTTCCTTCCATACTTACTGAAGTAAGTGATTTTATTTATTATTATTATTGAAAATGCAGCTGGTATTTGAGAAGAGAGGTGCCCACAGCAGTTTTGAAGAATGAGCCAAGTCAGCACAGCAGTGTGGGCACCAGCACCTTTGGTGTTCTGATGTTATGGTATTGAATTGCTTTTCTATTTTTGCTGGGGAAGGGGGCATGATTTTAATGATTGAGGATTCTCACAAGTGTATAAGCAGGAATAATCCAAGTGAACATGTGAACTTAAAAGCCATACATCCATAGGGAACCTTCTGTCCTCTCCTAAATAGCTAACACTGCATCCCACCTGGCAACAACCCTTTTCTCACCATCCTGTCCTATCTCAGCACTCATGTTTGTGTACCTGTGTGCAAGGTGTCGGAGCAGTAGGGACACTGGCATTTTTGTAATGGCCCTGACCAGCAGTGGGGCCTCCATCCCTGCTCACCTGCCGATGGGCATAGGAGCTCCATTTAAGCTCAAGAGCCTTTGCAGTATGGTAGTGGTGCTGGCCTCCAGCTCTGCCTTACAGCTGGTACCTGCATGGTGCTTGGGACTGCTGCCTGCACCCAGCCTGCCTCTTTCCACTCATCTCACTAGGAATTAATGCTTTGCAGGATGGACAAAATTAGCTAGACAAAGATGGAGTAGGGTAGAAGCAGAATCAATGTGGCATTTTGAATAAATATAGGACAGAGAAGATAAAGCACTGAAAAAGAAAATGCAGCTTGATCCAAATATAGAAAATACT
Source organism: Gallus gallus (assembly GCF_016699485.2). Taxonomy (NCBI): domain Eukaryota; kingdom Metazoa; phylum Chordata; class Aves; order Galliformes; family Phasianidae; genus Gallus; species Gallus gallus. Next base: position 8,546,403 of record NC_052540.1, read on the forward strand.
TTTAAATAGGTTGGATATGCTCTAGTGGAGGAAGTAATAATAAAAGGGAGACAATAAATATTTACCAGTATTGTAAATAATGCAGCTAAATAACACCAGGAAAACAGCCAAAGATACTGTTATAATTTGAGGCTGATGCAAAGAAGCTCGTCATAATTGGTACACTTTTTCTCCAAAAGAGGGGTTGGAGAGGCATTAGCTACGTAAATGACAAATGATTTTCAAGTAGTTGGAGCTCTTGAATTGCCCTCAGTGATGCCTGGCCCTGAACAGCTCTGAAGCTTTTAATAATCTGGATTCACCAAGGTACGTTGTAAGCACAAATATATATATATATTCTGAAGGCCATATACTGTTCTGAGATGTTTTATCTTATGTTTCTGTGTTTTTGAAAACTTATTTTGTTGTGGATGTTGAGTTGGTGCAGTCACTTCCTGCAACCAGGCTGATGCCTTTGGCACCCAGCGTGAGATGTTCTGACCCTTGGAGCCTGGACCCCAGTTATGCATTTGGAATATTTGCGCATCTTGCCCTTAAAATGTTCCTTACTAGATTCAGGAAGCTAGAAATGGTCATGAAAGTCACTGTTTCTTGTCTCCCATTAAATCAAAAAGTTGTAAGATTGTCCTGTGATCTAGCTGCTGAAGTTCATTGGATGCTTGCAGGATGCTGTCAGACACACAAGTTGTGTTGGAAGCAGTGGTCACTGTGTTGGGTGACATGCAGCTCAGCAGCTGTGGGCTGGGGCTGAGCAGCAAAGGCCACTGAGAAAGTGTTGTCATGAAGTCTGCTGTGTGAAATGGCTGCTTTGTACTTCGTAGTTAGGGGCAGCTTAGCAGCATCTGGGAAAGTGCTTAGCCCTTCTGCCATACAGTTATTGTGCAAACTAAAACGTACCATGGAAAGCAAATATTAATTACATGAAAAGACGTACTGTATTACCTCGTGGTATTTTTCTGCTGGCTGTGTGAATCTCTTACCTCTTGTTGTGAAGGAGCAAACTTCTAATCTTTATTTGACCAGCACATGGTGCAGCAAGGCTCTGGCACCGAGCAGGGCTGGCTGCTGCACCAATGAGGGCATGCAGCTTCCAGCAATGAGATGAGAGCCCCAGCTCTGTCCCAGATGCAGCTGCTGTCCCTGGGCAACTAACATCGATGTGGATTCCCTGTGCATTTCTGACAGTGGCAGCAGGAGAGGGATCTTGATACAAAGCTGCTGGCATCACACCAGGGGCTATGTGTGTATGCTGAGTCTAGATCAAGGTGGCAACACAGCTGTGTGGTGGGTGGATGCTTGTGAAGCCTTCCATGGTAATCTCTGAAAGATTCTGGATTTAATTTTTCTGTCAGGCTTCCTGTTTCAGCAGTTTACAGCAGAGAGATGTGTGTTTATAGAGATCTGTTAGGCTGCCCTTTCAAGTGTTTAAATAATATTGTATCAACATGGTGCAGACTGATCTGTATCTTAGCAACTGTGTCAAGTTCACGATGGGCTAAAAATCAAATGGAATCAAACAATCTGGAGTCTCTAAGTTGAGAAAACTGAGAATAGGGAGAAAATTACAAGGTTATTCTGGGCCCAACTGATGCTCCCCTTCAGCTTCACACTGTGCTAATTGTGGGTTAACAAGTACCTTGAAGCTATAATTAAAATGAAAGATATAAACAGTATCTCCAGAAATGAATACCTTTAAGAAATTTCAGAACAAGAAAGATATTGAAGAACCAGAAGTGCAGTTGATGTTTGGAGTGTCGTTAATTCCACAAAGAAAACAAAATACATTTACTCACATCTATTTACATTTCACTCCTTTTCAGTCAGATTTTAAGTCTAGAAAATTATGTCTTTGAATACAATGTTGAATGTGTTGTATGTTTATCCCAGCTGCTGTATGAGCAAGAGTAGGGTTGCATGTGCCTCCGTAAGCATGTAACCTACTGTGCTGTTACACAGGTGTGCAGCTCTGAGCTGTGCAACAACCTGCTCCAAGGAAGAGCTTTCAGGCCTCTTGTTCTCAGGCAGGTTAAGTAGGTAATACGTTGTCCCAGAGCCAGCAACAGCCACTTTACATCACATTTCAATTATCTACACTTATGGGCACTCCTTGTTAATGGTGTGGCTATTTTGGATCATTCTTGATTGTACGTGTAAGCCATTCTTTTTAATTTTAGGAGGCTGATTATTATTGTCTTCAGCACCTGTCTGCAATGACTATTACATTAAGGAATGAAATTTGTTCCAAAAGGCACAATTCAGCTTTCAAAAATATCATAAGAGTTGTTCAGATCTCCCAGGTACTCATTTATACAGAGATCTATGACTCAACTAATGGTTTGTATGAAGCTGATATTTAAAGGCATTAGTTAAGCCTATTAAGTACCCTGAAGATGATTATAGGTCTAAGATTTTCTAGCTGTAAGTACATCATCAGAACTTTCACTCATCAGATGTCTCTGCTGAAATACTTACAAGGCAGGATTGCACTTGATTTGTTCACCTTCCTTTCCAGGAACAAGAAAAGATTTTAGTAGTGCTTTCCAACTGACAAACTAGTCCTTGGGACACAAATGAGTAGATGAGACTTCAGGTGATAAATTCAGAAAGAATTATGGCATGTATGCATTTAAGTCAATCAACACTCCTGCTTAGCCGGTACACATTTCCTTTAAGTCTGCCTGAGAGCCTCTTCAGTTTTAAATGGATTTTTGTTTGGTGATTGCCTGTCAAATTTCTTGAGCAGTATTTCTTTCAACAGAGTTTCCTATAATAGTAAAATTTTCCATCAGAAAAAGTAACCATATTTACTTCCAAATGGGCTATGTGAGGAAAAAATATTTCTTTAGTGCAGTTGGAAATCCATTCTTCTGTTTTTATGTACTTCTGGTGAGAGTTACAATATTCTTTGACTCATGATGCTTCAAAGAAATTCTAATTTTCCTTTCACCTCATGCTCAAGTTGAGCATAGATCATGGTACTGAAATAACTTTTGACTCTTGCCCCTCAGTAATGCAATTTGACACTTCAGGTGTCACGTAGAACTCAGCGCATTCTATTATATGAGAATGCTTGTTTGCCTTTTCTAACTAGAATCCTTAAGTAAAACTGCTTTTTGTGTCTATTTAGAATAATGACACTTTTAAATTTATATGACTGTTTTTTCTCCTAGATCTTGTTTAATATTTGCCTTCTGTTTTGGTTTGAATCATATGTTGAGATATTCTCCTGTGTTTTGAGTTTAGCTGTGGTTACAGCATTTGGCTTCAGCTTTTTGAGCACTTTAGAAATAAATAGTATTTAAATCAAAGATTAGTCATGTTGGGGTTTGCTATTAGAGCGTTCCATCTGCTAAATTCAAAATTACTTTGGATTGAGTAACTTCAAATATTAGCAGCAAGAAATTTAAACTTAGGTTTACTCAAAATCTTTCTTTTGTTTGAAATAAAAGTTCTTCTGCTTCCTTTATAATTGCTGTCAAGTCGCAGTGCAATATTTATAAGAACACTTTGTCCAGTTCCATTAGTCAGAAAGAACAAGATGACATTCTGCTTTTTCATTCAGTACCTGGAAAGCTTTTATTTAAACCTGCCAAAATATATATTTTGTCATTCTTTGAGATGTTTTGCATGCAAATCTGCAACAGCAACAGTTCTACTGTCTTGTTGGTTATCACTTTGTCCATATTTGGTTGCTGAACAGGCTGCACTTGAGTAATGGGAATTATATGCTAGAAGAACACTTGTCAGTCTCTTACAAGCAGTGTTTGAGCTGAAGCTTCAAAACAGATTATAGTAGGAAGACAGATCTCTCAGATGTCTTGGAGACTGTGATATGTCCAGGTATTGTGCTCATCTATATCTTTTATCCCTTAATTGGGATATTACATATGTATTATATATAATGAGCACAGAGATGCTCATTCTAGTGAACAGTAGGTGCACGTATGAAGCCATGCTGAAACTGGTGAGCCTCTGTAGAGGCAGGAATCAGCTTTCACAGTAAAACAACCTTCTTAGGTTTTTCATTTTAATTTATTTTGTTGTGTGATAGTTGGACTGGGAATTTCTGCTAAGGAGTTATTTTACAGTGTGTTTTGTCAGTTTTGTCTGAAAACAGTAACATTTTCTTGAGGCAATTTTCTATAGACCATGCTTATATATCTATTCAGAAAGATTTCCAAGTATTTTTGCAGAAACTGGAAAACTTCACCTTGAATTAAGTCTTTGAGCAATCAATTTCTCTTCTGAAAATATCTGTTGGAGGCAATATTTTAGGAAAGAGAAAATAGAGGCAGTGGTATTGTACCATCTAGTTTTATGGTCAGAAAAACAATTAGTTTTTCATGATATCCTTGTAATTTACTGTTCTAGTGTTCATTGAATTAATCAGGGTGTTGGGAAGTTAATTGTATGTCTTGGGTCAGCAGGCAGTACTGATGAGATGCTAATCTTGCCCTGACCTCTCTAGCTAGATAGTACTGCAAACAGGTGAAATATTTGAAGGTCTATTCTAACTTTCAAAGATATTTAAGCCTGTGATATAAGGGCTTGAATTGTTTCTTTTGCTGAAACTACAAATAATGTTTAACTCTTTCTTCTCCTTGAAGGGTGGAACAGAGATGGTATGTCACTTCCTCAAGTCATTCTGATTCATATTATGTAGCTATAGCAGCCCTTATTTTTCAATAAAGAGTAAACTGCAAAAACAGCACCCAAAAGTTGCAGTGTCACTGGCTTTCTTTTCCTTGCCACATTTAACCCTAAGTTTTTTTTTTAATGTGGAACTGGTTAGTTAATTCCAGGGCTTTGCTTCAAACTAGAGTGTAGTGCAAACTACATAGTTCTGTTCACTGGAACAGCTCAAGTCCAAACCTTCAAGACCCATTTTACCTTTGTCTGATGGTAGAGAAAACATTTTCCGGCTGAGCCATGCAGACCAAGATTTGTGGCCCACTCTCCTGCCTCATCACCCTGCACAGCTGGTCACTTTGTGTGAAGTGCTTTAGCTCTGATCCTTTTCTGCACCAAGCTCCAGGGCTAGCACTGTATAATAGTAGACAACTGTATTTTGTTCACTCCTCTGTCTGTTCTTCATGCTACTGTTTAAGATCAGTGGTTTCCTCAGCATTCAGGATCTTCTCTCAGATAAGGAGTTGTATGTCCCTGCACTCTGAGAAGTGTCCGTGGTTAGAAGTACCCTTTTTTCCTCCTATTTCCCATATTTTTTTTTTTCTTATCCTAATTTTTGGAGTTATTTCACATCCCATCTCACCTTCCCCCCATATACTAAGGGATTAAATAAAGGAGAGATGATAGTTGAGTTTCCAAGACTTCCCAAGAGCAGAGATTTCAATGTTGTATTTGATTGCTATGCAATCGTTCATCTCCAATTAAAAAGAATAATGAATTAACCAGTTTTAAACCAAAGTTCACTCACCAAATGATTTAATTCTACCTATGCTACTGTGATTTTAAAGTTTCATATTGCATTGCATTGGATCTTAATGGATAAATTTATCTGACCAGGAACCTGAGTCTTAAGAGGCTCAATTTCACTTAAATTTTAAAAACAAAGCAAGGAAATTTCAAACTAAAGCATGGTTTGTGTGCTTTTTCAAAGCTGATTATTTAGGAAAAATGTGAGGAACCTTCTTTGACCATTATATAAATATTTCAGTATCTTTTACAATGGACTTTTAGTATGTAATATACAAGGGCTGCTCTGAAAGTAACGCTTCCTATTTTTCAGTGTTGGCCCCCAGTGTTAGGGGTGGATGTTGGTGGTACAGCAGTAGAGTTTGAACCTTCCCACCAATATCCTGTTCCCTCTGTCACACAGCAACAAAATGTCAGCAGAGGGGCAGTGTGACAGAATGGTGTCTGACAAGAAAGTGCTTTTGAAACAAAGGTGTAGAACTGTATTCCTTTATGTGGAAAAAGTTGCACCCATTGACACTCATCAATGCTTGCTGAACGTTTATGGAGACCCAACAGCACATGTGAGCACAGTGAGGGAGTGGAAGGTGTGTTTCAGCAGCGGTGACAGTGATGTGGAAGACATGCCACATTCTGGATGGCCATACATCACTGTTGCACCATGAAATGAAGAGCTTCTCTGTAGATTCATGTAAATTGATGGATTACAACAAGAGAACTATACTGAGCTGACTGTCAGCTTCAGTTCATTGGAAACAATAGCGGCAATGCTGGAACATCACAAAGGTTGTGCCAAGTGGGTCCCACAAATTCTCACGTAGGAAAGAACAGAGTCTGCAGATTTGTCAGGACCTCAATCTGAGGTTGCAGGCATAAGTTTCCTGGATTGTGTGATTAGAAGTGACAAGACATGATGTCACCACTATGAGCCAGAGTCAAAATGGCAGTTCATGGAGTGGCAATATATGACTTTCCCATGGAAGAAAAAGGGGTTCAAACCATTATAACACCTTCTTTCACCATCACTTGGGCCAGTAAGTCCAGACAGCAAGCTGAGGTTCTGATCAGAGCTGCATGGCCAGGCAGAGAGGCAATGTAGCTTGGGCAGGGTCCAGGCAGAGGGTTTGAGCTTACAGGTATTTGCTGAGAAAAGGGAGAAAGAAGCCAATAAGCTTCTTGGATATCTGAGTGCTTTTTGTACCAATCTGCAATGGGTCACAGCTGCTCCAAGTTAGAGTTGGCTTTGGGTGCTGACAGTAAATGGAGAGCAGAATCCCCTGACAACCAGCAAATGTTCTCCCGTGAGATGAGACTATGCTAGTATCATAAGAGTTCAATATAAAATTTGCTTCCAAAACCAAAGTTCTTGCTTGTGTATGAAGTCTGTGAAGGTCCTACTGCCTCTGCAATTCCTATTCTGACTTAAAAGTTGCAGTTGCACTCTTTTTCTCCTCTCCATGTTTACAATGAATGCGAACTAGAGTTTTCGATTTGTTTTTGTGGTTCAGACGTTCCATATAATCCCAAGTTTCATGGGTGAATGCTGTTGTCTGTTGAGAGACCATTTGTAAATAAGCATGAGTTAGAAGTTCTAGATTATTTGCTCTTACTGTTAGACATAACCTTGTTTTGGCACTGTATTTTTTTTGTTTTCTTTTTTAAGTGGTGAGGAAATAAAAAGCTACATGCTCTAGGCATGTATGGGATAAGCTAGCATGTGGAAATGCCCTCCTGCCTTCAGTCTTATGAGCAGAATTTCAAGTGTTGAGTTGAGTATCAAAAAACCTGAGTTATACCTGACTGAGGAGCCTCTCATCTCAGGGAGCAGAAATTCCAAGAAGGGAAAGGCCTGAAGGAATAAATGTTATTCCAAAGATTTAATTGTGCATATTTCATGACATTCCAGGCTTTTCTAACTTGCTTGTCAGAGACAAATGTGGTTTGGGTGATTTAGGATGAAGGAGTCATTAGTAGTTGATTGGATTTACCATCTCTGTCAAATTTCCACTTATTCCCTCTTTCTGTAAGTTATTGAACTTATAATTGGTCAGCCTTGGAGTATATTTACTGCTTAATTAAAAATATATATATTTTTTGAGAAAAACATATTTTTCTAAACAGTTTCCAGTGGCTTCAGGATTATAATCAGTCTTTGATCGTTCTCTATTAATTCATATGCTCTCAAGACCTTTTTGCAAGCACAAACAGGTGCTAGTTCACCCTAGATCATCAGGCCATATTTTATCAAAGCAATTTTCAGAAGCTAACTTAATGCCAGCCCCAGATTCTGGAGAGAATGTTTATAAACAAACTATCCTTAACTTCTCTTAAGCAGTTTGTGAATTATGTACTGGGTTCATGAGGTTATTTAAAGGCAGTCCTTGCACATAGTTGCCTAATGCTCTGAGGGACATTGAAGCAAATGTAAGTGCTGTCTGAGAGTTCTGGATCTGGGTCTAAGTGAAAAAGGCTTAGTTTAATTTGCCTTAGAGATCTGCCTTTCTCTATCTCATAGTCATAACAAGGCTATATCTTTAGTGTTTGTATATGAAAATTTGGCACTCCACTGTTGTTTACTATGAAGTTCATTTCTGACCGCTAAAGGAAGATGCAAGCTGAGCTGCTATTGGGAATATGCTTGTATGTTTATAGAGTGTAGAAGTAAATTTTAAATTGTTTTGCTTTTGCTCAAGCATGGTCATGCAAGGTACTTCACGGGTCATAGGAGAGTTTGCTTCCTCAATTTCTTTCAGACCACTGTAAGTATACAGTCCATTAATGTATGATAGAAGCAGGAATACAAAATAGTATCAGCTGAATTGAATCAAATACTAGTGATCAAAATGAGATAGGTGCCAAGTTGATTTTTTAACTGTTAAATAAGTATTCTTGTAATTAAAAAATAATTCTCATTTACTTTCATAGTCTTCAGCAATAGGTAGCCTGACAAAAAGAATTTGACTTGGTTGATGAAACGGCAGCAATGCCTTGACTGACACCCCTCCCCCCTCCTCCAAAAAAGCCGAATATTGTCAGAAAATTGACAGGGAAGGGCAGGGGAATGTTCCATGACCCAGGAAGGCTTACACTTGTGCAGTTGCTTCCATGTTACACTTCATTTTTCAGCTTATTACTTATTAATAAGTGGAATGCAACTGTCCATCACTGGCAGAATAACTTTATTAGAAAACCAATACCTCTGTTTTGGGAAACTAAATTTCAGAATGAATTTGATCTCACGGTCCATCCTGATAGAAGCTGAGTAATGACAATGGATACGCTAGAGAATTATAATCAAAGCAAACTCTAAAGACACTGAGGTCTGCTTTGGAGGCCTTCTGTAGTTTGCTTTTCATTGTATTTGAACTGTTTAATCCTGGAGGGCAGATAAATTCCTGAGCTCTAGAATTTAGTTGCATACCAGTGTAACTAATACCAATCCCGCTGTCATATTGCAAAAGTGATCAGCGCTTCAAATTTTTTTCTTAATAGACTTTTCCTGGAAAGGAGATAGAAACTAAGACTATGGCAGATGGTCAACAGCTTCATAGCTTGTCTACAAATGTGATTTATACATGTTTCTGTACAACCTGGCTCACAGGAATGAAGCTCAAGATGAAAAACAATGATGAAAGTAGTCAGGTTTTTCACTGACAAATCTTTATTGTAGATAAAGCTACTCAGTTCCTTAGGGACTAAATTAATGTTCCTTCTTGTGCTATCCTTATCTTCTATCAAACTTGCATTTTTTTTTGCTAATATAAACTTCTATTCTTGTGTGTTGTTAGTAATTATGAAGAGTTCTTGAGGGTTACTAGAGGGAAAATAAAGTATTAACCTAAATGATCCTAAGTATTTCTAAATTTATAACATTTTAAATATTGGCAATTTTAGGCTTCAATGGCTTTATATTCATTTAATATTTCTCAGGATTAAAAAGATGGTAACTAAAAATTCTGCATTGAGGGAACTTCGCAACTGGATTGTTATGTACTCAAAAACCAGGAGACGATAGCATTGGGGTCTAACTTTGTGTGCTGACTTTGTATTGTTATGACAACATAGTCTTTAGATTGCAATAACAGACACCATTTAATACCACTATTATGTGTTATTGTTATGGGCTCATTTCTGACAGCATATGATGCATCTAAATTTGAAAACACTTTATTTTTTAAATCTACCATTTTCTTATTCCATCTTGAATAGTCTGAAAATTTAAAAACTTATGTGAAAAGCCAGAAGGTAACAGAGGATCCCACCTCTGGCAAAGTCCATTGTCTGGCAGTGGGGGCGTACCATCATGCTCTGCTGTCTTCCTGACTCTCAGTTCTTGTCATGGACTTAAGAAGTCTGAGACAAAATATTGTAGTAATCACTTGTGTGTTTCAGGATAAATATCTAGTATTTCATTCAGGGTATTCAGTATAAATATCTAGTATAAGTATCTTTATTCAGAAATTATCAGAATTGCCAGCACTACATATTGCACCAGCCATTATAACTGCAGCACTTGCTGAAGTTAGTCACATAACGTCCAACATAATCCCAATGTCTGCCTGCATTTGAGAAGGAAGATATCTGAGAAAATGATGGGTAACAGGTTGCAGTAAATGTTGTTTAATATGGTATCTTGTTGAACAGTCTGAAAACACAGTGCTGGTTTTCTCTAATCATTTAAGATGAAATAACTGAACTTAGTCTTCCAGTATGGCTTGTTATTACTCTAGGGATGGGAGCTCAACAAGAGTTTTTCATGATTGTTTTAAATAAAAGTTTTTGTTTTTGCTGTTTTCTTTTTCATCTTTTCCTATGACAAAGCAGTGGGTACCAAAGTAGTAAATGAGATGGGTGCTCAGTTTTGGGGCAGAATGTGATAGTTCAACACATTCAGTGACTTTTAAAATTTCATTGCCAGGAAGGCAGAAATTGCTCATAAAGGAAATCAGAGTCTTGATTCATGGGTGGCAAATCTACAGAGTGTACTTGCCACATCTTCAAAGCTAGTATATTTATAGTATGTGATGACAAAAGCAAGAGGAATAACAGGGTCTACTGGGTTTGTAAACCAGCACGAGATGCCCATGCAATGTTGACAAGCAGAAAACAAAGGAAAGTGAACTTGTTCTGGTAGGTTATTTGGCTGGCTTGCTTTTCTCCATTATGTTGCATGCTCTCCATCAACCTCACTTAATCATACATTTTCCGCAGTCCTAGATCAATTGCACCCCCTATTTCTTCCCATCTAACTAATCAGTCCTGTAAGTACTCTGCTGTAGAGTGATGATAATCTCTCAATAGGCACCTACAAGTGAGGAGATGAGATGCTCAGGAAGCAAATGTTTTTCCAGAATGCTCTCTGGCAAAGATGTGGAAAAGGCTAACTGCTGAAGTATGCTTTGCTACATTTGCTCTTGCTGTGTTTAGATACTTTTCTCACCTGTATTTTCTTGGCTAGTACCTTGCTTCCAAGAAACTTCCCGTTGAGTGGCAAGCAGTGGATCTGCAGTCTCCTTCTATGGGAGGGATAAGCAGAAGCCAAAGCATGTCCAATTGCTCTCTAAACACTGGTGGAAGTGGGCTTTCTGAAGGGTAAGTTGACTGTAACAGAGTGTAGTGACTCAGCCATAGTTTTAACCACTAAGGATCATGTAGCAACATATTTTCAGACAAGAAAAATGCTGGAGAGTAAATCAGATGAGTTCTCAAACCACATAGCAGAATGAAAGTAGTGGTTACGATACAAGCTGTTTTATCACCCTAGCAATTTTTGCAGTGGTCGTGACTATAATTTTAGTAAATCCAGTCTAGTGTTTAGTTTAAAAAGAAAAAAAAAGTTTGGAGTTGGTTTGAGGTTCTCGATTTGGCTTCTTCAGTTTTGGTTTTCTTTAAGTAACGGAGTTTTCATGTATTGTAAAAGGTCGGGAATGAATGGGGAGGGTTGATTCCCATCTCTCTAAGCTGTACCTGCATCTTTAAAAATATATTTTGTTGCTACTTTGGCCTGAAGTTGGCAATTTATCTGTAACAATCTGTATCTTGTGGTCTAAACCTTAATCCAGCAGCCAGAGGCTTGGCACCTTTGAACTGGGGACGTAAAAAGCAGCAAAGTTGAAGTTGTTCTCTTATAATCCCACAGCATACTTTTTACAAGTCTTCTCTCTAATTGTGGTGAGCGTGATGACTACCCTCCCTTCAAGGTACTCGTACAAGGAGCACATCTTTTTATTTCTGGCTGGCAAATGAGAGGGATGGTCTGGCAGGAGCAAAGCTGCTGGAACTCTGCAGTCCCACCAGCGGTGGCTCCTGGATGCTTGCAAGATCATTTCTGAAACCATGATAGTCAAAGTGCTTGAGGGAGGCAAGATCTATGGGAAGAAGTAATAGTTTTTATTAGATTGATATTCCTGGAAAAACACAGTGTTTCAGGCACCAGAGCCTGTCCTCAGGTCTGAAATAGGCTTCCTTTCTACATAGCTTGACCTGGGCTGAGAGAGGACAGTCTGTAAGCTGCTCTGCTTTTTTCCAACTTTTATTTATTTTCCTTCTAATCCAAGGCTATCACCCCTCCCTACAATTGCTGACTTGACTGTTCAGATAGTGTCAAGGCTTCAGCAGGTGGCAGAAGCTAAACTCGTCAAAATTACTTGATCTCAACCATGAGGTGGGTCAGAGGTGATGCATACTGAAAGGAATGTGTTTCTGGTCATCCGAGTAAGTCCAGAGTTTATTACTCCCTACATGCTTTGCCTGTTGTAATGATCCTGCAGGGAGTTGGAAAATGGAAGTCAAAGAACAAAAGCAATACCAAGAGGTTTGCTAACATGATGCTTTCCTCAGCTGCCTATGAATTTCCACTCAGACATTTTCTCCCTCTAGATACTGGTTGTTTTTTAGCAGGTCCCCTTGTTGATACCTTGCCTAGTCATATTGTACCTGAAAAATGATGGAATTTGTTACAGGAATGATGATTTGAGTGTCTTTCTCTTAAAGCTCCATCTAGTTTAATCAATGCCTATTAGAAACTATATACACATTGCTATGAATTTTGCACATGATGAACTTTGCACATGAACATCCAAACAAAAATATACTCAGCAAGTGTAGATGGTACCGTTATTATTGCCTGTTTTTCCTCACGTTTCCTGGAAGGTATTAGTTTTCTGGGCTCTTGTTTGTGCCTGTTAAAAAGCCTCTTACTAATTATGGAATGAGTCATGCAATCCTATTGAATTACAGTATATGCACCTGTAAAATGTTCTGCCAAATAAAACAGATTCTCTCAAGGATATCTGAATGTATCCATATCAAAGCCGGCTTTGTTTGTGATAGAGTGAAAAGTTTTAGTTTGTGTGCATTAAGCGCACTCACAGGTTGTTGCCCAATCAACCACACCCTGGTGTGATGAATGTAAGTGCCAGTCTCACCACCTGGGCCTCCTTTGCAATCTCATGTCATTATGGGCAATGAGGCTCAGCTGTTCTGGGTGTTCTGCCTCTTTCTGGTTATGTGCAGGGAAGAAGAGCTGTGGGAGCACAGAAAGTGCTGTGGCTTGGGGTGAGTGCAGCTTCTGTAGGTGTCTCGGGGTGTATGGAGCCTGGGGAAGGGTTGCACTATAGCTTAGTGGTACTGCTGAAGTGTTTCTCTCCAGTGGGGCAAGTTAAAAATCTCCTGGGAGCTGTGTTAAGCACTTAGTGTGTGCTGGGTTCTTAGAAGGGTGTTCTCTTTTGACTTGAAGAAAGCCTGAGGGCTAACTGAGAAAACTATTCAAGGTTGGCATTAATACTAAAGGGTTATGGTGAAATCTGAACTTCTAGGTGAGCCAGCTGCAATACAGAACAGATGACAGATATTTGAAAGGGTGTGAGTATGGTTGTTTAATCAGTTGCTCTCAAGGAGCTGGGTTTGGATGGAAATCCCAGGTTTCTTTCTCCTATAGAAAGCTCCCCCCCCAAAAAAAGGGATACAGGCTTGTATGATATAGAAGCTTACTACAGCCCAGGGTAAATAGCCTGTTTTCAGGTTCTGGAGGTCGTGGCTGTGTTGCTAACATAGCTCTCTTCCCCTTTTAGGGAAGGCAGTAGATATGGAAAGAGAAGAAAGTCATTTTTCTCCAGAGCTACAGAGGCTTGCTATTGAGTTCCCGCAAGGCTGAGTGAAGGTAAGTCAAAAATGTTTTCAAGTGACTTGCTTTAGGTGCCTGTTTTTTTTTTAAATTGCTATCTTGAGTGTTATATAAATGTGTTTTGGATTTAGTGTTAATTGGAGGCCCTTTGTGATCCTCCTTTTGTGGATTTTTCTCAGAATATCAGTGATACTTGAAGCCTCTTAGGGAAACTGTTTTCATCACTGTTGCCTGTACTTCTTAGAAGGACAAAGTTTTGTTGTTGTTGTTTTTACTTGTCTTGCAACTTTCTCAGACAAATTATACTTCTGGTTTAGACCCTTTTATATTTGTTTCAAGATATAAAGGACTCTGAAACCATGTGGTTTTTAGTTGAGGTGTGTCCACCTAACATAATTGATCACAAATAGAAAATTCAAGACATTCCTATGCTTGAAAGTTGTGGGGGAAGAGGTAGTGGCAATGACAGACAAAAAAAAAAAAAAAGGAAACAACCTTTTTTTTTTTCCTGTGGAGTATGCTGATAGCTTCTCAAAAATAAGAGTGTCTCTGAAGCCTTGTGTGCAATTGAGAGGGATAAGCTCTGAAAAGTAAGGTCCCTAACTGAACCTTCGTTGTTTAACCGCATGAGTATAGCATGATATTTCAGAAAACCAGTATTCTTATTTGATGTAGTTGAAGTGATTTATTGATGTTACAGCTGTTTATACTATTGAGTGATCTCACAACTATCAGATTTTTGGTGGTTTCTATATCATATCTCAAGGAAGTGTTACTTTGTGAGCTAATAGCCGTAGTTACTTACACCATTAGTAATTCCTAAAGGTGACTTAACTGGTCTTATCTAGCTTAGCATATGGCTGGGCATATCTGTCTGTTTCCATTATGTTTCTCACAGTGTACGTTAATGAGAAAAAAAACTAACTTCTTCAAAAGAAATTTTACAGAAGTCTGATTTTTTTTTTCCTATTATGTCAAGCACTATATTACTTTGTTGTTAGCTCAAGGTTTATACAAGAGTTTTATCTTTTGTGAATTTATACAGGTTCTTATGGTTTGCCTACTAGTCATTTTAATTTTATGAAACTTAAGTGGTGATATTGAAGAAAAATACTGTTTTCAAATCGTAATTTTTAAACTTGGAGTTAAGCTAATTAAGCACAGTTCCTGTTTCTGAGCTGACCTGCACAGTAACTTTATGGCTATGCTTCTTCACCTGAAGAAGAGAGGGCTAGGACAGAGGAGGATCGGGTTTCTTTTGTACTGATCCCTTACACTTTCCCCTAGATGTCACTGCTGAAACTATTTCAGAGGGGCAGCAATACCCACAGCAGTAGCTAGAGCAGGCCTTTCCTCTCTGGGTCGCTATTTAGCAGAAAGCCAAAATCTTCCATGATAATTGTGCATCGTGTTAAATACGAAGAAAGCCTTGTCATCTTTGATGCCTGAGGCATGGGTTTCATTAAATGTATCTTCACAGTGTGCCTAGCTTCTAATTCTTAATACTGGTAATTAAGTCATCCAGATTTTTAATGAGAGCCTTGAACTTAACTGCCATGGATCTTGATCCTGAAGTGTTTCTTTTTTAAAAGAACAGAAATCCTCTACATCCTTTTTATCTAGTATTCCCACTATCAATAAAGCAAGCAACTAAATCAAGAGGCCATAAGTATAAAATGTGATGATATTATGTTGAGACTATAAAATAGGCAGTAAGGTAATGTGCGTAAATGCATGTTAGGAATTCGGATAGTAAAGCATGCAGAAAAGGCATGTCGTATCTCTGACAAATAATTTTCTTTCATCTTGGTGATGATCTAGTGCTGTTTTCATCCTAAATGGTATAGTGGCCTTTGATTGTAAAGTCTATAAAATATAAGGAAGAAGTTACTGTCAAACAGTTGTTCATCACAAAGCATGAGTATTCTATTAATCTTGGGCTGAATACTTCTTTCTACTTGTATTAGATGAGCATCACCTGTGTCCGTGAGGTGTGGTCATCCACCTGCAACTAATTTTTCAGAAGCAGCTGCTGAGCAGGTATCCAGATACAGTAATTGATTTGACCTAGGCAGAGAACCTGTACACAGGCCAAAAGAAGGCTTTCTGCATGCTCATTCCCTTTATTTAAGAAAAGAGAGAGGAAGCCAGCCCATTTGGCATAGATATATATTTATGCATGTGTGTATACACACAACACAGTTGAAGAGAGAAGAATAAGTACCCTACTGAACCAGAAAAGTAAAAAGCATGGTGCACATGCATAAAATGTGTGGGGAGCTGGGAAGAGATTGCTTTCTGCAATATCCTGGGAGACACCTTAACAGAAACTGGCTCAAGCTAAGGAATGGGTTAATAAGTGCTGTTTATATTGCTTGTTCCCATGCCTAAACTTGCAGAAGTTCAGGGGCTTAGTTAACTGTTAGCCATTTCTGAACGGCATCAAGTAGAACTAAATACTTCTTTATATTTATTTTCCAACAATTAGACCTTACTGGAAAACATCTTTCCTGTCAAAAGTGACTTTTTAAATATGGGTGAAAAATGTCAAAAGTTGTGGTTTTCTTTTTAGGATTCTGGGAACTGTAATTCAGCCTAAAGCTAAAAATGACACACCCAAATATGAAGTTCAGATAAAATCAGGCATTCTAAAAATACTTGAAGTTGTTCTAGCTTCTTTTAAGTGAAGCATAATCAGTTACAAGAAATTCTTGTTTGGTAAACTGATTCCTAACTTTAGTTATGTCTGTTACTAGAACTGGTCAAAGCATCATTGAATCTTGATGAAGAAAAATGCAGTAAACTTTCCTGTACTGTGTTTTAAGAGAAATATCCATGAATTATATTGATCTTTTGGCGGGGGGGGGGGGGGGGGGGGGGATCAAACTTCATAGTAGATGAAGGCTGTAGTTATTAAAGTTGCATGCTTTAAAATCCAAAACCAGTTATTTTTCATCATGTCAGTGGGAATTAGTACCAAGATATCTTTACGCTCCTTTTATTGCTTTTATATTGTTAATTTATTGTTACAAATCTACCATATTTAGGTAATACTCCAAGTTTCATGGGGCACGAGTTCATGGATTCTTATGCTTACTGAACAAATTACCACAAAGCAGGAACCATGTAGAATCAACAAAGCCCCTTTTTGCTTGAAATTTCATAAAGGATGTGTCAAAATAAGAACGTGCTCAGATAACTACAAAATGAGAATACAAGGAAGTACTGTCTGTTGAAAGACTTTTCACTTGGTCTATTTAATTTATTGAGATGAAGATTAAGAAGTGTTTTCAGGGGGATGTGGGGGGACTGCTCTTTTATTCAGTAAGAAAAGCCACAGAGAAATCCGATGACAAAAAGAAGTGAAGTTATGTAAATTCGGACTAGAAATAAGGCAGTTTCTTATCGTCAAGCATGATTATCACTGGAACAACTTACCTAAATGTGTGGTTGTTTCTTCACCACCTTGAATATTCTAAGTATGAATGAATATGATTATAAAAGATGTTACAGCTCAAACACAAAATATGGTCTTCAAGCACAGATTGTCAGCTACTTATCTTAGGGTAGTATTCCTGTATAACTTGATGAATTTTGTGTGTATGCTTTATGGATCAGTCAAAACGGTGTATAAAACAGTGTATATGTGCATTTGAATGATGTAGCACATGAAACTTGGTCCTGTGGATTTCCTAAACTCCTCTTGCAGTTGCTTCCAATTCTCTGGAACAGTAATGGTAGGAAGATATCTCCAGTATTGCCAGCATTGTTTTCTGGCTTGCGCTGAACCACTTAGTGAACTTCTAGTGAGGCTGCTGCCATATTCAAGGCTATCTGCTAAAATACTGCAGGATAATGAAATCTGAAGGGCAGCTTGTGATATCAGTGAAACCAGATGGTATACGAAGGCAAATGTAATGAATTAACTGCCATAAGTTAAAATTGATTGTTAGCATAATAGCTTCAATTTGCAGATACTTTAATAATGGATAATGCATAAAAATCCTTACCGAAATCAATTGGACTATTCACACTGTGCAGTAACTTGAGACTTGTTTCTTTCTAAATAATTAAAAGACCAGACCTTTAATAAGCCTCCCCTTGATGTGTTTAACAGCCTACCTACCTCATCAGACTCTCAACACTCATACAAAAAAAAAAGACTGGAATTACTAGTGATGATGCTTTTGAAATTGGAGCTCAGTTGTATTTCTATTCTGTTGTACTAGGAGTACAAGAAATGCTACCTGTTTGTCCATGATAGAGTAACAGATTTCACCAGCTAGAAATAGAGGTTACTTTGGTAAAAGAGTTGGCCTTGAGAATGATTTTTTCCTTTAAAATAAGAATCTCAGAGGACATGATGCTCTCTTTAAGGTCAAACTGACATGAGGGGGAAAAAAAAAATATCTAGATGAGTTACAGAAAAATCTATTGTACTCTCTGTACAGACTCCTTAAAGTAGCATGCCAGGTTTGACATCATAGAATTCAAAACAAAATCTGACTCTTGTTAACTGTAATTAAAATGTTATTTGTGTCAGCTAAGTACATAATGCCCCTAGAAGATTTTTATCATGGGATATGTTGAGGTTGAGCTGTCTCTATAGCAAAATCTGAGAACATACTTCAATATTCATTAGATCCAACTGAAAAACTGTTAAATCCTACTTATCTGATATATCTTGACTGTTGATGTCCACTTAAAATAGGTATATATTTCTTTAAACTGATTGTAGTCTGAACAGCAGAAGTAATTTGAATTTATGACTAGCTTATTTGTAACTCTCTCTCTCTCTCTGGTAGCTAAACACGTTGTGGCCATACAGGTCATGGAACAGTCTTGTTCTGGATTTTTCCTCAAAGGGAAACTTCCCAAGAAAGCTGCTGGGGCCCCAGCTGACTCTCCTCACAGGTTGAACACTGTGGACTCCAGCAGTTTAGCCTCTCTAGTCTGTGGTACCTGAGAGATGAAATCCAGTGCTGGGTGGTGGGGAAGGCAGGATGGAGTTACCTGCATGCCTGTGAGCCCCTGCACTGCATCATGCATGTAGCAGGGACAGTCTTCTGGCATGGCTGGGCACAACCATTGTTCAGGGGTGGGCAGAGCTTGCTGTGTGGCTCAAGGACTGTCTTGACTGCTGGACATGTGCATGGCCTGGGTGAGTCCCTCTTCCTGTGTTGTGCTCAAACAGCATTTCTGGGCAAGGAGGTGAAGTTTGGGGAAACTCAGAATGGGCAGTGCTAAGAACACCACAAGTGGGA